>NC_134402.1:173982274-174582274 GCF_038048845.1 Mixophyes fleayi
TAAAAAACCTCTGAAAGTATTTGAAATCATGTAAACATTTGGAAAAAAAAGTTAAACTTATGTTTATCACTAATGCCTAACTTGTGTAAGTTGATTTTCTTGTGAAAAAAGAATGAAATAAAAAAAAACATAAAAAAATTAAAAAATAAAATCCATAATTAATTATATTTATGTATGTTTTTGGTACAAATATAAATGTAGTAATGTGTTTTGACATGGTATAGATGATTGTATGGTAAAAAATAGTTAAATTAAAACATTTGCTAAAGAAAGTACTGTAATGTAGATATTATCAATGTGTAATGCAATCTAATGTATGGAAATGTATACAAAACCTTTTTTTGTATAATACATGACCGCGTTAAAACTCACCTTCACTCCCCTAAAATCTCACAAACACAATTTTTAACGTGGGGGGGCAGCATTCTCTCTTTTTCAATTGAATTGCACGAGTTTTCTAGCTGCGCTAACTCAAAACGTTCGCTATCGCCGTAAAAAACCCGAGGGAGATTTACTTTTTTTTATGCGGCGGGGAAAAAAAAACTCGCTAACAATTGAATACCCCCCAATATGGTTATATCTGTTGCTATAGTACTCATATTGTACTTTCTATAGATACAAAATTATCAGTTTATTTGCTGCATTGCTTATAAAATATGGTTACTGTTAAATTGATTTTTGCAATCCTGCTATATACAAAGCAGTGTTTGTATTAATAAACCATATAAAAGAGTCGTCTTGTCTTGTATTCATTATTCTTTCCTGTGGTCACATTAATCCATCTTGGTTGCACTTCTGAACTTAGTACTAAACTGTACGTCTTGCATCTTGTTTAGTCTTGATATTACCCGCTGAGGAAGAAAGCTGAAAAGTAATTAAAAAAAAAATATTACAGTTACACGATGGGAAATGTTTGGTAATGTGGTTAGACAATTGTAATTTATTTTCCCAGACATGGATATCTAGTTGCATATAAAATTAAACTGTTGACAGATGGATAAATATGTTTTTGAGGCCTGTACATCTGGTTAGACATGAAAAATACTAAAAAACATTAACTTTAATCTCAGAAAATGCTTGTCCGTTATGTCTGTAAATGTATCAAAATTAACAATCCATTAAATTGTACACGTTATATGTGTTTGGCCCAAACTCTGTTGATCATCAACATAAACTAAATGTCACATTGTTTAAAACTGCTTCTTCAGTTTGGGTTGTAGGCCTGTTATTATTATAACTCTATTTGAGCATAACTAAGATAAAGAGCAAGTAAATTCACGCTTGGACATTAATTAAATATCAACACCTGTATATTACCTAGCTAAATAATTTATTTGCTATAACGGTTGTCTTTTGTAGAAACCTGCTTAAGAGGGCAGAGCTTCTCTATCTTGCAACATTTTGGGGTAATTCAAATAGATAAGTGACAGGCTTTAGTCTCCTCATTAGCAGAAATGTTATGTTCACAGGAACATGGGCAGTGATGTCGCATCGAACAAAAGCGACCATGAGATCGCACAACTGATGCAAATCCATAAAAAATACCATTTATCCCTTTAGGGGTCTATGCATCAATAAGATTTGGTGCAGCTAAATATGCACTGCTGCAAAAGGCAGCACGGAGGCCTAGTGGTTACACTTCTGCCTCACAGTGTTGGGGTCATGAGTTCAATTTCCGACCATGGCCAGATAACTGTATGGAGTTTGTATGTTCTCCCTATGTTTGCGTGGGTTTCCTCCGGGTGCTCCTCCCACACTCCAAAAACATACTGGTAGGTTAATTGGCTGCTATAAAAAAAAAATTGACCCTAGTCTCTCTCTCTCTGTCTGTGTGTATGTTAGGGAATTTAGACTGTAAGCTCCAATGGGGCAGGGACTGATGTGAATGAGTTCTCTGTACAGTGCTGAGAAATCAGTGGCGCTATATAAATAAATGGTGATGATGATGATGCAAATCGCAATGATACATATTTATTTATGCACCGCTAAGATGCACCATGCCGGGGCTAGTCTTGGAGCATCGGTGAAGTGACCCCTGTGCTGCAAACTTTTTCCCTATTTACCGGCAGCCTAGCGCTGCCGATGATAGGAGGAAGTGTTGTGGACATGCGCATAACACTAACACTGTATCGGATTCTGTGAAGCCAGAGAGGCTTCAGCAAACTTCTATAGGAAATGACAGGTAATGCCGTTCTGAGATGGCGTTACCTGTCAAAGCTTGATGTATTGCATAACATTGCAGTCCCCATAGTAATCTATGGGGACTGTGATGGTTAACGGTATTTGCCTAAACGGAGGAGATTTCTGTGAAATCTCCTCCGTTAGGCATGTAATGCATGGCAAACATACGTAAAAGATCCGGAAACAGTAGTTTCCGCATCTTTTATGTGTCAAATATATGATGCATTTTCCACTTTTAGTTTTGATCTCACTTTGATTAAGGAAAACAGAAAAGCAGTACATGTTTGTAACTGCTACTTGTTATTTGTAAGGGATAAAAAAAGGGTATCTTTTAAACTACTTTTATTTTTCATTCCTTTACTTTACCTATGAATTAAGGGTAGACTAGTGCTCTCATTTATTGATGAAAGAAGTTATTTATCACTGCTGTATATAAATATTATTTTCTAAGCAGAAATGTAGATATGATATAATTTTATATTTGTTATATTTACAGCAACATTTCCATGTATAAAAGCTTATTAAAAAAAACAAAACAAACAAACAGACAGACAATTAAAACTTTGGCAATTTTTTATTTTTAATAGTAGTGGAACTGGGAGCTCGAATTGAGCTTCCAGGTCCACGCATGCAATGGGTCTTTCAGTTTGCCTTCTAGACTAGGACAGACACTTGAAAAGAATAGAGCAGACATGAACATGCTATTCTTTACTTTTGAACACATAAATAGTAACCTAAAAACATAAAAAACAACTTGAGAAGGCTAAAAGAGGTAACAAAGCAAACTCAATGACATAGCAATTCCTCAGCATATTATATCACAACATTGAGGAGGGGGGTATACAGAGACAACTAGTTTAAGGAGGAATTTATGTCTAGAATGAGGAACAACAAAGGGTAAGAGAGGGAGGAGTACCCAATCTACTCCAGTGTAGGTGTGTCTGCCTTTAGTGAACGTGATATTACGGGTATCATTTAGAGTTAGGAGTAAATCCAAATAGGGTGTGCAATTTTGTACCCTGGCAAAACCATGGTAAGCTGCAGGATGGGAAATGTAAAATGTGCACATATAGTAGCTCAACTCTAAATTGCAGTGTTAAATAAAATACAGTTGCCCATTATTTGTGTGTTATGTGCAAATGTAGGTAGTAAACATGCAAAAAGTAGTTTTTACTCATAATTGTTTCAAGGTAATCCTTACTTTGACAGCAGTAAATAGCTTTTCACAGATGGAGGGACAAAAATCATCTTCTTATTGGTTAATATGCCATCCACAAAACATTGTGCAACGTCCTCAGGTTTCAGGACGGGCCATAATCTGAAAAATAGAGGATTTTTAGTAAAGAATGAAAACATTTATTAAATGACACAAAAAACATTGGTAATACCCAGACTAGACATATTGAACATATAACATGTTATTGCTGCAGTAGAGGTTTCACCAAGAAAAATAGAATCAATAAATGTAAGTGGAGTAGAAAATTGTTCCTATGGACAATTTTTCTTGAAAAACTGGTAGAACATGTGCTATTAGTAAGCCAAGTACTGTAACCAACCCATTTCTCAAATATGTCACTGGCCTTGTTTTATTAACAACAAATATTCCCTTCTGTCAATGATTGCAGATATGTTGTTGAACACGGTTGTGACAGTTCAAGGTTTATTAACCATGTTTATCCAACAGAAAAGAGACAGAATAAAAAATGTGTACACACATTAAGGCACCTGGAAAGTGCCATCAAAGTAGATTTTATTTTATAAATCTACCCCTCCAATGTCTACACATTCACCAGCCCTCCAGCTTTAATTTTCTCCACCATTGTTTGTGCTTTTGTGTGAGTTGCTTATATTATATAAGCCCATGAGTGTTCTGTTACTGTATATTGTTCTGCTCTGACATTTTTTTGGAAGTATGATCAGTTATATGTGGTTTTGTAAGTTGTATTCCCTCTAGGTATTGTGTTACTATTAGAAATGGGCGGGCTCGGCTCCCCGAGATCCCAACCCACCCGGACTTTGCCTATCCGAGTAGCGAGCCCTACTCTCCCGCCCGTTCGGAATTGAAATCGAGGCAAAACATTATCGTGACGTCGTCGGATCTCGGTGCTCGGTTCTCGCGATATTTGAAATGCATAAATACCCGCCTCCACAGCAATCCATCGCCATTTGACAGAGGGAGAGAGCAGGGTTAGGTCACAGGCTGTATTAGAGCAGGGGCAGAGCAATAATTGTACACCTTATTTTTTGTATTATTATTTCAATTCTATTCAATTCTATTATTATTACCAATTCTATTATCAATTGTTAGAGCAAGAAGAGAGGAGGATAGAGGAGTCTTTTTTTTTCAATATTTTTCACTACAAGTGCTTTGGGGTGTCCCATATCCCCCATTGTGAAACACTAATTTTTCTGGCTGCCAAAAGTCATATTTATCAGCAGTATTTCTACATTTTTTTGCACTACAAGTGCTTTGGGGTGTCCCATATCCCCCAATGTGAAACACTAATTTTTCTGGCTGTCAAAAGTCATATTTAGCAGCAGTATTTATCCAATATTTTGCACTCCAAGTGGTTTGGGCTCATTAAAATGGATTCAAAGCAGTCCACATATGAGCAGAATCAGCAAGCAGGTTCTGGCACCAGTCCTGATGGTAGTGTTCCCAGTACGTCATCTGGTAAAGCCTATGTAAAAGTACATAGTCTTTTTAAATCAGGGGAAAAAACACACACCCCAAAAAAATTTACTGTGTTGAAGCGAAAAAGAAGTGTAACTGAGGAAAAGCTAACTGCCGATAAAAAAAAAATTGCCAACATGCCATTCTACACACACAGTGGCAAAGAAAGAATGAGGCCTTCGCCTTTCTCTATTAGTGGCAGATCAAAAAATGTTATTGAGCCTCTTCTTGTACGGTCACTCGTGACCAAGCAAGACCAAGTAATTTGGAGTCTAAAAGTGGTGCACAACTACTGTTATGCGGCAAAGCCGAGCTTCAAGAAAACAGTAAGGCATTAGAGGATAATGTATGCTCAGAATCAGAAATGACACCAATCACTGTGGAGAGTCCATCCATAATGTACCCATAAAGAAGGGCCCTTTCAGCAGTTCTGCTGATGTGTGCCTGAACAGCCCGAGTGTAGCCGGTGATACACCAAGTGAGGATGACACTTTGGAATTAGAAGAGAATGAGGGGGAGATTTTGGTAGCCGACGAGGGCGCTAATGAGGATGCGGTTGATTGTGTAAGTCCTGCACCAGTGACAGCAGTGTGGCACCAGTGGCAGCAGTTCTGACATGTGAGGTTCTGGCACCAATTTTCACTTTCCAAACACAAGCAGGGATGACGCAGGTGGCAGACCACAACAGTTTGACATCTGGGCTGGTTTGAAGGCTTTGACAAAAAAATGTGTGACCTTGCCCATAACTCCAACCAATCCTACTATTAACATGCAAAGGATGGGGGAGGGCCTAGCATGGATTAAACCGTATTTTTCCTAATTTGCACTAATAAGGTTTGGGTGTAATATACACCCAAAGACGAGTGCTCAATTGCTAAGAGTCATTGATGAAGAGGAAAACAAGCAGGCTTGTCTGTAGAATTTGCAGGCAAATTCTTCTGCGTTATATAGGTAACACCCAAAGAGAAGAGCTCCATTGCTAATTGTAATTGCTGAAATAGAAATAATAGGGCTGACAGTCTTGGTCTAAATCTGCAGTTACATTTTATTGTACCATAGCTCACTCAGAAACAGGAGAGGTGGCAGGGTTCAGTGCTAATCTTCCTCAAACAATACTAATTCATCCCACCATCATAGAAGTCTGTGTACTATGATGTAATTGCCGATAATGGCCTTCCAAATGGAATTAGTAGTTCATTTTAGGGCAGAGCTGCCACGATTTTTGAGCAATTCTTTTACAGTAGAGCAAATATCAAAATGTTGTCCGGACTCATCTGCATCACCACTGGGTGTCTTGGGAAAGCAATTTTTTTTACAACAAGCAGTTGCCAGAGAAACTGAAGGAGAAGACGTCCAAAAAAGATGTTGATATCTCTTGGATCCTTGCAAAGCAAATTAAGTATTTAATCTACAATTAAAATATAGTTAGCACATTTACTTTGTTTTATTTCACACGTTAAATTTCAGTAGCTCCTTGTCAAAATGTATTATTAAGGCAATCACTTGACTCAAGCTAACCGTGTCTGCACTCTGTTCACAGGTGACTACTTCGCTGGACTAAAGTACATCCCCCTTAAATACTAGTCTTCTTGCAGCTGCTGCATTCTCCTACATGCGGTTGCAGAAACCAGATATTGACCCTAAATGTTTATGGACACAAACAGCATCTCCTGCATGTCATTTTTTAAAAGTTCTGTAACACCAAGTTGATTGTGTGTGCAAAACAGGAAATGTGATGGAATTCAACTCCGCTGTAATGCTTGAACAATATTGGGGTCGTAATCAGAAATGACATATCCTCAGGAGAGTCCAAGCAGGATTAGCCATCTTTCAATGACATCCCTTAGTTTTTGGAACAGATTGTCAGCTGTATGCCTCTTAGTGAAGCTGCTGATACACAGAGTAGCCTACTTTTGAAAAAATGTGACATACTTGGGTACATGCTGCTGCTGTCCCTGCTGGTGAAGGCAAATGACCAACTCAGTGGGCTGTCACAGTCATATAATCTTTACTTTGCCCAGTTTTGCTTGCCCACATATCTGTGGTTAAGTGTACAGTGGGTAGAATGGCATTTTGTAGCCCAATAATTAAATTTTTATGAACTTTCTGGTAGAGGTGAGGAATAGCTTTTCTAGTAAAATGGTGTCGTGATAGAATTTGGTAATAGGGACAGAAGACCTCAAGTAACTGTCTAAAACCAGCTGCATTAATAATGGACATTGGACACAGATCTAACACTAGAATAGTCCTTATGGCGTCTGTGATCTGCTTTGCGACTGGGTGACAGGATTCATACTTGCTTCCTCTTGCAAAGGATTGTTTAACTGTAAATTATTGGTTCTGGGGTTATTGATGATGATGAAGGTGTTGGGGGGGGTAGATTGCAGGTGCTGGGATGTAGATGAGAGAAGGGAAGCAGATGATGCTGGACTGCTTGTTGTTATTTTTTTTTAACCTAAGTTTCTGATCTTCCCAACAGCTTTCCAAGAACTTGCTGAAAAATTAAGTAACATGGATGAGGGTCCCAGATGGTTAAGGTCCCTACCTCTACCTCTACCGAGTATGGCTTTAAAAATGCTACAAATGGCTAGACAACTGTTGTCAGGATTTGTGTAAAAATAATTCCACACTTAAGAGGTGGATTTTTGGTCTTATGCCCAGGTATGACAATGGCCTTTTTCTTATCACTGGCAAGAGCTGCAGCAATTTTTCTTTGATAGTGTATGAAAATCATATTGTGACCTAGGAGGTGGTCAAAATTGAATGGAAATGACTGGAAATTAGTGTTATTGAGGTTAATAATAATGTAGGTACAAAATAATACCTAAATTATGTTATTTTAGCCCAAAAAAATGTAATTTATTTAACAAATTGCAAAACCAAACCAAAACCAAAACACGCAAGGGCGGTTTGGCAAAACCAAAACCAAAACACGACGGTAGTCCAAATCCAAAACCAAAACCAAAACACGGGGGTCAGTGAGCATCTCTAGTTACTATAAATAGTAAATTTGCCCTTGTAGTATATTTGGATTAAATTGTTTATTTCTTAGAATTATCACACTGTGAAGCTTGGCATAAGTCCTCCGAAGCAAAGGTTGTGCTGGTTGTTGCTCCTCTCATCTGTGACAACATAACAAGAGACTAGGCAAGGTCAATAAGTGATTGGTGGAGTTTACCATGTGAAACTCCCAGTCATGACAGAATGTGACTTGATCCCAAACCATCTGACTTACATTTGGACAGTTAAGAACTGACAGGAATGCACACAACACATTTAACTCATATTGCCGAGCAACCATTTCCCTTCTTGCAGTAATCTATAATATGTAACTATTGATACTTTGGGTACATTACATGGGTGTATTATCTCTGTTATACGTCTAACACATATTATGATACATTAAGCAAATAAAATGTATTTTAACTAAAATCTTACAAACTCACAATGTTCTTACCTGGTGCTTGGGCTCTGGACAAATCCAGTGTTCACAAACACTGGGCATAAACAAGATGTTTTAATGCCATCTTTTCCAAGGGCAGCAAGTTCTTCAGTCATGCACGTATGAAATCCAACTGCACCAAATTTGCTGGCACTGAAACCAAATGTAAGAAATAATTTGTATTTGCTAATATTAGTAGTAGGCCATTTTGTTGTTTGTCAAAATCCAAACAAGATGTTAGTATTCCATGTTACCCCACACCAATTTAGCAACTATGTGCTAATGAGTATACAGTGTTGACAACACTATAAAACAAACAAACAAACAAACTGTAGATTTTGCACTCGCCCTTTGAGTTTATGTGCAAGACAGAAGCTTTTTAAAAGTCCATACTGGAATCCAGGGCCGGACTGGGACTAAAAATCAGCCCTGGCATTTAAAGCACACATGCCCACGTGGGCTCCATGCACTATATTGTTGCACACTGATGCTGGCGCAGTACAACATGATGTAGTATGAGTGTGTGTGGGGGGGGAGGGGGTATTTATTTCTCCTAATGACCCTTAACATTACATTATTAGCACCCCAATTACATCAATAAATACCATGACAATACATTATTAGTACCCACATTACAGCAATAAATAACCCCCCACACACACTCATACTACATCAATCACCCCCACATTATAGCAACCGGCATCACCCCCCACATTACAGCATCACTCCCCACATTACAGCATCACTCCCCACATTACAGCGTCCAGCATCACTCCCCACATTACAGCGTCCAGCATCACCCCCCACATTACAGCGTCCAGCATCACCCCCCACATTACAGAGTCCAGCATCACCCCCCACATTAGAGTCCAGCATCACCCCCCACATTACAGCGTCCAGCATCACCCCCCACATTACAGCAACCGGCATCACCCCCCACATTATAGCAATACCCTCTCCTACTTATTAGCAATACTAAGCACCAAACACACTACAACATTGCCACCAGCACGCCACCCCATACTACAGCAATACCACCAATTATACAGACGCCACTGTAGGAAACAATGTTTTGCTTTTTTCAAATCTCCCACAAAATAGCAACTACGAACAGAGTACTTACACACACATATAGGTAACAGGTACCCTTTTCCCTCAATGAAATAGTAATGGCAGAATTTTCATGAATCATTCCACATGAAATAAAACTAACATATATCTAAAAAAAACATAACTATTGAATGATCAGTTGAACCCACACGGCCGCATTAAAAGTATTTCCATCTACAGCAAAATGTCAAAGAAAAATATTTTTGTTTTACTACAGTAATTGGATATGCGTCTTTTCTATTCATTTTAAATAACACAGTATATAAATTAAGGGGGATTAGAGGAGGTGGGTGAGAAATAATTGGATGTGACCCATCATGATCCATCAGTTTGATTAGATAGGAAACATTTAGATTATTTACCTGGAGACGTCTACCCCCTTGACTCACAGGCAGGGCTGACAAGAGGAATTTTGGGCCCTGATACAGCAACTTCTTTGGGCTCCCAACATATTCAACAATGAAAAACTTGCCTTTGGCAGAAGTTCATATGATGCCACACCGTAGTGTGCCCAGTTCATATTATGCCACATCGTAGTGCCCCAAGGTCATATTATGCCACATAGTATTACCCTCAATTCATATTTGGTCATGCAGAAGTGCCCACAAATCATATTATGGCATAGTAGTGCCCCCAAAACATATACCATACAGTAGTGCCCACAAATCATATTATGTCACAACAGTGCCTCCAAATCATATTATGCCACAATAGTGACCCCAAATAACATTATGCCATAGTAGTGCCCCCAAATCATTAGTAAAGCTCAGAAAAAACTCATTCACAAATAAAAATTGGTACAGCATATCAGATTCTGAGTGTGAGTCCCAAGAGCAGCTTAATACATCATTTACAATGCAAACAAAAATAGATATATTGACATAATTACAGATAAAATTTATGACAAGCAATGTTTTTTCCTCTTAATTAAAAATCTCTGTACAGATAAATATGCAAAAACCATTACAGCGCAATAATGAGCAATACATAGTGTTAAACATTATTGGATACGCTGTAGTGTTCCCAGTTCAAGAAAGGATGGTTAAAAACATATTCCACACGAGAAAATATATGAACTTACCTGATTATGGCATCCTGTGTTCTGTTCTCCTACTGGGCACGCTGGGCGAGGAGGGATCAGCAGCTGTCAGCTCACACAGGCAGTGGGGAGCAGGAATAGAGGGCAGTGGTCGAAGCAGAAATTTAGGAGTGGGGGTATAGAAAATATAAGTGAATGGAGTATGAAGGCTTGATTTTTTATTTTTTTTAACACTTGTCCCCTCTGTGCATTTCCATTCTTCATTACTACTTGTGTTTTATGATGGCTGCATCCCTGACATTCCCATTCTTAAGATGTCTCTCCCTTTACACTTTCTTTTACCTATGCCCCTGCACCATCTTCTCCTTAACCCCCTGCACCACCTTCTCCGCTGTCTCTCACACATCTTCCTGTACCACCTACTCCCCTGGCTCTCTCACACGTCTTCCTGCACCCTCTACCCCCCGGCTCTCTCACTCCTCTTCCTGCACTCCCTACCACCCTGGCTCTCTCACCCCCTCTCCCAGAACCCCCTTCCCCTTTGGCTCTCTCACCCCCTCTCCCAGCACCCCCTTCCCCTTTGACTCTCTCACCCCCTCTCCCAGCACCCCCTTCCCCTTTGGTTCTCTCACCCCCTCTCCCAGAACCCCCTTCCCCTTTGGCTCTCTCACCCCCTCTCCCAGCACCCCCTGGCTCTCTCACCCCCTCTCCCAGAACCCCCTTCCCCTTTGGCTCTCTCACCCCCTCTCCCAGCACCCCCTGGCTCTCTCACCCCCTCTCCCAGCACCCCCTGGCTCTCTCACCCCCTCTCCCAGCACCCCTTCCCCTTTGGCTCTCTCACCCCCTCTCCCAGCACCCCCTGGCTCTCTCACCCCCTCTCCCAGCACCCCCTGGCTCTCTCACCCCCTCTCCCAGCACCCCTTCCCCTTTGGCTCTCTCACCCCCTTTCCCAGCACCCCCTTCGGCTCTCTCACCCCCTCTCCCAGCACCCCCTGGCTCTCACCCCCTCTCCCAGCACCCCCTGGCTCTCACCCCCTCTCCCAGCACCCCCTTCAGCTCTCTCACCCCCTCTCCCAGCACCCCTTCAGCTCTCTCACCCCCTCTCCCAGCACCCCCTTCAGCTCTCTCTCCCCCTTTCCCAGAACCCCCTTCAGCTCTCTCTCCCCCTTTCCCAGCACCCCCTTCGGCTTTCACCTCCTTTCCCAGCACCCCCTTCGGCTCTCTCACCCCCTCTCCCAGCACCCCCTTCGGCTCTCTCACCCCCTCTCCCAGCACCCCCTTCGGCTCTCTCATTACCTCTCCCAGCACCCCCTTCGACTCTCTCACCCCCTCTCCCAGCATGCCCTGGCTCTCACCCCCCTCTCCCAGCATGCCCTGGCTCTCACCCCCTCTCCCTGCACCCCCTTCGGCTCTCTCACCCCCTCTCCCAGCACCCCCTTCGGCGCTCTCACCCCCTTTCCCAGCACCCCGGGCTCTCACCCCCGCGACCCCCCCCAGAAAATCGCGGACACCCCCCCCCCTAAAATCGCGGCACCCCGCGACCCCCCCTAAAATCGCGGGAACCCCCGCGACCCCCCCGAAAATCGCGGCACCCCCGCGACCCCCCCCCCCCCGAAAATCGCGGCACCCCCGCGACCCCCCCCTAAAATCGCGGCACCCCGCGACCCCCGCTAAAATCGCGGCACCCCCGCGACCCCCCCTCCCCCCCGAAAATCGCGGCACCCCCGCGACCCCCCTCCCCCCCGAAAATCGCGGCTCCCCCCCTCTTCAGTAAAAGAAAAAACAAATTAAAAAAAAAAGTAAACTCACCAGTGTAACTGGCTGCACAGCATAACGGGGGAGGGAGCTGGGGAGCGCGCAGCAGAGGTGACTGGTTCCTGGAACCAGCCACCAAGAAGACAGGGGGAGTCGGGCCGGCCCATATAGCCATCGGCCCTTCTGGCATTTGCCAGAAGTGCCAGATGGCCAGTCCGGCCCTGCTGGAATCTGTTCTCCAAATATAGCTGATGAGTTGAACATTTTTCCACTTGTTTTCTGGTAATCACCCCAATGGTATATTTGCTAGTCATTTCCTTGATGGCTCAGCAGTGTAAAATGATGACCAGGTGTAATGTGCGTATTGTCGCTAACCAATAACGATTGTCGAACCTCGATTTGTGTTTCCAACGCACAAAGATTTATTCGCAATAAGTGGAAAAAATATGCTCAAGCGATGTAATAGTAAATACAGCCGTTACTTAACGCAGGCGCTCTGGATCCAGTGCAGTCATTCAATCCTGAAGTCTGGGGACAAGAAGTCTGCACTCTGGATCACGAGCTGCTGCTTATATACACAATCAAGTACAGTAATACAATGAAGATGGTATGGCTTGCATCTATTGGTCCGGGTCTCAGGAATGTCCAAGGGGTCGTCAATCATTGGCTGGTTCATCCTAAGGAATCCAAAGGAGGGGGTCATCTCTGCAGGGGGTATGCTCTGCTCTTCCCGCCAGAATTCCTTACTCTTAAGTAGTTCATAATTCCCTATCATTCATAACTTGCGTATGCACTCTGCGATTCCCTCGCAGAGCGCACCAAACAGTAGGATATGTAACAAGGTTCATTATGATACCACTCATGATGTTATTCCTTTAACCCGTTCTGTGTATTTCACTAATATGCATGTAACTCTGATATAACATATAAATACTACTATATTTCGACATAACTGACTATGTGTTGCAACTACCAATAATGTGTACTATTTTATAAGTATGCGTGTTTGTGCAAATGTATGGTAAAAGACCAATTACTGTTGCTGCCACGTGTAGTGGATGCGTACGCCCTTTCACGCCGTAGCGTGCCCTTGTACGTCATAGCGTACCGTACGCATCTTTTCAGACAAAGACAACCAAGTTTGCTAGACTTTAATTGAAATGACTTTATCCAATTTGCTGACTTCGACAGTTCCACCCTTTGATAGTGTAATAAACTATCACCCAATCACCGTTTCAAGTTCAGGATTATACAATACTTCTTCACAGACCATGATCTCGGTATCTGGTACCACCCTTTCAGTCTCTTTCTCAGTGTTACTCTTATGGGACCGTTTTCCACACTTCAACACAGTAGGAACACATTTGACAACTAAACCAATTGCTAAGATGACACCCAGTATAAGGAGAAGGAGCTTACCTACACTCGCAATCATTTCCTGTACCCACTCCCCCAGACCGGAGAACCATTTTGCTGGGTTCAACCATGAGAACCAACCCGCCACCTTTTCCCCGACCTCATATAACGAAGAATTATGGCTCTTTCGAAATTCCCATTTCAGCTGCAAAATTTCATCCATCTTCCGGTCTATAACCTCTTTAGGGTCTTCCGTATTATTAGTAATGTACGTGCAACATTTGACACCGAACTGGGTGGCCAGTGTCACACAGTACCCACCAGTAATAGAGGTGAGATAATTTAGTACCAGTCTATGTTGCACCAACTCCTTCTTGTACGCTTGTAGCTCCCTTCCAGTATACCTGAAAGTGTCATCATACATCTCGGTGATATTATCTATTAATTTAGCTAGGTCTTGGATATATTTAAAGTTTAATGTTCCCCGAGCGGTCCTGGTGAGATCTAGAGCAACCATAACTTGGAAACCAGCAGTTTCACTAATCAATTTTGTAGCTATGGGTTCCTCACCAGGAATCATATTTCTCTTGCCACGGTGTTCATACTGTGTGTGTATGTATGGTGGTGATGTAGTCTTGTGAATATCTACCATTTCTTCATGAGTAATAGTCATGATTTCAGGAACCAGTTTAGCTAAGAAACACAAGCCCTTGGAACTCGGAGTCACCCAGGAATAAGCTTTCCTCCCACAAACAAAATACACATCATCAGGGAGAACATAAGGAACAGTATGCCCATGAATTATATCACACAGAGTTTTGATAAAACTACCCATGCCTAGTGTCTCCATCTGCTCTAGACACGTGTCGGCATTAATGATATTTTCACATTTATCTGTAGAGACTTTTCCAATAGATACCTTCTTATGTTTGGTTATACGCCCTAACTTGTGACTTCCATCAGCATTCCTGCCTAGTAGTGACCTTGTGAGTCTCTCTCTAAAATGAGTGTGGCGAGCCATTGTCTGATCTGATAGGTCAGCCTCCCAATTCTCCAGGCGCTTTGCATGAGATATGTTTAGGCACAGCAACGATCTGCCTATGGAGTATTGTCGAAGCGTCAGACTAGGGGACATAGTGTTATTGTACCTCTCTTCTATGGGCCTCCCACCCCTTAATTCGAGTACTTCGGATATGTTTAGCGGGAATGGCACTAGTCCTATGTTATGCTGCCCTTGAGGCACGTGAGAGCACACCCAACACTCAGTTTGGTTTAGCACCTTACCCACCAGGGAGTGATAATCCTCCAAAGGATGCCCGCCTATATTCAGAGTACTGGGGGACTGGCATCGTTGGATGCATCTCTCGTCAACTAGGGAGTTGCAGAACTTGCAGATACAATACTCATCAGACAATAGCCCCTCACACTGCCTCCGAGTTCCTGAGCTAGCAGACCTTTTCATAACCCCTGGACCAAGTTTGATAATGGGCTGCTCAGGATATCCTATTAACTTTTCTTCGGCCTCCATTTCATTCGTATCACTCCCAGAACTCTCCTCCATCCTCCATTCTCCTTCACAAAAATAGAATGTCCTAGAAAAAGTAAAAACAAGGAAAATCCTGGAACAAAAGAAAAACAAAAACCGCCACTCCATCGCTGGAAAGATAGTTCTGAGGCAACGTCTCTGGTTCAGGTGTCTTAACTGCAGGCTTTAGGTCTCCCGGAACAGGCTCACAAGTGACAGCTCTATGTCGTCGGTCTGAGTCTTGTCTTGCACTTTCTCCGGATTATGGACTCTCCTGCAGTGGGTGGAATGGACCCAAGTGTCTCTCTCTGCAACCTTCAGTGATGTAGTACTGGTCAGCAGCACTTGGTACGGGCCTTCCCAACGGTCTGTTAAACAACCTGAACGTAAGAAATTGCGGATCATAACATAGTCTCCAGGTTCAACATCATGACAGTTCGTTTCTGGCATACCAGGTGACAGCATTTTTAGTTTTTGTTGTTGTTGTTTCAGCTGTCTACTCATTCTTATAAGATATTGTACAGTCACTTCATTATTACACTTTAAGTCGTCTTGTGGACTCACGATCAAATGAGGTTGTCGTCCGAACAGTATCTCAAAGGGGGACAGATTAAGAGGAGGTCTAGGAGTGGTTCGAATGCTGTGGAGGACCAACGGCAAAGCCTCAGGCCATGCCAACCCAGTTTCAGCCATTATCTTACCTAGTTTGTTCTTGATAGTACCGTTTACTCTCTCCACCTTACCACTGGCTTGTGGTCGGTAAGGGGTGTGAAGTCTGCTACTGATTCCCATGAGTTTACACATATTTTGGAAGACATCACCAGTAAAATGGGTACCCCTATCACTTTCAATGATTCTAGGGATACCGAACCTACACACAAAGTCTTGTACAATTTTCTTTGCAGTGAACACAGCAGTATTAGTGGCTGCCGGATATGCTTCTACCCAACCGGAAAACACATCAATACACACTAACACATACTTCAGATTCCTGCACGGTGGTAGTTGGATATAGTCAATTTGTATTACCTGAAAAGGTCCGTCTGTAGGAGGGATGTGGGATGGCTCAGTTGGAATAGTTTTCCCAACATTTTTCCTCAAACAAGTAAGACATGACATTGCTTTCTTACCAGCTTGAGAGGAAAATCCGGGAGCACACCAGTATGCTCTCACCAGTTTGCACATACCTTCTTTACCCAGGTGAGTCAGGCCGTGTGCTGCTTCAGCCAGGCTTGGATAGTATGTTCGGGGAGCTACAGGCTTACCTTGTCCATCCCTCCAGAGTCCTGAGGACTCTTGACCACATCCCTTCGCCTTCCAGACCGCCTTCTCTTGCAGGGAACACAAATCTTGCATTTCAATTAATTTCTGCGTGTCTAATGTCTGAAAAACCATCATAGTCTCGGTCGATACAGTCATAGGTTGCCCTGCTGCCCATTTAGCAGCTTCGTCTGCCCTGTTGTTGCCCAATGACACTGGGTCTTCTTCAAAGGTATGGGCTTTGCACTTTATGATGGCTACTGTTCTGGGTAACTGTATCGCTGTCAGAAGTCCTTTTATGTGTTGTGAGTGTGCCACTGGTGTACCTGCTGCTGTCGTAAAGTTTCTAAGACGCCAAAGGGCCCCAAAATCATGCACTACCCCGAAGGCGTACCTAGAGTCAGTATATATGTTGGCTGATTTACCCTCTGCCAATTCACACGCTCTCCTTAGTGCTACTAGTTCCGCCACCTGGGCTGAGTGAGGTGGACCAAGGGGTTCAGCTTCTACCACATCCTGATCGTCTACAACAGCGTAACCAGTACATAGCTCTCCTGTCTCTGTCTGTCTATGGCAACTTCCGTCTGTATAAAACGTAAAATCTACATTTTCTAAGGGGGTGTCACATATGTCGGGCCTTGCAGTAAAGGTCTGATTCAGGTGTTCCATACAGTCATGCGTGTCAGTATTCTTGCCTAACTCATCATCAACCAGGGTCTCCTCACCTCCCACCCTTTGTGTCTCTTGAGACACATACGGAAGGTATGTAGCTGGATTTAGGGTGCTACATCGTTTGATGGTGATGTTTGAGGGTGCCATCAGGGCTAGTTCCCACTTTGTGAGTCTAGCTGAAGAAACATGTCTGGTTTGGGCTGAATTTAACAGAGCTGATACAGCATGGGGTGTATAGATGGTTGAATTATGTCCTAATACTACATCCTCGCTCTTACTTACTAGAAGGGCCGTTGCTGCTACACTTCTGAGACATGTTGGGAGTGACCTTGCCACATTGTCTAATTGTGCACTGTAGTATGCTACCGGTCTGCTAGCGTCACCATGTTTCTGTGTGAGGACACCTGCTGCACAGCCATCAGCTTCTGTACAAAATAGCTCAAAAGGCTTTTCATAATCAGGTATTCCCAATGCAGGTGCTTTTGTCAGACTATCTTTAAGATTAAAGAATGCTTGCTCCGACTCTTCTGTGTGTACGACACGTTCTGGTTTTGAGGAAGAGACTAGCTCCTGCAATGGTAATGCCAGAATAGAAAAACCTGGGATCCAGGACCTACAGTATCCACACATCCCCAAGAAAGTACGAATCTGCTTCTGGCTCTGCGGCAGGGTCATGTGTTGTATGGCCTCAATTCTGTCGGTTGTCAGGTGTCTTAGCCCCTTAGTGAGGCAGTGTCCTAAGTATTTGACCTTAGTCTGACATGGCTGTAATTTATCCTTTGCCACCTTGTGCCCTGTTTGTGAAAGATGAAGCAACAACAATTTAGTATCATGTAAACATGACATAAAAGAATCAGAGCACAACAACAAATCGTCCACATATTGAATTAGAACAGACCCATTGTGGGGTTGAAAGGATTGCAAACAGTCATGTAAGGCTTGGGAGAAAATACTGGGGCTGTCAATGAACCCCTGGGGTAGTCTGGTCCATGTGTATTGCACTCCCCTGTAGGAGAATGCAAAAAGGTATTGGCAGTCAGGGTGAAGAGGGACTGAAAAGAAAGCAGAACATAGATCAATGACAGTAAAATGACTGGCAGACGGTGGAATCTGCATGAGGATGACAGCTGGATTCGGCACTACGGGGAATTGGCTCTCAACAACTTTGTTAATTCCCCTTAAGTCCTGGACTAATCTATAGCCCCTCCCCCCATTCTTCTTCACAGGGAAAATGGGACTATTTGCTGTACTGGCTGTACGAATTAAAATCCCTTGTTGTAACAGCCTCTCAATAACAGGATATACCCCTAGTTCCACCTCCGGTTTTAATGGATACTGTGGGATTTTTGGAGCTATCCTACCGCTTTTTAGATTGACCATGACAGGGGCTACGTTTGCCATCAGTCCAGTGTCCTGTCCATCTCTGGTCCATAGGGAACCTGGTATTTCCAGCAACATCCCCTTTACTTGAGATGGACTTTGTTCTATAACAGGAGAGTGTAACATTAACCTTGGAGGGGTGTCCAATATGTCCCGTACCTCATGTGCAACCTTCTCGGGTATATCTAGGAACACACCATCTGAAGTACAGTATATGACACATCCCATTTTACATAACAAGTCTCTCCCTAGCAAGTTAGTAGGAGCCGCTGCAGCCAAGAGAAACGAATGCTTAGTATGCAGAGGCCCGATAGTAACTTCGGCGGGTTTAGTTAGAGGATAATGTAACACTTTTCCCGTCACCCCCATAGCTGGAATAGTTTTGCTGGTCACCTGTAGATTGAAAGGAGAGGTTATCACAGATCGGGCCGCCCCTGTATCTACAAGAAAAGTTTGTTTCCTGCCAGCTATGTCAACTATCATTGTTGGTTCTTCACTCTGACTCTCAGTTAACCTCACTGGCTGTAGACTACAGGTATGACCTGACCCCTAGCGCTGACTATTGATTTCCCGCGCAGCATTTGCTGCCGTAATATGCGCGGGTAGATGTGAGTCTTCTAGTCTATGTGAATCCTTTCTTGGAGGATATCTATGTGACCCACCCCTATGTGTATTGAGTCTTTCTTTATTACAATCTCTCCTGTAATGTCCTTCCTCGTTACAGTTGAAACACCTGATCACTTTAGGTTTCCTGTTATATGGGTTGTATGCTGGTGGTCGTGTATGCACCCCTTCTAGAGCCTGTATACTTACCGTCATTAACCTATCACTTTTCTCTTCCCTTTTTCTAAAAAGGTTCTTGTCATGCTCCACAGCAGACTCCCTAAGGAAGTCTACCGTGACGCCTCTCCAATTAGGTAATGTGGTTTGTACTCTCGTCTTTAAATTTTCCCTAAGGCCATCCATCAGTACCCCTACAGCTACCTCTCTGTGATGTGGGTCCTCACTTATGTTGGATATCCCAGTAAATCGTGCAATCGATGTTATAGCTCTAGCAAAGTAATCTGAGGCAGTTTCACTATCCTTTTGTTTAATGGTGAAAATCTTACTCCAATTTACTACTACTGGAAAACAGATGGCTAAGTGTTTGACAATTTGTTCTATATTCCGTTGGTTAATCTCATCAGTCAGGGTGTCATCTTCCTCCAACAAACAATCTCCAATAAATTTTTGTATGTTAGTATTGGGAGGAAGACACGCCCTCAACACTACCCGCCAATCCTTACTGGTTGGTTCATGAGCATTCCCTAAGTCTTTAACAAATTTCTGACATTTAGCTAACTCTTTTCTAGGATCTGGGAATTCAGTCATAATGGAACGTAATTCTGATCTAGTCCAGGGACAATGCATTGTAACATTTCTTAAAGGAACTACACCATCCTTATCCGGTTTCCCATTGGAAACTGATATTGTGCGGACCGGGAACACACCCTCTGGTACACTAACTTCATGGGACGCTACAGGATTTACAGGCCCTAGATTTAGAACACTTTCACTCCTAGTGATCACGCTACTCTCACCTATCTCAGCCATTTTCTCATACTTGCGCTGAGCCTCTAGTACATTAACAGCATGGGCAATGGCCGAAATCACAGTGGGTTCATCTTCGTTTTCAGATACACTTGATTGAAACTGATTTAAAACAGGGTACAACTTAGTAATTTTTCTATTTTCAGTTTTAACAACGGCTGTACTTACCCCTCCCGCCACATAAGGTGGCGGGGGCGCGCTTGCGCTGAGTTCGCCACGCTTCTCAATGGTTACATCCGCCTTGCGCGCGCTTTTCGCCACGCCTATTTCCGGTTTGTATTCGCTGCTCTGCCACGTGTTACCTTCCATTTGCCACAATTTTAAACAATCATTATGTCTATTCCTCTTTTTCGTTGACTTGATCAACCATATTTTATCTTTTACAGTATTCAGTACCTCTGCATTAAAACTCCCTAATGTTGGGAAAGGCCTATCACAAGCTTTGGTCATCCCGACCCACGTGTCACAATACACAGTTGCATATGCACCATACTTCTTACACATGAGAAACCTCGCTGAACCAATAGGGCCTTCCTTAGGCAGTACACTGACCATCTCTAGCGTATGCTTAGCACCCATGTTGAACAATATACCTTCTACCCGGAACACAGACACACCGCAATGCTCTGTTCCTTCCGGCCAAATGTGAAATACAGACACACCGCAATGCTCTGTTCTTTCCACCTAATAATTTCAACTCTGTTGCTATACTCACTGCTAGAGATCTATAATCCTCGGTGAACGTATTTCCTTTAGCCGCGCTCACTCGCTTTTCCCTAATACAGAAATATCACTGTGGGCCCCAAGGGCTATCAGCTCCTCGATACCCTGGCTAAACCACAAAATCTGCTGAGTTTATTATCGCTGGGAGCGCAAAGTCGATACAATCAACCTGCCTTTCCAGTATAATTCCTCCTAGCTGCTTCACCAATTCGCACTAACGGTGCGACCGGATCGCACTGCCTACCAATACTAATTATTAGCAAACCTTGCGATCTATTGGTAGCGCTTTGCGAAAACCCAGTTTTCGCATTCGGTATACCTGCCCTGTATACCGTCCTTCAGTTGGGCAATCCGCCTCGTCAGACAGCAACTGAGCACCTCAACAATAAAACAGTGTATCTACGTTACAACATCACACACTATACACCTTTTCTGCGCAGAAAATCAAAAGTTCCCAACAATAGTAATAATGTCTCAGAGGCTTTCACAAGTAATTATACTATGCATGTATAATAACTATCAAAACGATTGTTTAACCACGTGGCAAGTTTACCGGAAGTTCGCGTACGCACAGCAGGAAGTACACATACGCTAAACAATGCAATACAGTTAAAACGCACAATGACAGAAAAAAGAAACAGTTTTCTCTTTTGTCCCTAGGTTCTAGTTAGCGTGCCCTAGATAATGCAAAACGGACATTCGGTTTCACAACACAGAGTAAAATTCAGGTTTTGAACACCATGCGTTCTTACCCGTTTATGACGCGTCTCCACCCTTTGTTGAGGAACCGAAATCCGTTGGTCTTGCGTATCATCGGCAACGAAACCTCCAAAGCTCACGAGCCCCCAAATTGTAATGTGCGTATTGTCGCTAACCAATAACGATTGTCGAACCTCGATTTGTGTTTCTCAACGCACAAAGATTTATTCGCAATAAGTGGAAAAAATATGCTCAAGCGATGTAATAGTAAATACAGCCGTTACTTAACGCAGGCGCTCTGGATCCAGTGCAGTCATTCAATCCTGAAGTCTGGGGACAAGAAGTCTGCACTCTGGATCACGAGCTGCTGCTTATATACACAATCAAGTACAGTAATACAATGAAGATGGTATGGCTTGCATCTATTGGTCCGGGTCTCAGGAATGTCCAAGGGGTCGTCAATCATTGGCTGATTCATCCTAAGGAATCCAAAGGAGGGGGGTCATCTCTGCAGGGGGTATGCTCTGCTCTTCCCGCCAGAATTCCTTACTCTTAAGTAGTTCATAATTCCCTATCATTCATAACTTGCGTATGCACTCTGCGATTCCCTCGCAGAGCGCACCAAACAGTAGGATATGTAACAAGGTTCATTATGATACCACTCATGATGTTATTCCTTTAACCCGTTCTGTGTATTTCACTAATATGCATGTAACTCTGATATAACATATAAATACTACTATATTTCGACATAACTGACTATGTGTTGCAACTACCAATAATGTGTACTATTTTATAAGTATGCGTGTTTGTGCAAATGTATGGTAAAAGACCAATTACTGTTGCTGCCACGTGTAGTGGATGCGTACGCCCTTTCACGCCGTAGCGTGCCCTTGTACGTCATAGCGTACCGTACGCATCTTTTCAGACAAAGACAACCAAGTTTGCTAGACTTTAATTGAAATGACTTTATCCAATTTGCTGACTTCGACACAGGAAATCGGCATATTGGCTTATTGAATCACATGGTACAGACGGTACAATGTTATTTTGTTGTATCCCCAGCAATCAATTAGTTAATAGCTTTAATTGGTCTAGGACAACCTGAACTAATACAAGAAAATTCCAATTGTCTCTAATAGTTTATATAACATTTGTGCTATTTTTGCCATATTATTCAATACAATAAGTATCATTGCATTATGGTGATGATATTTTATGAATATTTTTATTGTTTCACACAGTAAAATTAACAACATAGACTATTCATGGTTTGAGGTCATTTGAGGTCTCTTTTATACATACTGTATTTTATTTTGGATTGAAACAAAACTCTTTAAATAGAATACCAGTAAAGTAGAATATTTTAACAATGAATCACTAAATAATATAAATAATACATTGTATACGACACCCAAAGGCATTTACTATATTTTTTAACCATAAAACTAGAACTCTCTGGTAAAAACAATGGAATGACCCCCTTCACCTTTTTTCCTGTGTCAAAGAAAAATCAAAGCAGCATCTAACATGCCCCTTAGAATAACCACCTGCTTCCACATCCCCATTCCCTCAAATTGTTCTATCTTTTCAATACTAACAAGATGACACCTCTGGAATACCGACTCTCCTCCTTATGATGTGCTTTGTCTAGGGCACAACATGGATTAAAAGCATAGAACAGTTTTAGGTTAGCAGAATAAAAGGAGCTGGAAAGTATTCTGCAGTGTAGGTGAGGCTGAATTCTATCAGATGCTACTTTGCCAGTTTTGGAATGATGACAGTGTTTTATGGTCACATTCAGACCATATGATGCAGGTTACTGTTTTTGTGGGCAAAAAATGTGCATTTTATGAACTGAAAATATGGCTTATAACATTTCAAATAACCCAAATGGAACTCATTCCAAACTGACATTTTGGAATGAGTAAAAAAATATTATATATACTATATTATATTAATATACATTTCTATTGACAGTGCAGTTTATTTATTGATTAAATTGATGGACTTTGTTTTTTTGCGGAGTTTCAGAAAAACATGGTAATATCAGATGACTTTACGATTTTTGTCATCCTTTCAGTTGGCAAGTCATTACTTTTGCCAACTGTAGGTATGCAAAAGTCAAATACAGAAAGAAAGGTTTGCGTTTTTAACACATTAGTATATTTGTCTAGCAAAGTTTTAGTACCACGGACTATCTACAGTAAAAGGAGTCATCGATTATGAATTGTCAAGTGTCACCATGAGTGCAGGAAAGGTTAGTGACTATAAGGATGTTATGCTGTGAATTCATTACCACATAATAATTCTATAATAATAATTTCTTTATATATTGCCTTCCACCCAGATTTTTATGCTGAGCATATCAGCAAGGTCCCCTGCATTGATTAGCCTTGAGAAGCTTTGTGGGGACCTCAGTTTTTGTCCCCACTACGACTCCGGTCCCCTCGGAGTTGGTGTGTAAATAGGTCAATGTGCCCAGAAGCATATGAATGCAAGTAAACACACACAAACATTTTTCATTGGAATCCAATTAACTTACCATCATGCGTTTGGACTGTGTCGGAGGAAACCAGAGTACCCAGTGGAAACCCAGGCAAACACTGGGAGACTATACGCAGATAGGACTATTGGGGGAATCAAACCCATCACATTCATTGCTGTGAGGCAGCAATGCTAACGCAGTGCCATTGTGTTACCCATGAATTTTCTATCACTGCCATATTAGGCGGTGCAGGTAAGTATGTTAACAAAATGTTAAAATTAATTTGATACCTTTTATTATAAGTTATGGTATCTGTAACTAAAATTAGTAGAAGACATTAAGAGGTTATTGAACCAGGGAATTTATCTGTCTTGTTAAGGCCCAGGAATGAATTGTTTTTCCCCTGATGAGGCTAAATTGGTATCTGTCACACTAGGGATTTTGTTTTGCGTTCCTCTGCATCAACACAATTAGAATGTATGAAAGGTTGAGCCCGATGAACCTGTGTCTTTTTTAAACCTTACAAACTATGTAGCTATGCTACTATATAATGCTGGTGATAAATGTAGCCATGTTGATTATAGTACACGTTTGGAACATGACATGTCCACTTCAGTACCTCCTTTGACTCTCTGATTAGATTGCTTGAATATAGAACAACAAATCTGATTCCTGGATAGGCCTCTACTTACAGGATATTAAGGTTTCACCCTTTGCTTCAACCTTAGGTATACGTATTTTGCCTATTACCATGAGGAGCCCAATGTCACCTATAGTTAGTGTACTCTTGAAGAAATCAGAGTTAACCATCTTCAGTCTGATGGACCATGGGAATCCCAGAGTTGCATAATATTTGCTTCTTGTTTTCTAATTTTCAGTCACCATACCCAATGAGCCCAAAATAAATTTCACTTACCAATAATCAACTAGATATGTTAACCCAACATGACCACATACAGAAGCCACTGTTGCGATGTGTCCTCGATTCTTTTTCATCATTGCAGGCAAGAAAGATTTGGTGATCTTAAGTTAAAAAGAACCATAATTTATGTTTTAAGTATCCATTTAAAAAGCTTCTAAAAATAATACGCATCTTATCAAAAACATTATACAACTGCATGTATACTTGGTTCATTTTTTTTAGATAAAGTAAAAGTGTCACATAATTGACATACTACAGATTGGCATGTATAGCTGGACATCAATGCCAATAACGTACAATGATTGGGTCAATTATTTTTTTAAAGGGAAGAACATACTACGTCACTATTTAACATTACATAGTATAGTATTAAATAGTGTTAATTAGGTATTTCCTAATTGGTAGCAGGCACAGTGGCTTACATGGATTTTCTGGAAAAAAAATATCCTTTTCAAGGCATTAATACTAAATGTCCATTATGAAATGGATCTAACAGTAACTGCTACATTAGGGTCTATTAGATCCAGTTTGTATTGGATTCATTTGTGTTGAAACAGGTAAACTACCGGAATCTCTGAAGAGTTTCTCCTGATTAACAAAATGAGCAAAAAAACAGATAAATCCTTGACTCCCTTTCTAGAAGTAAGTAGGTGCATTGGTATAAAATATCCCTGGAACAACAGTACCATTTCGCTCTTTTATATATTTTTTCTCATCATCAATTTCCAAATGTACAAACTGACAACAGTGTCTATTTTGATTGCTGCTATGTTTCATCTTACTCCAACACTGCAAACTTTCACAAAATGTCACTCATGTTACTAAATGCAAAAATTGAAATACTAATTTTCAGAATTCGGAATACTATGCCCAGGGTCTGTGTGGAGGGGGTTCAAAAAGTCAATTGTCCAGGGTCCCCATCTTATTACTATCTCAAGCTCCTGGGGGACCCCACATTCAGTAGTACTTTGGTCTGTTAAAAAATGTGTGGACCCCTCCCTACATGGCAGAAAAATTGCCAGTGCTGAAGGGGGAGGAAGATGAGAGCAGAGTCGGCAAAGGAGCACTAAATATAATGAAAGCAGTCAGATGACTTGGAGTAGAAATGGGAGACAGTGGCAAGAACTACCTATGGGATCTGCATATTACTGAGACTTAAACTCTACAACTATTGTCCATCTTATTGGGCATTACTGATGTTAAAGGCTATCAATCAATTAGCATTAAAATATGTGTATGCATGTTGAGGGAGAAATAGTAATATCTATACATATATATATATCTTCAGTAGCTTCACTTTCATAATATAATTTTTCCAGTAGAGTCCATAAACGTTGCCAACAATCACTTCATTTCATTTTTAACTGAACTTGCTTGATATTGTTGAGAAGATAACAATATCAAACAGTTAACCCAAAATGGATGGAAAGAAAAGTATTTTGGATAAGCCAATGAAAGATGCTCTGAAATGGCATGTGTGGGGACATGAATGTGCTCTCACTCTGTATATATTATTGTACTCTGTCCTTCCTGAAACTGCTTATGTAGGTAGAAGGCATCATACAGACCCAGAAATGTGCAAGAATGTTAACTTCAAATGTCTTCTCAATTTGATGGTCTTGTAGCTCCAGAAACTCCACACCAAACACCACTCCAGCATTATTTATCAGGATATCCACATCTCCAATATTTGATTTTACCTTTGTAAAACCAGAGAAAGAGGTTATAGAACAGTTAGTAGTATACATATGAGCATGATCAAATATATAATTGTGTTGGCAAATAATGGCATTGGCACAAAGCATTGTTATTGGACAGTACAGAGTTCAGAAACAAAAAGGAATAAGCATTACAGTGTCTGGATGGAACTATTAAATATGGGCATGGTTGGTCCAATCAACGCATTGTCTATATAAGGGTGTGCCCTAAGGTGTCTACATTTTTTTGTGATTTCAGAATTATTTAAAATGCTGACTATAGGTACACACTCTATCTAAATGTCCTAGTTATGTCACTAGTTCCCCAGACCGATATGCAGCCCAACTACCTAGTCCCCACTTTCATTAGCACAGCTTTGCATTTCCACAGCACTATACTATGGCTGCAACAGATATATTCTTTCCAAAGCAAATCTGGGGACAGTTATGAAATCTGGCATGCAAGCAAAAGGTGTTGTATTAATCTATAGGAGATTCTGAAAGATGCACAATATCCTCCTATTGTTCCTGGAATTATGTCCCTCATGACACAATTTTCGTAATACATCGATATATCACTTCAAAGTGTATTCAAGAGTGTTCAGTCTTACCTTAAAGACACTTAATCAGATATATACCTTATTTAAATGGCAACCCAATTTTAAATTAGTTACACTAGACGTACAATCCTTAAACACTATTATTTCCCATGAGTTGGGTTTAAAAGCCGTTTGTTTATTTTTAAACAAGTCTGTCTCGATAAGACCCAACTGGGTATGTGTGACACATGGGTGTGAAAGTCTTAATTAACACAAAGCCAACTAGTCTGTCTACAAATGATTAAAATCCCCCCAAAAAATATATATTTTATACTCACTATTAACGACAAAGCACTGCCAACACTAACTTTTAATTCAAAACCTACATAAAATTTGTCATGTTGTGATATTGTTAACGATTTTACCAATGACAGAAAGTCCCGATCAGCATGCCGAGTCATGTGTACACACTATACGTGTTTTTACAAAATTTACCTTCAGATCTGTGCTCTTCATCTGTCATAACCATTGGCTGAAAAGACTGTGACTCTGTAAACTCTATGGAAATCTGCCTACATTGCTGGTTTAGAGTGCATACACGTTGCGGAATTGGAACGACATTGTTCCATGGTTGAACGAGATTTTTAGTCCATTTATAAAATCAAATGAATCTATATGATGTGCTTTGGAAAGATAATCGTTCAAAGTTGCAAAGTACACACTAATGCGATATCGGGCTGATTGGTCATTTATCGTGTGATCAGATAATTGTTAGGATTACTGTTAATTAAACAATTCAATGTACAAATGTAGCGTTATAACAAACTAGCTTATCTGGCATCTGAATTCTTTAAGAACACAAATATTTAATATGACAAAAGCAAAAATAAAAGGTGATCACAAATTGACACACCTAAATATGAATGTAAAACAGTTGCTTTAAAATGAAAAAGAAATTAAACACAGAAACAGAAGAACTAAACTCAGAGAACTTTATCAGTAGCAGTAGTAGGCATCCCCAAAAACTGCAGGTGGGCACACAGGGGGGATTTCTAGCTGCCTGGAACCCCCACCCCCATGGACGACGAACGGACAAAGGCATGTATTAACATGTTAAACATGGAATGGAATCTAATTCATATATAATATATATATTTTAGATATGAAATCAAATTCAAGCTTTAATATAACGTGCAGGTTTCGATAATTACTTTAATAATGATTAATAAAATAGTGGATCCTATATTTGTTGTATTATATGTAATGCATATATCATACTTGCCAACTCTCCCGGAATGTCTGGGAGACTCCCGAATTCCGGGCAGGTCACCCGGACAAGTAGGCAACATCCCGCATCTGCCCACTTCCTAGTGAAGTGGGCAGAATTAGTGCCGCAATGACGCGATTCTTAGGGAAATGATGTGATTTTCTAAGCCCCGCGCCCTCCGTCCATACCCCTCTAGGAACTCCATGAGCGGCACCTGAAAAAGTTGGCAAGTATGACATATATGTATGAATATAGTCAAAACTGTTGTCATGGTATTAATGTTTTTTTTGTTTTTTTTATGTGCAGTATCATTGCTAGTTTTCATGTGTGGTATCAATGGAATTTTTAATGTGCGTTATCAATACTAGTTTTAACGTTCAGTATGTATGTTAGTTTTAATGTGCGGTATCATTAATAGTTTGAATGTGCGGCTTCAATGTTAGTTCAAAGGTGCTGTATCAAAGCTTTTTTTTAATGTGTGGTGTCAATACTCATTTAATAAGGGGTTTTGATGATTATTTTAATGTACAGTATTTTATTGTGTGGTAGCAATGATTTTTCTTTTCATGTAAAATACTAATATAATATAAAATATTTTAACAAAAAGGTCAGTTATTACAAAATCATAATTTTATCATATCTTTTAGAACTGTCAGATGTTTATGCAGAATATAGAACCTTGTCAAAATGTCCCTCCTTTCAAAAGGATGCAATCCGTAAATATTTAATAGCAGCTTCCAGCAGTGATGGCTATGCTATGCTTCCAGCAGTGATGGATTCCACTGCTACCCAAAGCTGCCCAATAACCAACACAGAGGCATGCTTAAGTGTTTCAGAAATATGCTATGAGGATGATGCAGGAACCTCTTCTGCTGTACTAACCACCCCAATAACAAACATATATGCAAATGCAACTGTTTTAGAGGAATGCTCTGAGGGTGAGGCAGGAACATTATCTGCAGTACTAACCACCCCAATAACAAACATCAATGCACATCGAGGTGTTTAAGAAACATGCTTTTAGGATAGTGCAGGAACAACATCTGCAGGACTAACCACCCCCATAGCAAACATATATGCAAATGCAACGGTTTCAGAGAAATGCTCTGGATGAGGCAGGAACATCATCTACGAAACGAATCCACTCACAGTTCCACAGGTTGAACAGCTTCTTCCACAGACTGACATCAGCATTGCTTTAATTCATTCACTAAGTGATGCAGAGAAATTCTTCTTGATAATTTCTATAAACCTCTGGCATATTTCCAGTTTCCTCTGAAACTGATGTATGTAAAGCAGCATAAATTCCAGCATCCATAAATTCCAGCATCCAGTATCTGTCATATGGCTGGCATATTCTAAATCGCTTGATGCAGGACTCTGTTTTCAGTGCTGTCTTCCTTCTGCCAAGTGGTGCTGCTAAAATCTTTATGTTTGTTCTATTTTCAAACTGGACAAAAATGATTGGTGCATTAAATAAACACCAAGTTAGTTTAACTCATGTGAATGCTGTATCAGTAGCCTCAGAGTTTAAACAGACGTATAAGGGACTTCAGAAGACAGTGGACTACTAGTAAATAGAACTAAGCTAAAACCAATTATCAGTACCATTTTTATGTTTGGTCATCAAAATATTGCTCCAAGAGGCCATCAAGACAGCATTGGGGATGATTCTGCAAACAAAGGCACCTTTAACACCATTTTAGCATTCTGAAGTGAAAAAGACAGCGAATTGAGATTCCATCTAAACAATTCAGCCCAAAACTCAAGATACACCAGGTGGAGCATCAAAAATTAAATAACAGACATATGTGGAAACAGTCTAACTAGAAAGATAGTGGCTGATGTGGATGACTTCTTTACTGTCATAGCTGATGAAACGGCCAACTGTAGCAACATGGAATAGTTAGCACTCGTCATTTGCTTTATTAGTAATCATGGCTGTATAAGCGAGGAGTTCCTGAAGTTCATAGAATGCAGTGAGGGAGTCACTGGTCAAATAAATTGCACACAAAATCATCGTGGGCATTAAAATAGAGATGAGGGGGGTGTGGCCTGGTAGCCAACACGATCGGACGTGTTTCACATCAGCTCCTGGCCCCTGATTGAGAATTGGGGTGAAAGAGCGTTTTATAACCCCTAAAAACCCGGGATGGCAGACGGAAACGCTTTCCTCGCAAGCTCTGGGACCCGAGATAATTGAAAGGAGAGTCTCTCCTCCACTCAGCGCCTGTAATTGTGAGTCCTGGCTGACACGCTGTGACGGACATACCGCTGAGCCCCCCCTCCCCCCGATATATCCCTGAGGGTCACGCTGCTGGCCATAGTGCTGCTGCGGGCAGTGTTGTGCTGGACGAGATTTGGAGCCAGCTATTTCTTGCCCCTGCTACCCGGGAGACGGAGGCTGCAGTGCGGAGGGAGTGGGTGAGGAGAGCGAAACGTGGCCTGCAGGTCTCCACGCAGCCAACAACCCCTAAATAGTGCAAAACACTTGGGGGAACAATTGGTGACACTTGCCTGCCTCCTGGGACGTCAGGAGTTTCCCCGCAGCCGGCCGGGCATCCCGCACCAAGGGCCTTCTAACTAACTGAGGCCTGTATCCTGGGCAGAAGCCGCGGCCTGTAGTGCCACCAGCATCCACTTCCGGTTTCGGGGCCCGACTTCCGGTGGAGATCTGCAGACGGAGAACACCTCAATCATCCACTGAAGGGGCAGCAGCGCAGCAGGATCCCCCTGTAGCAGCTGGAGTGAGGCGCAACGCTAATCCGCCGGTCCGGAGGTTCCAGGCTGTTCCTGGAGGTTATCTGGTCCATAACTGCCTGAGGAAGCCAGCCATCGCTTTTGCCTGGACGCACCGGAGACAGGTCAGTGTTGGAGGGTCCTCACATACGGCAGCTAAACTACATCTGCCCACTCAGCTTGCCTCTCCCAACCTGTGAGGACAACTGGCCGCCAAATCTGCTTCCTAGTCCTGTGGGAGCCAGACGCAGGGCTGATATTGACTCCTTAACATATAAGCCTGGGCCCTGAGGTCCCTCTGCTGTGACCCAGCTCCATTCATAATATAATATACCACCTATAGGCTATAGCAATGACCCTGTAACCCCCTAAATGCTGACGGGGGGGGGGGGAAGTCTTTTCTACAATGCTCTGCATACCCAGACCCATGTGAGTCCTCTTTCCTATGTGGGCCCACCCATCGTAATTTACTCTACTAACCTGCTTGGGCATACCGCTACCCCTGCTTAAAAGTCCAGCCTTTGAGGTTCCTCCACAATGCCTAAGGGAGGTAAGAAATCTCATCCTAAGAGCCTCCCTCAATATTTCTCGAAGCAATCAACCTCAACCCCGCATCGGTCGAGGACGGATTCCCCTCATACTTCCGCTGAATCTGACTCAGAGGAAGATGACACGTCCCCGATAACCAGACGGGACTTCCTAACGTTAAAGAAATGAAAGAACTGAAATCTTCCGTGCACTCAGAAGTGCAAGCTGCCCTCCACTCATTACGGGCGGAGGTGGCTTCAATTGGAACCCGTACTGACCAAGTTGAACAAAGATTGGAGACGGTGGTGTCCTCCCAGACAGGCATGGAGGAGGACATTGTGCGCCTACGTAGTGACTTGACATCTGTCCAGGAACATCAAGAGGATATGGACAATCGGGCGAGGCGGAACAATCTGCGTCTGAAGGGCATTCCGGAAACGGTCGAATCTGCTCACCTAGACCAATACCTGAAGAAGCTTTTCTCCCAATTGGCCCCTGAGGTCCCGGAGGACCACTTACTATTGGACAGAGCCCATAGGGCAATAAAGCCCAGATCGACCGACCAAAACCAGCCTAGAGATGTCATCTTACGACTCCACTTCTATACTACCAAGGAGATGGTCTTGCGCGGAGCCAGAAAATTGCACACTCTATCATTCGAGGGTCACAACATACAGATCTTTCAGGACTTGTCACCGACCACTCTGGCCAGACGTCGGGAGCTCGCCCCAGTAACGCAAGTTCTGCGAGACCATAATGTCCGTTATCTCTGGGGCTTCCCCTTCCGTCTGTTCCTTTGGCATCAGGAGCGACAGATTTCCACCCGCACACTCCCGGAGGCTCAGGCTCTTCTACAACGCTTAGGCCTTGCTCCCGAGCCCCCCCCCGGGCGCCTCTCAATCATCTACCTCGGGCAACCAGGATACAAATCCGCGGCCCCAAAGAGTTCCACGAGGCGAATGGTCCACGGTACAGAGATCTTCCACTCCTCGCAAGACCTCGTAATCTATCTCCCTGACTGTCTTCTAGGGATGAGAAAATCCCCACCCAGGAAAAGTCCATCTGGAACAGAACTTTTGAGAGCCGTTCCTGATCGTTTAATGGCCACCCTTACTGGAGGCTATCTGAGGAACTACACCTACCTGGGGACGAGCCCTCCGAAATGTCCATATGTTGCCAAATTTCTCATTGTATTGTTTACATGCCTTGGGCCTGCTGTTTCTGTTTGCCCTTTTTTTTTTTTTTTTTTTTTTTTTTTGCTCTCTCCGCTTACAGGTGGATCTCAATACCCTTGGCCTTCTTGGAACCACAGCGTAATGCCGCTATGGACCCCCCTCGGAAAGGCTGTACCTGTCCTACGACCACTGGCAGGCCTGTTTGTCTGATTTTAAGGTCTATTTCGACTTGCTATGCAATTGTTTTTTGTTTAACTGTTGGATCTCTTCACACGTTTACATTGGTACATATTGGCATTTGTAAACATCCGCCTGCTATCATTGTACCCTCTAGTTTGATAATGTTACATAGTTAATGTATATGTTTGCATTATGTGGTCCCGTCTTACTGATATACCCTAGTCTGTCACCTCCCCCTTCCCGCACCCACACACATGGGCCCACTGGGTAGCAGATGCCCACCTCCCGCCTTCCCCCCCACCCCAGTCAGCCATTTACCTTTCGCCCTCTCGATTGGTAAGTCCTAGCCGCTTCCCCCATAGAGCTTGGTTGCTCTCAGCTGGTCCCCGGGTACCTAGGGTACCGCTCCTTCTGCCCCACCAGCACCCTGGACGGGCGTCCTGCACCACACCCGTCCTCCTACCCCCACTTTCCCGTCACACCTACAATGCTTCCCCAATCATGGTCGTCTTTGGTATCTACCCCTCCAGCAAATCAAAACTACAACTCACTATACAGATTTTCTCATCCTGACTCCTCCCCTTTGACTTTCTCATGACGCTCCGCCTGATATCTTTTAATGTTAAAGGTCTTAACTCTCCCCAAAAAAGGGGCAAACTTTACGCTTCTTTACAGGCCCTTAAGGGAGACCTAGTATTCCTACAGGAGACCCATTTTATTAAGCACTTGCACCCGGAACTTAAATCCAAAAGATTCCCCCTCACTTATCATGCCTGTGACCCTGCCAAGAAGAGGTGCAGGGTGGCAATCCGTTTTTCGCGTAATCTTGATTTCGATCTCACAGACACACACAGAGACAAAGAAGGTAGATATCTTATCCTAGTGGGTAAATTGAACAACCTCCCGTGCACCCTAGTGAATATTTATGCCCCGAACCAAGATCAGCATAAATTCTTTAAACGCCTAGGAGTTACACTCTCTCAGGTTCGTAAGGGAGAACTGATAGTGGGTGGAGACTTTAATGCGGTTCTTACCCCCCATCTGGATAGATCTGCCCCCTCAGCTGCTCTTCCCGACGGGAGGGACAGGAGGAACTCCAGGGCCTTGCAAGATTTCATGAAACTACACAATCTGTACGATACTTGGAGAATCTCTGACCCCTTGGCCCGAGATTATTCCTTCTATTCCTCAGTCCATAACACCTATTCCCGAATCGACATGGTCCTGCTCAGCCACGACCTGACCCTTAAACTCACTAACTCTATTATCCACTCAATTACATGGTCTGACCATGCCCCAATTTCGGCGGACCTTTCCTCCCTAGTTTCTTGCTCCTCTACCTTCTCCCGGAGACTCAACAAGTCCCTTCTCCACGACAGAAACACAGTAGCTCATATTAAATCCCTAATATCCGAATACTTCGAAACAAATGAATCTCCTGATATCTCACCCTCTACTCTCTGGAATGCCCATAAGGCGGTCATTAGAGGCCACTTAATAGCTTCGGCAGCAAATGCCAAAAGGGCTAGAGCGGCCGAGACTATGCGTCTCTCCACGCCCCTCCACCAGTTGGAGGAACAACATAAATCTAATCCTGACCCTGCTTTATTCGAACAGATGGTCTCTGTGAGGGGTGAACTTAACCTGCTTCTCTCCCACCGAGTGGCCAACAAGCTGAAATGGCTGAACCAACGCTTTTATGAAAAGGGTGATAAGGCGGCCAAGCTCTTGGCCACTCGGTTGCGGACCAAAGTCTCGGCCCGTAATCTTATGGCTATTAGGGATTCCTCCGGAGCTCTGGTTTATGACCCAAAATTAATCCGCTCAGAATTCCAGAACTATTATCTAAAACTGTATAATCTCCCTCAACCCCCCAACACCTCAGCCCATCGGGAGCAGGCAGAGCGTATAGATAAGTTTCTGGAAGACGCTCGCCTCCCGAAGCTTACTCCCCAGGCTGCAGATCGTCTTAGTGAACCCATTTCCTTGGAGGAGGTAGTGCAGGTTATAAAGGCTCAGAAAGCAGGAAAGGCACCTGGTCCTGATGGGTTTTCGGCAGCCTACTATAAGAAATTTGCTGCTCTGCTAGCCCCTCAACTCTCCACTCTTTTTAACTCCATTCTAAAGGGCAAACCCTGGCCTAAAGAATCTCTGGAGGCTTGGATAACCCTGATCCACAAGGAGGGTAAAGAAGTCCATAATTGTGCTAGTTATCGCCCAATATCCCTCCTTAACAACAACTTGAAACTATATGCTAAGATCCTGGCCAATCGCTTAAACACTGTACTCCCTGGGTTAGTTCATTATGATCAGGTGGGGTTTGTCCCTGGTAGACAGGCCAGGGATAACACAAGGAGAACTATTGACCTCATTCACATACTTAACACCAGGAAAACTCCCTCCATCATTTTATCCTTGGATGCCGAAAAGGCCTTCAACAGGATCTCCTGGCAGTTCATGACTCATACCCTCAAGCATTTCGGTCTGTCGGGGGATTTCTTGTCGGGGGTCCAGGCCTTGTATTCTCATCCCTCTGCTAAGGTTATGGTTAATGGTTCTCCTTCTGATTCCGTTCCAATAAGCAATGGCACCCGCCAAGGATGCCCACTCTCCCCATTAATTTTTGCCCTGGTGATTGAGCCTTTGGCAGCTACTATCCGAGCCTCCCCAGATATCAGAGGAGTGGAGACAGGGTCTCTGGAGAGTAAGCTCTCACTGTTTGCTGACGATATACTCCTCACGCTTCAGCAGCCAAGAACATCTTTGCCCAACCTGTTCTGCCTCCTCTCAAGGTATGGCGACCTGTCCGGATATAAAATCAATATAACAAAATCCGAAGCCCTATTTCTTAATGTGCCCTCACAGGACTGCTGCGATCTCACCTCCCATTTTCACTTTAGATGGCAGAAGAAAAAATTAAAATACCTGGGAGTATATATAACCACCTCATATGAATCCCTATATCAGGAGAACTACCCAGCTCTTTTTCACAAACTCAAATCAGACATCTTCTCCTGGCGAACCCTAATCATTTCGTGGCTGGGCAGGATCATTGCTGTAAAAATGACTGTTCTCCCTCAACTTCTTTACCTTTTCCAGACTTTGCCTGTGAGAATTCCCCTAACTGAAATTTACTCTATGCAGCAACACCTTTCTAAATTTGGCATGGCAGGTCTCCCAGGCTTCGATTGGCACTACTCAAAAAACCTAAGGGCTGCGGAGGCAGGGGCTTTCCCGACCTCAAGGTCTACTACTGGGCAGCCCAGCTTAGCTCAGTGGTCTCCTCATTTGCTCCTCCGGCATCTCATGCATGGGCAGACTTGGAGGCTGCCTATCTTTCCATACCCGGCCTGTCTGGCCTCTGTGGAGTTCCCTCTGTTATTCAGAAGGCCCTAACCAAACTCCAACTCTAGAGTTTGCGGCTCGGATCTGGGAGACCTGCAAGGGCCATCTCTCTATCTTTCCTAACCCTCTGCACATTATACCCCTTTGGCATAACCCCACCTTCCCTCCAGGAATGTCCAGATCTTTCTCTCGGCTATGGACCAGGGCGGGATTCCGATTTGCAGGAAGCCTTCTTGAGCGAGGAAGGCCTATATCCTATGACGCCCTCTGTTCCAGAGTCCCTAACTTTCACCCGCCTTTCTACCAATATCTGCAGGTTCGGCACTTCCTCCTGTCACTCCTGTCGGACAATTCACCTCACTCCCCCTCCCAATTTGAATCTCTCTGCCTTTCTTCCCCTTTGCGAAGGGGCATGATCTCGTCCTTGTATAGTCTTCTACTGGAGAAATTGGTGCCTTCCGGGAACGCACATAAGAGGGAGTGGGAGAGGGATCTGGACCCTCCCCCGGATGAGGACTGCTGGGAGACCATCAGGCTGAATGTGGCTTCTAGTTCCATCTCCACATTAATTAAAGAAAATGCGTACAAAGTTTACTACAGGTGGTATCTCACACCTGACAGGCTCGCAAAGATGTACCAGTCAGCCTCTCCCGACTGCTGGAGAAATTGTGGTCAGCAAGGCACCTTCGTGCACATTTGGTGGTCATGCCCTGTTATTTCCTCCTTCTGGGACAGGGTTTCGAGACTTCTTTCCTCCCTCCTCCAATGCCCTATTAGGAAGAACCCATGGTCCTTCCTACTCTGTTATCCTATACAAGACCTAGACACCCATTCTGCAAAACTTGTTTCACATGTCCTGGCAGCCGCCAGATGCCTGATTGCTAAATTTTGGAAACAGGCGGACCCCCCCCCGCATCTCTTCTCTTAGATCATACATATGGTTCATTGCCAACATGGAAAAAATCACGTCACTACTGCGAGACAAAGAAGACAAATTTCATCAAATTTGGGCCCCCTGGCTTTATGCCTAGGATCCCCGCAGTTTTCTCTTCCTCCAAATAATCTCCCCCCACACAATTCCAGATAGCATCGACCCCCTTACTACATTAAAGTGCTCCCATGCAGACCTGATAGCGCTCCCTTCTGAAGGTGAACATGCTTTTCTTAGTATACCCCATGAGACGGCCATCTCCCTCCCCTTACCTACCCTATACCCCCTTCAATGCCCACTTCCTTTCCCCTCCGCCCCTTACCCATTACTATCTTGTTATATTGCAATACATTTTACTGTTTTGTGAGTGACATTGCTGGATACCTACTCTGCTCTGTGATTATTTCAATCAAAATGCTTGTTGTTTTATGTTTATGTCATTCATACTTTATTATGCAATAAAACTTTGAGTTAAAAAAAATAAAAAATAGAGATGAGCGCACTCGGATTTCCTGAATCCGAGCCCACCCGAACGTTGCCGATCCGAGTCGGATCCGAGACAGATCCGGGTATTGGCTGCAAATGAAAACTTGAAACCGAGGCTCGGAGTCATAATCCCGCTGTCGGATCTCGCGATACTCGGAACCTATAAGTTCCCCGCTAGTCGCCGCCATCTTCACTCGGGCATTGATCAGGGTAGAGGGAGGGTGTGTTAGGTGGTTCTCTGTCCTGGTAGATCTCGTGCTGTGCTGTTTAGTTCTGTGCTGTGCTGTTTAGTTCTGTGCTGTGCTGTGCTGTGCTGTGTTCTGCAGTATCAGTCCAGTGGTGCTGTGTGCTGTGCTCTGTCATTTTTGAGTTCAGTGGTGCTGCTGGGTTCTGTGCTGTGTCCTTTTCAGTCCAATGGTCTTGTGTCCTGTGCTCTGTGCTTCTAAGGGCATAGTTATTTCCCCAATATTCCCAAGTGTTTAAAAAATTAAAAAAAAGTTGATAAAAAAAATACAAAAAACTAATTTAAAAAAAATTTAATTACAACAAAATTTGAAAAAACAATCCTGCAGTATAAGCCCATTGGCACTGCAATATTACCAAGTTCACACATTCAGCAGTAAAAGTCCAGTGGTAGTGCTGCAATATTACAAAGTTCCCACATTCTGCAGTATCAGTCCAGTAGTGCTGTGTGCTGTGCTCTGTCAATTTTGAGTTCAGTGGTGCTGCTGGGTCCTGTGCTGTGTCCTGTTCAGTCCAGTGGTGCTGTGTCCTGTGCTCTGTCCTTCTAAGGGCATAGTTATTTCCCCATTATTCCCAAGTGTTTAAAAAATTAAAAAAAAGTTATAAAAAAAAAATACAAAAAACTAATTTAATTTTTTTTTAATTACAACAAAATTTGAAAAAACAATCCTGCAGTATAAGCCCATTGGTACTGCAATATTACCAAGTTCACTGATTCAGCAGTATAAGTCCAGTGGTACTGCTATTACAAAGTTCACTGATTCAGCAGTATAAGTCCAGTGGTACTGATATTACAAAGTTCACTGATTCAGCAGTGTATAAGTCCAGTGGTACTGCTATTACAAAGTTCACTGATTCAGCAGTGTATAAGTCCAGTGGTACTGCTATTACAAAGTTCACTGATTCAGCAGTGTATAAGTCCAGTGGTACTGCTATTACAAAGTTCACTGATTCAGCAGTGTATAAGTCCAGTGGTAATGCTATTACAAAGTTCACTGATTCAGCAGTGTATAGGTCCAGTGGTACTGCTATTACAAAGTTCACTGATTCAGCAGTGTATAAGTCCAGTGGTACTGCTATTACAAAGTTCACTGATTCAGCAGTGTATAAGTCCAGTGGTACTGCTATTACAAAGTTCACTGATTCAGCAGTGTAAGTCCAGTGGTACTGCTATTACAAAGTTCACTGATTCAGCAGTGTATAAGTCCAGTGGTACTGCTATTACAAAGTTCACTGATTCAGCAGTGTATAAGTCCAGTGGTACTGCTATTACAAAGTTCACTGATTCAGCAGTGTATAAGTCCAGTGGTACTGCTATTACAAAGTTCACTGATTCAGCAGTATAAGTCCAGTGGTACTGCTATTACAAAGTTCACTGATTCAGCAGTATAAGTCCAGTGGTACTGCTATTACAAAGTTCACTGATTCAGCAGTATAAGTCCAGTGGTACTGCTATTACAAAGTTCACTGATTCAGCAGTATAAGTCCAGTGGTACTGCTATTATAAAGTTCACTGATTCAGCAGTGTATAAGTCCAGTGGTACTGCTATTACAAAGTTCACTGATTCAGCAGTATAAGTCCAGTGGTACTGCTATTATAAAGTTCACTGATTCAGCAGTGTATAAGTCCAGTGGTACTGCTATTACAAAGTTCACTGATTCAGCAGTATAAGTCAAGTGGTACTGATATATTACAAAGTTCACTGATTCAGCAGTGTATAAGTCCAGTGGTACTGCTATTACAAAGTTCACTGATTCAGCAGTATAAGTCAAGTGGTACTGATATATTACAAAGTTCACTGATTCAGCAGTATAAGTCCAGTGGTACTGCTATATTACAAAGTTCACTGATTCAAGTCCAGTGCTACTCTCCTGTGCCGCATATAATTTTTAAAGGCTTTGCCGAGTGTGTGTGGCTTAGGGGTACGCTCTCTTGTGCTACATATAATGGAAAACCAAAATCTGGAGGATAAAGTAGGGAAAGATCAAGACCCACTTCCTCCTAATGCTGAAGCTGCTGCCACTAGTCATGACATAGACGATGAAATGCCATCAACGTCGTCTGGCAAGCCCGATGCCCAATCTCCTAGTACAGGGCATGTAAAATCCAAAAAGCCCAAATTCTCAAAAAATAGCAAAAAGAGAAACTTAAAATCATTTGAGGAGAAACGTAAAGTTGGCAATATGCCATTTACGACACGTAGTGGCAAGGAACGGCTTAGGCCCTGGCCCGTGTTCATGACTAGTGGTCCAGCTTCACCCAAGGATCTAAGTCCTCCTCCTCCCCCCCCTACAAAAAATTTAAGAGAGTTATGCTGTCAGCAACAACAACAAAACAGCAAAGAACTCTGCCTTCTAAACAGATGACATCACAAATCCCCAAGGCGAGTCCAAGGGTGTTGTTGGTTGTGAACCCTGACCTTCCCATCACTGTACGGGAAGAGGTGACTCCATCCAGCATTTGCAGCACGCCCTCTGCATATGCTGGAAGGATCACCCACAGTCCAGTTACAGATTTGGCTAATGAAGGTGTGAATGTTGTACAGCGGGAAGAGGATATTGATGTAGCTGGCGCTGAGGAGGATGTTGATGATTATGATGCAGACAGATACCAAATTGCCTTTCTTAATTTCTATTTATATTTTAGATTATATAACGGCTGAATAGTTTTCTATTTTACTCCTAGTAGAGAGTGGATCTGATGCAGACAGATACCAAACTGCCTTTGTCCGTTTCCTTGTAAATTTGAATTTCTAGTTCTACAGTCTATGCAGGCCGCTTTATTTATATTCAACTACAAGTGTAGGGCGGGGGGGGGGGGGGCATAGATAGCCACCAAAGTAACGTGGCCATTTAATTTCACTTTCTAGCTCCACAGTCTGTGCAGCCTGCTTTTTTTTATCTTCAAAGTATTTATATTTACAAGCCTTGCAATCTAAATTAACTAGAGGTAGTGACGTGGTAGAACTCCAAAAGGCAGTTTGGAAGCCCCTGTACAAACTGGCTCTATTTTTTAACTGAGTTGTCCCCCCTCCAGTGTGTACTCGGAAAGAGTTTTTAGTGCAGCGGGGAAACTGGTCAGTGAGCAGCGAAGGAGGTTGCTTCCTCACAACGTTGAAAAAATTATGTTTATAAAAATGAATAATCAATTCCTCAATGAAGTACTGCACTGCCCTCCAGATAGTACAGAGGGACCTGTGGTTGTGGAGTCCAGCGGGGATGAATTGATAATGTGTGAGGAAGAGGAAGTACACACTGTAGGGGGAGAGGAATCAGAGGTTGAGGATGAGGACGACATCTTTCCTCAGTAGAGCCTGTTTAGTTTGTAGTTGTACAGGGAGAGATGAATTGTTATTTTGGTGTGGGGGCCCAAACAAACCAATCATTTCAGCCACAGTTGTTTGGTAGGCCCTGTCGCTGAAATGATTGGTTTGTTAAAGTGTGCATGTCCTATTTCAACAACATAAGGGTGGGTGGGAGGGCCCAAGGACAATTCCATCTTGCAACAATTTTTTGGGCATTATGTGACCATTCAACAGTCGTTTGCCATGTTCAAAAATTAAAAGAAAATTAGAAAATGTCAACAAATTCAAAAAATTTAATCAAAACTTAAATGCCCTGTCATTATTTTAAACAAGAGGGTTTGACGTGCTAGAATTAGTGCAGTGTTAATATGTTATAAACACTACACTTGGAACTTGGAGGAGGTATTGTGGCCCCGGTATCCAATTTAGTACCGGGGCCACCCCACTACGCAGTCCAGATACTTGTTTGGTGGAATTCTGACCAGTTGAGGGTGTAACTATTTATTATGTTGTGGCCCCGGTATCAAAGTTAGTACCAGGGCCACCCCACTACGCAGTCCAGATACTTGTTTGGTGGAATTCTGACCAGTTGAGGGTGTAACTATTTATTATATTGTGGCCCCGGTATTAAAGTTAGTACCGGGGCCACCCCACTACACAGTCCAGATTTTTTTTTGGGGAAATTCAGAGCCGTGGAGGGTTTTTTATTAATTATATTGTGGTGACCAGACCACTCCTCTACGCAGTCCAGGTACATTATTCGGTGCGATTCATACCAGTTGATGGTTTTCTTATTATATATATTGTGGTGACCACTCCTCTACGCAGTCCAGATACATTTATTGGTGCGAATCATACAAGTTCAGGGTTTTTAATTTATATTGTGGTGACCCACTCCTCTACGCAGTCCAGGTACATTATTCGGTGCGATTCATACCAGTTGATGGTTTTCTTATTATATAAATTGTGGTGACCCACTCCTCTACGCAGTCCAGATACATTTATTGGTGCGAATCATACAAGTTCAGGGTTTTTAATTTATATTGTGGTGACCACTCCTCTATGCAGTCCAGGTACATTATTCGGTGCGATTCATACCAGTTGATGGTTTTCTTATTATATATATTGTGGTGACCACTCCTCTACGCAGTCCAGATACATTTATTGGTGCGAATCATACAAGTTCAGGGTTTTTAATTTATATTGTGGTGACCCACTCCTCTACGCAGTCAAGGTACATTTTTTGGTGCGATTAAGACCAGTTGATGGTTTTCTTATTATATTGTGGGGACCACTCCACTACGCAGTCCAGAAAGATACCTCGTTGCAACGTTTTGGACTAATAACTATATTGTGAGGTGTTCAGAATACACTGTAAATTAGTGGAAATGCTTGTTATTGAATGTTATTGAGGTTAATAATAGCGTAGGAGTGAAAATAAGCCCAAAAACTTGATTTTTGAACTTTTTATGCTTTTTTCAAAAAAGATCCGAATCCAAAACCTTAAATCCGAACCAAAACCTTTCGGCAGGTGTTTTGCGAAACAAGTCCGAACCCAAAACACAAAACACGAGACACCAAAAGTCGCCGGTGCACATCCCTACATTAAAATGGCAGAACTGTGTTTGGAAAAACTAAGTGGTCAGGGATATGATGGTGCAGGATCAATGGCAGGGAAAGTGAAAGGTGCTGCTGCAATTATATCTCAGCAGTACCTGAAGGCCATGTGTATCCATTGCTGCTCCCATGTTTTAAGCCTGGACATCATGGCAGCTTCTCAAATTCCCATGGTGAGAAATATGTGTTGTTGACAGAATATATAAATTTTTGGACTCTCACCCTAAACGTCAGAATGCTCTTGATGCTGCTATTGCAACGAAGTGCTCTGAAGTGAGAAGGAAAATGTTAAAGTCTTTGTGCAGGACCCATTGGATATAACAACATCATGCACTGGAGACATTTCTTGACTTATATTCAGCAGTGGTCAAATGTTTTGTGGAGATTTATGATTCTTCATCTGAAAATCCTGTATTGTGGAACAGAGATAATGTTGTTGATGCCAAAGCACTTTACCTTTCTTTAACTACTTTTAACCGCATAGTGTCTTTTGTAGTAGTACAGCACTGTATGTCCTTTGTGAAAGGATTAACTGTATTGTTAAGAAAGCTGCTGACTTGTGATTACAGTTTAAAGTTACACTTTGTCTCCCACGTACCTGTGGTCGGCAGAACAATAGAAATAACACTTCAGCTGAAACTCCTGAAAATGATTATAGACGTGTCATTACGATACCCTAACTTGATTACTTATTTGCCGAGCTTGAAATGCGTTTTTCAGATTACCAAAACAAAAGCTGTGATGGCACTGACAATAATGCCATCCGTACCGGTTACAGACATTGAGAATCACAGCCAAGTTCAAAAAAACTTCACCGACATGTACGAAGGATGATCTTCCAAGAATATTTCATACTGAGCTGTCGTTATGGAAACATTATTTGAAGGCTCAGGATACAGCACTTCTCCCCTCCACTCCTTCTGAAACTCTATGCCATGCTAGTAAGCTGGCATATCCTAACATCAACACCCTGCTGAAGATATTATGTGTCCTTCCGCTCACTACCTGTGAGGCTGAGCCTGGCTTTGGTTTTCTAAGCTTCTAAAAACCCATCTGCACAGCACTGTGGGGCAGAGCCATCTGAATGGTATGGCCTTACTTCACATATATAATAAAATCCCTCATGCTGTGGATGACGTATTAGCAGAGTTTATTGGACTCTGTATGCGTAGCATGGAATTGGACTTCATTGACAAGTATTGAATTAATAGTTGAGCATTAGAAATTTAGTTAAGAGAAAATGTTTTATTATTGTGTTTTGTTATTTATTATTTGCAATCTTATTATTAGATAATGTTCTACTATGTGAATAGGAATTTATTTTGTGACTCAAATGTACTTTTTTTTGTTTTACAGTAAAACAGTTTCACCACACAAAAAAGCTTATGTGGAAGGCTTATTGTGGCACTTGCAAATTCAGATATTGATGCAGAGAAATAAATAGAGGAAAAACCCAGACCACATTAACATATATTAATAAAATAATCCTGACTATCTGATCCTATCCATTACAACAACTCACTACAAGACAAACTACACAACTTTTTACAGAGACTTCTCCTGCAGCTAGTACCATACCTCTTCTTTTGTACCCCTCTCTATTAAACATTTGATGATAATTACTAATAGCGTGTATTTGGGGTTCATCTTTATTACCAGCCCACTTCAACCACTGAACCTAAATATATATCTTATTTGTGCCTATACATGTTCATCTAGTGAACTCAAGCTCTTAATTATTTCACTTATGCTCTTCCTGGATGATAAGTGGAGGAATTATGAGCTTGAGTTCAAAATACTAAATACCATATTAATAATTTTTTTCCTTACACAGACCTCTATGTAGGTGGTTCTCCTCTTTTTTATGGAGGAAGGCTGCAACCACCTACACTGATTTATCTGCTTTTCCACATACCACTACTTCTTAACAAGAACTACCTCCAACATTGTGGTTAAACTCATTTCAATTAAAGCCAAAGAGCTTACTATGCCCACTGCAGAAGAGGGTTCATACAACTATCCACAAATTAAAGGCAGATGTCATCCCATAAAAGACAAATTTTTGTGCTAACAAATATCTCTCCTTGGCCTCAAAGACATTCCTTTTGGTGTATTATTCTTCTCATCACTCCAAGCACAATGGAGTAACCATTATATTAAGAGGGCCGCTTTCCATCGTGATTTCTACTTACAGTTTGGACAATGGAGATAGATATACTATTTTAATGGGGGAGAAGTGTCTTTAGTAAACATCTATGTTCATAACACAGACCAAGTTTCCTTCTTCAGTAAGGATTTTATGGATCTGGTAAAAATTGGGAAGGGGGTTGTTCTGACAGAGGCTTTATATAGTGATCTCTCAGGAACTAGATAGATCTGCCTCACCATGATCACATTCATTGTACCCAGTGGACAAAACAAACATAGGAAGCAACTAGTGCTTTATGATGCATCATGCAAGAAGAACCCAACCTCCAGAAACTATACCTGATACGCCAATCGACACCAATCATATTCAATAATTATCAGCCACTGTTCCTGCTCTTCCCTGCACTCGCAGTAATGGATGCCTTCCCCTTCTAGCTTATGCGCCCTGTTGCTAACAACAGGACACATCCAGGTACACGGAAGCAGGGTGCTCAGCTGTCCCTGCTGACTGCGTCTTTCTCATTTACTGCCCTATTTAAACCCCACTCTGGCACTTCTCCAGTGCCAGAGTATCTATTGTTCTGTGCTCAGGTTTCTCTTCACTATTCTCAGTATTCCTGATGCTCCTGAATAGACTTTTGGTTTAGACCCCTTCTTCTGACCTGACTATGCTATCTCTTCATGATTTAGTATCTTATTATCATCTGCTTTTGACCTTCGCTATTCCTGACTACTCGTTGTTTAGTCCTTTGGCACCTACTCTGTCGGCTTTGGTTATGACCCAGCAAGTTCATTCAGCTTATCACCAGCTATCTCGCTAGAACTGTCCAAAAGCACCACGACCTGCACGTTCCACGTGAACACCGGGGGGGCATGTTAAACACTATGCCTCGTAGATCTAGTTACCCTTCACCCTGTCAGTTACTAAAACATCTTGTTCACCGTGTGGGTCAACAGGAATCCATCCAAACGCAGCTACTACAGTTCCTTCAATGGTTAACAGCCCAGATTGACAACATCCCTGCCACCTGTACCATCTGCAGAGGGTGCCTCTTCGCTCAACCTGTGCATTCCCACTCCTGAAAAATTTGACATTGACCCAAAGAAGTGTCGTGGGTTTCTCAAGCAATATGCCATCCAGTATGAGCTCTTCTCAGGGGATTTTTCTTCTAAGAGAGAGCCAAGGTAGCATTCATTATATCTCTCCTTTCTGGTCAAGCTTTCACCTGGGCTTCACCATTAAGGAAGCAGAATGTCTCAACTTTACTGTCTTCTTCTGCCTTTATAGAAGCATTCACAAAAGTGTGCGGTGAGCCGTGTGTCTCCTACTACCGCCAATCTGTTAAGGCTTCATCAAGACTCCTCAACAGTGGGACAAAATGCAGTTCTATTCCGCACTCTTGCATCTGAGGTGCAATGGAACAATAAGGCATTAACAGCTGCCTTTTGGCAGGTACTGGCTGAGCAGATCAAAGATGAATTGCCATCTAGAGAATTACCCTCCAAGCTGGACTAACTAATCTCCCTATGTGTCTGCATAGATATATGCTTCAGGGAGCATACTCATGAGAGGGAGTATTCCCATAGATCCACTATTAAATTGGCACCTGGGCTCCATAGCTTCCCGGCTCCCGCAGAGGAGCAGATGTAATTAAATCTCTCCCGGCTGTCCCGGGAAGAACGTCATTAAAGATTTTAAAATAATCTCTTATCTCTTTTGTGTGCAGACTGGCCATATGCTGGCAAACTGTCCTAAGAGACTGGGAAACACCTGATCCTAACTGGTGACAGGAAGGCTGGTTTAGGAGATTAATTCTTTCCTTTTACAAAATATGGGGATCGGACTTCCTGATGACCATTGTTAGACTTTCTCCCAGTGGTCCAGTGCATGTTTCCGTCACCCATCTTCCTTCTTGAACAAGGACATACATTTTTGAAAAAAGGTCTTGGTCAACAGGCTTAATCCACTGCTCCCTGGTTTGGTCAATTCAGATTTAGTTAATTCCAAATGACTAGCAATGGACAATAACCGCAGGGTAATAGATCTCATCCACTATATAAGCAAGCAGAAATTACCCTTCACTTTTTGGCAGTATTAAATAAAACCTGGTTAGATGGAACTCTCTATATAACTTATGGGTGGGTAGGATTAATGTAATTAAAATTAATGTGCAACCCCGGAATTACTGGTTCTCCTAATTTCAACTTCCTCTTAATTCTTCCTATGCTCCGAGGTGAAACTTTAGCAGCGTGTGCAATTCCATATGCATTCATACCAGAATGTTGAAGCAAAACCTCTTTTTCATGCTTTGTTAGTGGGACTGATATCCTTAGTTTTCCACATTATCTTCCCCGTAACAAAAACCTAAGACTATAAATCAGAACTTTATTCCCTATTTTTGAGGTACAAACCTTAAATGTACACAAAAGTTTAAAATTCCTAATTCATTGTCCAACCACTGTACTCTTCCCTCCACTCCAGGCGCAGAACCTTGTGCCACAATCCAACTCTGTACAACAGAAAACACTTGGCCCTTTAAGAGTATCTCTGAACCTGTGGTCATGTGTTTTGACCTGTGACCTTGTTGCTGACCCAGCTTATTCTGACACTTCTTCCGTTTGCTGATTTGACACCATGCAGTCCATTTGTGTATCAGTCCTGGCTATGTTGGCCAGATCCTTCTTGCTGTTGATACCAACTCGTCACACCTGGAGGTAGCGCAGATGGTCATGACCTGCTGACCCACCAGTAGCGAGGCCCAATCTGGGGGTTCATTAGACTTCACACCTCTGTTACTGTCAACGCTAATTCAGGTTGGTGAAAGTGAATCCACTATATCTGCTAGAACTGTGATAAATAGTTAGATGCTACGCAGTGTGATGGCAAATAAACATAATTGGATAAAGCACAAAGCAGTGGTATACTAAATCCTCTAATATTGGGGTTTCTACTTTCTGGCCAGAATTTGAATCTACACTATATGGACAAAAGTATTTGGACGCTTGACCATTACACCAACAGGGGCTGTAATGACATTGTATTCAAATATATATACTTTAATATGAAGCTGGTCCCCATTTTGCAACGATAACAGCTTCCACTCTTCTTGAAAGACTTTCCACAAGATGTTGGAGTGTTTCTGTGAAAATTTGTGCCCATTGATTCTGTAGAGCATTTATGAAGTCAGGCACTGATGTTGGACGAGAAGGCCGGCCCGCAATCTCCGTTCCAGTTCATCCCAAAGGTGTTTGATGGGGTTGAAGTCAGGGGGTAAATGTATCAAACTGCGAGTTTGCCAGCGTGTTGAAATCGCGGCATATCGCGGATGTTTACCCGCGATTTTTTTTTAAAAAACTGGAAATGTATCAAGCTGCGATTTTGAGACTCATGTTCAAAATCGCTGGTCATCTCTGGCGATTTTGAGCGATGTAAACACTGACGAGTTTAGCTAACTCTCCTGTGTTTGGCAAACACATCACTGTTACACTGCCCTGGTAAAAAGTGAAAGAACAGATAAAAGTTAAAAAAAAAAAGCGTGAGGTTCCCCCACTATTCATGCTTAACCCTAGTGCTGCCTGACTAGTGCTGGTCCCGTGAAAATCGGGGAAAAATTTTGCGTGGGGTCCCCCCGATTTTCACTTTACCAGCACTAGACAAACCAGCCAGGGTTGGCGGCACTATAGCAGGGGGACGCGCGGCAGGGGTCCCCATGCCATAATGACTAACCAACCCTAGACTGTTCAGCGCTGGGCTGGATTCCCTAGGGAGTGGAGTCCGCTGAAAAAAACGAGCGGGCCCCCCCCCCCTAGAAAGAACCAGCCCAGTGCTGATAGCACTAGGGCTCTTCCTACTACTCCTGGGCTGTGGTTAGTAGGGTTATACAGCGGTAAATAGTAGAAAAAAATAAACTGACACCAATTTTGTTTGTGGAACTACAAGTCCCAGCCAGCCAGGTTGCCCTAAAAACTGTGGCCATGCTGGTGCTTGTATAACTACAAGCACCAGCATACCCACGGCAGCCAGGGCATGTTGGCACTTGGAGAACCACAAGTGCCAACATGCCCTGACATTCCTGGCTTGCTGGGCCCTGTAGTTCCACAAAGAAAAAAGTTAACAAAACAATAACACCCTCATACAAACCACACATATTTATTAAAAATAAAAATCCCACAATAAAGACACTAACAACCCTCTTTTTAACCACAACTATTCAATAAAAAAAAATTAAAAAAAATACTTACCAATGATTTCTTCTTTCTTGATCCAAAGTGTCCTTGCTTGCCCCAGTCCCTTATTATTTGTACATCTATCTTGCCGGCTTGCCCCAGTACCAGCCATTTGTACCTCCATAAACTAATCTGTGCCAACTGGAACACTTCGTCCAGAAGGGGCACATATTTGTAATATCCCGATTCTTTAGTCTTGATTGAAGTAAAAAAAAAAAAAAACAGGAGCCGCCGTAAACACCTCCTACCTAGGTCTGTTCCGCAATGCTCTTACGCTGTTTGCGTAAGAGCTAAGTACTGTATTATGGTATTTTCCCACGCTAGTGGGGAAATCACATATTACAGTATTTAGCGCTTACGCAATTAACGTAGCGCATTGTGCATACGCTACGCTACTTGCGTAAGCTGTATTTACTGTATTACAGCTTACGCAAGTAGCGTAGCGCATGCGCAATGCGCTACATTAATTGCGTAAGCGCTAAATACTGTAATATTTGATTTCCCCACTAGCGTGGGAAAATACCATAATACAGTACTTAGCTCTTACGCAAACAGCGTAAGAGCATTGCGGGACAGACCTCCTACTAGGTAGGAGGTGTTTGCGGCAGCTCCTGTTTTTTTTTGTTTTTTTTAACTTCAATCAAGACTAAAGAATCAGGATATTACAAATATGTGCCCCTTCTGGGCGAAGTGTTCCAGTTGGCACAGATTCGTTTATGGAGGTACAAATGGCTGGGACTGGGGCAAGCCAGCAAGATGGATGTACAAATAATAAGGGACTGGGGCAAGCAAGGACACTTTGGATCAAGAAAGAAGACATCATTGGTAAGTATTTTTTTTTTTTTATTAAATAGTTGTGGTTAAAAAGAGGGTTGTTAGTGTCTTTATTGTGGGTTTTTTATTTTTAATAAATATGTGTGGTTTGTATGAGGGTGTTGTTGTTTTGTTAACTTTTTTCTTTGTGGAACTACAGGGCCCAGCAAGCCAGGAATGTCAGGGCATGTTGGCACTTGTGGTTCTCCAAGTGCCAACATGCCCTGGCTGCCATGGGTATGCTGGTGCTTGTAGTTATACAAGCACCAGCATGGCCATAGTTTTTAGGGCAACCTGGCTGGCTGGGACTTGTAGTTCCACAAACAAAATTGGTGTCAGTTTATTTTTTTTCTACTATTTACCGCCGTATTACCCTACTACCCACAGCCCAGGGGTAGTAGGAAGAGCCCTAGTGCTATCTGCACTGGGCTGGTTCTTTCTAGGGGGGGGGGCCCGCTCGTTTTTTTCAGCGGACCCCCACTCCCTAGGGAATCCAGCCCAGCGCTGAACAGTCTAGGGTTGGTTAGTCATTATGGCAGGGAGACCCCTGACGCGCGTCCCCCTGCTATAGTGCCGCCAACCCTGGCTGGTTTGCCTAGTGCTGGTAAAGTGAAAATCGGGGGGACCCCACGCAAAATTTTTACCCGATTTTCACGGGACCAGCACTAGTCAGGCAGCACTAGGGTTAAGCATAAATAGTGGGGGGACCTCACGCTTTTTTTTTTAAAACTTTTATCTGTTCTTTCACTTTTTAACACTGCCAGGGCAGTGTAACAGTGATGTGTTTATACAACACGCTGCTATCAAGCAGCGTGTTGTATCTGGCGTGTTTAGAAGCAAACTCTCCTGAGTTTGCTAACTCGCAGCTTCATACATTTGAGAGCTGTATAGCTGCAGTGGCAAACAGTGGTGAGTTTGATCTCTGGCGATTTTGCAAGTAGCGATTTTGACAGAAGCAGAACTCTGGCGATTTTGTATGAAAACTCAGCTTCATACATTGGCGAGTTTCAACTCTCCCGAGAAAATCGCTGGAGTTGCAAACTCACAGTTTGATACATTTACCCCCAGGGCTCTGTGCGGGACAGTCAAATTCCACATCGAACTCATCAAACAATGTCTTTGTAGTCTTTGCTTTGTGCACTAGGGCACAGTCATTTTGGAATAGAAAAGGGCCTTCCCCAAACTGTAGCCACAAAGTTGGAAGCATAGCATTGTTCAAAATGACTAGGTATGCTGAAGCATTAAGATTGCCCTTCAAGGGGCCTAGCCCAAACCCTGAAAAACAGTTCCATTCCATTATCCCTCCTCCACCAAACTTCACAGTTGGCAGATAACGTTCTCCTGGCATCCACCAAACCCAGACTCACCCATCTGACTGCTAAACAGAGAAGCGTGATTTGATACTCCATAGCACTGTACTCAAGACAAATACAGCGCCTTGCCAAATTTCTCAGAATTGGGAGAAAAAGGGGGAATGACAATATCATCAGTAGAGATCCGCATCTGGTTCATTGCTTCCATTGAATACATTACTAGTCTAATGATTAATTTGGTTCATAAATTCTACAATATTTCAAGAAAGTAGTACTTATTTCAAGGCAGCTCTTTGCAAGGAAGGTCTTTGTGTTCTCAATAATCTCTGCATGGTCCTTTACTATCAACTCTATACCCACCTCCTCCATACCTCACTCAGGGCCGAATTAACCCAAGGTCTAACTGGGCTACAGCCCAGGGGCCTCAGGCATCCAGGGGGCCCTTGAAAGTGCTCAGCAGCATTATTGATCAGTGCGGGGGTGCTCCTGGCCCGATCCTTCTGCAGCGCTCAGTAATCTCCTTACTGAGAAGATCTCATGAGAGTATCACGAGATCTCCTCAATAAGGATCTTACAGCGCGCCGCGGAAGGACTACAGTGACAGGAGAAGGAGGTAAGCACTTGGGGGGGTGCGGCAGGCGGCTAACAGGGAGTCCTCACACGGGGGCTGGGCTTTTCACAGGGGGGGCCTCATGGGGGAATGGAGGCCCCCTTAGCACAGGGGCCTCCCTTCCCTTAATCTGGCCCTGACCTCACTTCTGGGTAACTGTCACTGCTAGGTTACCCCCTTGGTGGTAGACCTGTACTGGTACCCCTGACTTTTTACTATGGATCAGGGTTGCTGTAGATGGATACCCACTGGCCTATCACACTGGCCAAAGCTGCTTGTTAGCAGACAGATTGGTGGTGCTGGACAGCTAGGTCCAAACCTCAGACAGCCGGTAACGGATTAGATTATGGGTCTAATCTGTAGGTCACAGGATTTTCAGCATGGAGACGTTCTCAAGCAGGTCTTTGAAGAAAGTGATGTTTATTTGCTTTCACACTGGTTGAAGGTACCAGTGATCAGGCCAGATGGGACAAGAATGATACATTTCAGTACAAACCAGTGCTGTTTTATACAGTTTTGGACACAGCCTCACAGTGTAAGCCAGCCCCCTGAGGTCTGAGTTATTTTTAGTATCAGAATGCATTATGTATACCCAAACATGGATTTACATGTTATGCAAAGCTAACAATATTTACACTTATCTGTGATATCCTAAAACTTGCTGTTATTTCCTGCATCCTGTTGAAGACACAGAGGAAATCTAAAGGCAAGTCTAATTAAACCTTCCTGTGCCTTCAGGTGTGTTGGACACTCACACATCAAAAGGTCTAACTAACATGAGATTAACATGGGGCCTTTCTTAAGACAGTTGCACAATACACATTTCCTCCACTCTATTGCTAACTTGAGAATTCCCAAACAAAAGTTACAAAACACCAAACAAGTAATTTCACTACCAAAATACACAAAAGACTTCCTCAACAAATGCTTAATTCATCAGAAATGAATACCTCAGAAATCAATGCAATTCCTCTACAAAGTGCCACACGATATAGTAAAATCAGTAGATTGCAATGATATAAATAAGCGTCCTGTGCTATTTCCTTTAAACAAAATTATACCATAAGTTATTTATAAGTGATCCAGTCACAATATTGTACACTTGATGATGTTTGTTAACTGTATTCCTCTGTTAATTGTTTTTTTTTTTTTCCAATAAAGAAGATAGAATCTAAAAAATATGTATATTATATCCACGTCTCCAACCTACCACTGTTCTACCCACCACTAAACCTTAGAAGCGCTGTTTTAAATATTATAATAAAGACTTGCAGCTTTATGGATAATACTAATACAGTTACATATTTTCTAACCAAATAATTATTTTAATATTACGACTATCAAATATCAGGGTAATTCTGTCTTTTTTTTATTGAGGTTCATTATATAGTAGTAATTAGTAATTGAAAACTGCAATAATATAACACATAAAGAGAATTAAAAATACATTAATTGATGGGATGTTACACACCATATTAGAAATATATATATATACACACATATATATTTGAGGTTCCTATATGTCAGATTTTTGGGAGATTTTATTGATTGCTGGAGCTACATTAAGAGCACCTATTCTTTATCCAGGCTGCACTGATCTTGAGCACCTCTCAGCTGTGTGGAGGGCCAGTCTCTTTTTCTTCAGCAAACATGAGTCACAAACCAGCCGTCGCTTTGAGTGAACTTTCTGTGCAAGAACATAATTGTTACATTTCAATTTATACTAGATTATCGGTCAATTGACTTTTATCACACCAATTCCACATATAGTATTGCTGAACAACCATTTGTGTCCAGTTATTTGGTGTCCAAGATTTTCCATCTATTGTGTTAATGTATGTCTCAAAAGGAAACATCCAGTGGTGGTAGCTTCACGCTTCATCTTTATATCTGCAATATACATTTACCCTCTTGGTTTTGTCAAGAATATTGACCCACCTTCTCAGCTGCTGCATAGATTTCATTTCGCTTACTGCAGTCCACCACATATGCATAGGCTATAGCTCCCAGTTTTCTGCATTGTTCTGCTGTTTCTTCCACTTCTTCCTGTAGAAATACAAAACATTATGCTATATTTCTGTGTGTAGACGAGTTCTTCTTTAAAGCATTTAGAGGGTGCAACCTGATTCTAGGGAAACATATGTATAAATAAAGCACACCACACATATTAAAAGCAATGGCTTCCACTCAGACATGGCTCATGCATTAATAAATCAAATATATATAACAGCATAATTGCAAAAGGAAACTTCAGTGACTTTGAAAGTGGGGTTATTGTTGGGGTTGAGTTTGTAAGAATTTTCAGTAATGTAATGAGTCATGAGCAATGGTGTCTAAGGTAATGCTATTACTGCTATTATTGACCTCGGTGGGCAAAATAGTGTATCTGATACCATAGCCTTCCACTTTGGGACTGGTTCTCCTAATTGACTCTGCTGCCAACTAGTGGCCATAGATTACTGAGCCATATCTCACTGGGGCAACAGCTGCACCACAAATTACCACTCCTTCCAAAATATGAGTAAATTGGATGGTGCCTACAGATAGAGAGTCTCAAAAAGGCGCACTAAAAAAGTTAGTTGGGTAGTGATAGCCAGGCCAGTGAACTGTGAGATATTCAGAGGTGCCTAGAGGAACTCGACACCTGAGACCAATGCAATAATTTGAAGATTTTTGGTACACAAGAAGATATCCCACCACAAATCATACTTACTAAAATTTGCAATGAAATTCTGAATACCAATTGTCACGTACCAGTAGGGTTAAAACCGGATCCTAGTAGTTCAGCCGGGATTGGCGTTACTGTCGCTAGGGGCGCGGAGTCTAACAAGTGAAAGGTGTTCACCAGTGATTCCCGCAAGGGAATATGGGCTTTTGCGGCTTCCACTTGCAGGTCGCGGTCCCCTAAGGAAGTTCCCAGTGAACCACAATAGAGAGAGCGTAGAATCAATTAGGAATAAACTTGCCACTTGATAGCGATGATGCCGGTAATGTTCAGCGATGTTGCCACTTGGGAGTGGAAATAGCAGGAAGGTACTGCAACGTAGATACTCGGAAGTTGGTTTGCAGAAGTAGAATATAGTTGCCACTTGGGGGTGCTGACCGGAGCTTCGGTAGCGTAGCCACCTAGAGGTGGTGTTCCCGGAGGGATAGCGGCTTGGAAACTCGGAGAGGAGCAAAACCACGGGAGCTGTATCCAATACTAGAGTCAGAGACTGACTGAAAGAACCAGCATTGAGTTCTGGTCATAGGGTTTAGATATAGTGCAGTTCCTATTAGGCAGCCAATAGAGGGCAGTGAGAGCACAGAAAAGGACTAGACAGCTCTGCGCATGCGCAGGACACTGAGCGCTGAACGGAAGAGGGGAACAGACAGCGCTGGACGGTGGCAGCGCCGTGGAACCAGGTAAGTGAGTTTTGTTAAACAGGGGGGATCCTGGTGGAGGAGGCCTCCGGAATCAGCGGAGACAGGCGCCGGCTCCCGGGGAGACAGCGGGAGTCCGGCGTGTGACAGTACCTCCCCCTTTAAAGGTGGGCACTGAACACCTAGGACCTGGTTTCTTCGGAAATCTGGGATTAAATTTTTTCAGCAGAAGAGGAGCACAGATATCTGCAGCCCGTACCCAGGAGCGCTCTTCGGGACCGTACACTTTCCAGTCAACTAGATACTTGATTGTTCCCCTAGAACTCTTGGAATCCAGAATATGGCTGATCTCGAATTCATCAGTTTGTTGGAGGGAAAGAGGAGTAGTAGATGTAACGGGCACAGTGAATCGATTAATGATGAGCGGTCTCAATAGGGAAATATGAAAGGCATTAGCAATACGCAGAGTGGATGATAGTCGTAACTTAAAACAAACCGGACTGATTACTTGAATGATCCTATAAGGACCAATGTAGCGAGGAGCCAGTTTCATACAGGGTACTTTAAGACGAATATTCTTCGTAGATAACCATACCTTGTCGCCAATCTTCAACAGAGGAACAGCTCTGCGTTTCTTATCTGCCGCTAACTTGTAGCGAGTGGAGGATTTTTTAAGAGCCTTCCGAACTCGAGACCAGATGGATAGAAAGTCCTGCCGAAGGGTGTTAACTGCTGGCACTTGGGTGGGAGGGAGGGCTGAAAATTCTGGCATGCGAGGATGGTGCCCAAATACCACGGAGAAGGGAGTGGATGATGTGGATTCATGAAAGGAATTATTGTGAACAAATTTCGCCCAGGGTAATAAATCCACCCAATTCCTCTGATTGGCTGAGGAGAATATCCTGAGAAACGTTTCAAGATCTTGGTTTACCCTTTCCGTCTGGCCGTTGGTCTGGGGATGATATGCGGAAGAGAATTTCAGACGGATGCCCAGAAGATGACAGAGGGACCTCCAGAATTTCGAGACAAACTGCACCCCACATTCCGAGACAATTTCAGCGGGACAGCCATGTAGTCGGAAAATTTCCTTTATGAAATGTTGAGCCAGACATACTGAGGACGGAAGACCGATGAGTGGAACGAAATGTGCCATTTTAGAGAAGCGGTCCACAATGACCCAGATGGTATTGAATTTATTAGCTGGGGGTAAGTCAGTAATAAAATCCATGCTAATATGAGTCCACGGTTTGGTAGGTAGTGGAAGAGGGTGGAGTAGCCCCTGAGGGACTTGGCGGGGGGTTTCGTTTTGAGCACAGGTAGGACAGGCAGCTACAAAATCTTTAACTTCGGAGTGGAAATTGGGCCACCAGTACTGTCGAGAGAGTAATTATGACGTTTTACGGGAGCCAAGATGACCTGCAAATCGTGAAGCATGGGACCAGCATAGGAGACTCTTCCATAAATGAGGAGGAACAAATGTTTTCCCCTGAGGGGGAATAGGGGCTGGAGTTGTTTAAAATAATTTTAGACATTTAGAGTCCAAGATAGGACGTTCCGGCAAAGTGTCTGCTACCAAATTTCCTGGAAAAGCCCGAGATAATGCATCCACCTTCTTACTTTTTATTCCGGGTTTGAAAGTGACCCGCAGATCAAATCGGGTAAAGAAAAGCGACCAGCGGGCTTGACGTGGATTCAGGCATTGGGCTGTCTGGAGATAGAGTAGGTTTTTATGATCTGTGAAGATCGTAACTGGATGACGAGTCCCCTCCAGAAGATAGCGCCACTCGTTTAGGGCCAACTTCATGGCCAGAAGTTCTTTGTCCCCGATGGCGTAATTACTCTCTGCTGGCAGGAATTTGCGGGAGAAGAATGCACATGGATGGAACCTGCCTTGGGAGTTTTTTTGAGAAAGAACTGCCCCCACACCGGTGGAGGATGCATCCACTTCTAGAAAGAAAGGAAGAGAAATATCGGGTTGCTGGAGGATAGGTGCCAAGGAAAAGGCTCTTTTGAGAGAGTGGAAAGCTTCTAACGCTTCTGGGGACCAAACATGTGGTGTCGCTCCTTTTCGGGTAAGAGCTATCAGAGGTGCCACAATAGAGGAATAACTAGCAATAAACTGTCTATAATAATTGGAGAAACCCAGGAAACGTTGAATGGCTTTGAGTGTGGTTGGTTGGGGCCAGTCGATTATAGCACAAACTTTCCCGGGATCCATTTGTAGGCCTGATCCAGACACTAAATAGCCCAGGAAAGGCAATTTAGAGGCCTCGAAAATGCACTTTTCCAACTTGCAGAATAAACGGTTAATGCGTAATCTGGAAAGAACTTCAGCCACATGTAGGCGATGAGAAGAAAGGTCTCTGGAGAATATTAGGATGTCGTCTAGATATACCACAACGTAGGAATAAAGCAAATCACGGAAGATTTTGTTAATAAAGCTTTGAAAAACAGCAGGAGCATTGCATAGGCCGAACAGCATTACTAGGTATTCGTAATGACCGTCCTGTGTATTAAAAGCCGTCTTCCACTCATCCCCAGAGCGTATCCGAATCAGGTTGTATGCACCGCGGAGATCGATTGGACAGTCCCAAGGTCGGTGGGGTGGTAGACGCTCGGAGGAGACTTTAGAGAAGACATCCACAAACGAAGAATACTGGTGCGGTAGGATAACAGTAGTGGGTTCTGAAATTTGCGTGAAGCCGAGAGGCTTGACCGGTGTCAGGAAGTGGTGAGAGCATGCTGGACCCCATGCGGTGATTTGTGATGAAGGCCAATCCAGATGGGGTGAATGTAGATGGAGCCATGGTAATCCAAGGATGATTGGGCTCATGGTCAATGGCAGGACGAGAAAGGAAATTTTTTCCCAGTGGAGGGCCCCCACCTGCATGGAGATAGGCTTGGTACGTCTAAGAATGCTGCCGTGAGGGAGACGGGAGCCATCGATGCCAGTAGTGGCCATGGGCCTCCTCAGCGCAACAGTGGGCAGCGCAAATTGTGTTACTAGCGATTGTGATATAAAGTTCTCAGCTGCTCCTGAATCCAACAAGGCCTTGGACGACCTGGGCCCTGAAAGTAGATGCAAGGTGAAAGGAAAGGAACAGGTTAGGTCTGGAAAAGAAGTTGGAGAGGAAGAAAGAGTCCCCAGACTGACCTCTCCAGTGCAGGCTAGGGTTTGTTGTTTCCCGAACGCCGGGTGCAAGAAGCCAGGAGGTGACCAGAATCTCCACAATATAGGCATAATTTGTTTTTCATCCTTCTCTCCCTTTCATCCGGAGTTAAACGGGAGCGCCCCAGTTGCATAGGTTCGTCCGTAGACGTGGGTGGCTGAAAGCGAGGAGCTAGCCGAAAGGTAGCACGTCTAGGAAAGTCTTTCTCGGACGATCTTTCCCGAAGCCGAAGATCTACCCGGTTGCAGAGAGAGATTAATGCATCTAAAGTGGGAGGTAATTCTTGAGTCGAAAGGGCATCCTTGATTTTCTCTGACAGCCCTTGCCAAAAGGCAGCGACAAGCGTCTCATCATTCCACTGGAGTTCGGAGGATAGAGTCTGAAACTCAATAACGTATTGAGCCACAGACCGTGAGTTCTGACGGAGTCTTAGGATGCTTGTAGCAGCAGATGTCACTCGTCCCGGTTCGTCAAAAATCCTCCGGAATGCTGAGGTGAAGGCTGTAACATCATTGAGGAGTTCGTCATTACGCTCCCACAGAGGAGAGGAACATGCTAGGGCTTGGCCTAATAGAAGTGAGACCATGTAGGCCACTTTTGACCTGGAAGTAGGAAAATTCTGAGGTAATAACTCAAATTGGATGGAGCATTGATTTAAAAAACCACGGCAGGAGTTAGGGTCACCATCGAATTTGGAGGGAGTTGGCAAACGCAGAGAGGAAGCAGCTGCAGGAGGACCCTCAGCTACTTGTGGTTGTGGTTGAATAGCCGGCTGAGGCGGAGCCACCTGTAGTGCGTCTAAACGGGTAGCCAGAGTTTGCAGACATTGTAAAAGTTGCATCTGAACTGCATCTTGGCGCTCCACTCTTCCAACCAAGTGTTGAAGCATATCCTTGGCGGAAGGTTCTCTATCAGGATCTGACATGGCTGGTTCTTAGTGTCACGTACCAGTAGGGTTAAAACCGGATCCTAGTAGTTCAGCCGGGATTGGCGTTACTCTCACTAGGGGCGCGGAGTCTAACAAGTGAAAGGTGTTTACCAGTGATTCCCGCAAGGGAATATGGGCTTTTGCGGCTTTCACTTGCAGGTCCCGGTCCCCTAAGGAAGTTCCCAGTGAACCACAATAGAGAGAGCGTAGAATCAATTAGGAATAAACTTGCCACTTGATATTGATGATGCAGGTAATGTTCAGCGACGTTGCCACTTGGGAGTGGAAATAGCAGGAAGGTACTGCAACGTAGATACTCGGAAGTTGGTTTGCAGAAGTAGAATATAGTTGCCACTTGGGGGTGCTGACCGGAGCTTCGGTAGCGTAGCCACCTAGAGGTGGTGTTCCCTGAGGGATAGCGGCTTGGAAACTCGGAGAGGAGCAAAACCACGGGAGCTGTATCCAATACTAGAGTCAGAGACTGACTGAAAGAACCAGCATTGAGTTCTGGTCATAGGGTTTAGATATAGTGCAGTTCCTATTAGGCAGCCAATAGAGGGCAGTGAGAGCACAGAAAAGGACTAGACAGCTCTGCGCATGCGCAGGACACTGAGCGCTGAACGGAAGAGGGGAACAGACAGCGCTGGACGGTGGCAGCGGCGTGGAACCAGGTAAGTGAGTTTTGTTAAACAGGGGGGATCCTGGTGGAGGAGGCCTCCGGAATCAGCGGGGACAGGCACCGGCTCCTAGGGAGACAGCGGGAGTCCGGCGTGTGACACCAATCCTTGTTATCAACTTTTATTTGACAGGGCTCATATGGCACTGCATCCAAATGATCCCTATTAGGAGAAGCCAGACAACAAGATCTGTAGACTTCACTATCATAAGACAAAGGAAGGAATTCTTCAAAAACCAAAACAACAGGAAGACATCAAATTCAACAGCCACAGAATCCAGGTATTTCAAAACTCGTCTTGGCTAATGTTGCAGTAATGCCGGCATCTGAACCACCTTACTGAAGGAGGCATAAAATTACGATTCAATGGAGGTTCCTGTTGCAAGTGCAGATTTGTCACAATGGAAAGATGGTCACTCTCCACAACCCTGAAAATCTGGACTCCTTCTGTGTGGGTATAGGCATCAATTTATCTTCAATTGGCAAATAGCCTGACCCGCTACCTCTGCCAAACACAAGATGTGACAGACCACCAAGGGACATAAGAGGGAGTCACACACAGACAATGGTTCTGTAAACATAAATGCCACTTGACTTTGGACATGCTACCTAGCTTACCTGGCTTATCGATTTACCCACTCCTGTAGGTAAGTCATAGGTTTATATTTCCCCATTTCTTGACACTGTCAGTCCCAATGTAGTCTGTAGTCTATTTAAGTTCAATGTTCAGAATGTGCTTAATATTGATATGTGTTAATGGTGATTTCTTCAGTACCCCTGTTCTTCTAAACGCTTATCCATAACTTGAACATGGGGACTTTGGCATTCACCATATGCTTAGTAGCCATGTTCTTCCCTCACACTTTAGGTGCATAGGTAAAAATGTTCCTGTTATGGTTCCTAATTTTATATTTTGTTTCCTGTGGTTAATTTGTCTTTACTTTCCTCCTTGGCTAGGACCATTCACCTTAATAGCGACATTAGGGGTCTGAGGTTGGGTGCAGAAGAAATCAAACAGGTGTTATCCGCCAATGACCATCTCGCTATTACAACTAGTTATGATACAGTCCAGTTACGATGCTACAGATTCAATTTAAGATTTATGGGCAGTTTTCCAACTTTAAAATAAATTAGTCTAAATATGAACATCCCAGACTTGGTAGCTTCCTGTCTCCAAATCGCCGTTCACTTTTCTTGCCAACCATCTCAAAACTGCTACTTAGGTATCACTCCTTCCAAAGATAACTTCCAGTTATTTAACTTTGATTTCTGAACTTCAAAAATGGTCTACAACTTTGTTTGGGGGGGGGGGGGGGGGGGGCGGTGCAGGGCAAGAGACCCAGTTGTAGACATGATATATTATATAGGTGTAATGTTTAGCAGAATTCTAAACTGGACACGTTCCAATGGTACAAAGCAATGGATGAAAATTGAGACCCAGACGCCAGTCAATGTCTTGCCATGGCTAGCCAAATTTCTGAGAATCTTACAGCCTATGTTATGGCCCACATTAGAATGTTGGAGTCAACTCCACTGCTTCTCATCTTTGTCACCCCTAACTTTCATTACACAAAACATGGACATCTCTCCGTGGCTCCAGCCACAAGCAATGGAGGCTTGGACCGAGGTAGATATCTGGCATGCATATCAGCTGGTGGGCAGGGAGGGCATATGTTCCTTTTAGGAGATCCAAGAGAAATTCACTCTCACTTCGCATGAACACTGGGCATACCTGTGGATAAGGCATTTTCTATGTAGTGCTGGTCATCTATTCAAAATTTAAGAGACCTCAGACTGTTTGAGCCACTGTGCATAACTCATGTCTGCTCAGTCAGCCTCTCCATGGTGGAAACACAATTTAAAATCCTGTCTAGATGGTACAGAACCGCAATTATATTATATAAATTATTTCCCAACTTTACAGCCTCCTGTTGGAGAAGCAACCTGGCAACTGGGACCTTCATACATATATGCTTGGATTGTACTAAGCTTTCCTCATACAGGCAAACAGTGATTAATCTCTTGAAATATTGGTAGCAGATGTGCCAACATACCATGATTTCTGGCTCCACTCTTTCTCTAATATTTCCACAAACAATGGCTCTAAGGCACTTATCACTGTTCACTGGAGATGCCCCTCACCTCCCTCTGCCAAGGAATGGTTCAGATGCGTAGATTGCAATGGGCAAGATACACCATAGTGGCGATTGATAGATTTCCAGAGTTCTCTGCCACCTGGTTTCACTGGTTGGTTTTCAAAGAATCACCCACATACAAAACTATCTCATCACAGTAAACACATACCCCACTTAATACGGACCTTTGCCTCTGATGAAACGGCAGTTACATGCCGAGAAACATGTCAGGCAGTTCAATCAGTACACACTGGATATCCGGAGTTTTGGACATTATCTACTTTATATACCCCGGGGTAGGACTAACTATTTCCATTCCGGTGAGAGTGACTGTGGGTCCAAATCCTTTGCCGCGAGAGGAGGACATTGAGCCGTACACACAGGTCTGATAACTTTTACCTTTTTCATTAGCCGATTGTCCTGGATCAGTGAAGATATTTATGCTTACTCACGAGAATTCACTGTCAGGAGCGGAGTGAATAGAGCCCGCTTGGAGGCTGGTGAGACACGCTTGCACGGAAGTATTCATTTATTTATGCCGGCTGAGATGTGTAACACTCTCGTATAAAACTCCAAGGAAATTGAACATATGTATACACTTGTGAGAAACAATTTGGAAGCCCTTCAAGGGCGGTCAGTAGTGTGTATCCATTTCTCATAGTTTCTTGGGATCCAGACGGACTATAAATTGGGACGTACCTGGAGTGGGAGACATTAAGTCCATCTGTATGTTGGCACTTTATGCTACGTTCACTGAAATTTAGACTCTTATGCCGGCTCAGACTTTCTGATGTATATGTATGGATTTGCTTACAGCGATGTGAAGGAATCTGCAAACTATTCTGTCGCTACTGTTACTTTCATATTTACCCTATGTGGTTCCCCCTTATCTGGAGGGATTTGACATTATGGCATTTTATATTCCAATAACCCTCATTAATGCTGTGATTTCTACTGAGTCCTCTGTTTAAACCTGTTGTGCAGTCTCCATTTAATAGTTTTTATCAGTGTACACTGAAGCATTTACAATTATTTGTATTGAATTTACATGTGTGAATTAAATCATTGTGCTGATCCCAGTTTTGCGCTACCATTCTACTTTTCTTCTAATACAGACATTGCCATCTTACAGTATTCTGTTGTACCCAGTGGTCGAAGGAAAAATTTAGCAGTGGCGAAATAAAAATTTAGAAGTGGTGATATGGAAAATATGAGTCATTGGAATGTTATAGTTTTAAATTTGAAGGCACTAGGGGGCACATTTATCATTAATCGGCAAAAGTGAGAAATAGTTATCAATCCTTATCGGAAGGATAAGGATTGAACTATTTCTCACATTTATTAAAAAGGGAACACAGAAACAGCAGTTCCGAAAGAATGCTGTTTCTGTGATAGAAAAAACCACACTTACCCCCCTCTTCGGACGCGCTGTCTCGGGATCTCCTCTTCTTCCTTCAATTGCGCATGTGCAGTGCACATGCGCACAAAGTCCCCACTCTGTCTCTGCAACTATCGTTGCAGAGTGAGCGCGCTGAGTGACAGGGAGGGATCACGTGATCCCTCCACACATGCGTTGTCCAGCTCTGCTCTTCGGAGCAGAGCTGACAGCATTAGATGTTTTCAATTCGGATGATGTACGCCAGCTTCAGCTGGCGTACATTATCAAGACAAGTTCCCGAAAAAAATTCTGTTGAATGGTGACTGCTCGCAAAAACGATCAGGAGTGCAAAGCAGCAGATATCCATGATATCTGCTGCAATGCACCTTTAATAAATTTGCGGAGGGCACATCAGGACTTTAATTCCACGGTAAGTGCACAATAGTGCACTACCGTGATTTGTTAAATATGCCCCTAGGAGAAGTATTGGTATGGCATACCACCATTTATGTCAAAATACAAGATGAAACCAATAGAATTAGGAGTACAATAAATAGCCTTCAAAGCCTTCCAGTCCCCCACCTAACCGACCTCCTTCCAGCCTCCCACCTACCGCCCTCCCTATCCTGCCCTCCTCCTGCCTCCCTCCTCATCATTCTCCTCTCCCCCCTCTCCCTCTCTGCATTCTCCGCCTTTCCTCCTCCTACCCTTGTGTCTCTGTCCGTCCTCCCCTCCCCTTAGATTGTACGCTCCTTCGAGCAGGGCCTCTTCTCCTCCTGTTCTCCACCACCTTAACTCTTCTCTCCAGCTCCTTGTCTCCTCCGTGAGGTCCTCCTGCCCTTCTGCCCCTCTAGCTTCACCGCTGGGGGCTCTCACCTTTCATCTAGCTGTACTTTGAGCTTCTGAGTTACTGTGCTTTTTGTTAACTGTACCGTGCTGTCTCACCCTGTATCGTGTTTCTGTATGTCCCTGTACGGCGCTACGGATACCTAGTGGCGCCTTATAAATAAAAATTAATAATAATAATAATAATAAATATGGAAGCAAAGGATTTTAGTGTAGGTGTGGTGTATTTATCGTTACTTAAGTGTGTGGAACTCTGTGTTGCAACGGGCTCTGTCTGCCAGGTTTACAACCATTCCTGACAATGGTTGAGTCTATATTTCTTTCTTCTAAAATCTAAAGATTTTTTCTCTTTTGTACTCAAAATAATTTTGTCAGGGGCAGTCAGTGACATATTTATTAAATGGGCAAAAAACAGGGTGTTGTGCTGAAGTGTGAGCAGCAGATTATTCTTTTCTTTGACTCTGAGCAGCACAAAAAAATATAAAATTTGTTTGATAAGAAATACTTAATAAACTGCCATGTTTTTTTTCCACTACTCTGTCACAAATTTTTCCCAGACAGCTCGCTGCAGACTTTGGCCAAAGTTGGTGAAAATTTGGATACCTGTGAAGAGTTCATTAGAAAATAGATTGTAAATTACTGAAAATTAGTGCTAACGCTATAACTGCTAATATAGGAGCAAAAACAGATGAAAAATACCTTAATTTTACCTATTTTTAACAATTTTTAATTGAATCCAGATCCAAAACCAAAACCAAAACCTTTCAGGATTTTTGTGCAAAACCAGTAACAAAATCCAAACACGAAGACGATTTAGAACCAAAACCTCATCCAAAACCAAAACACGGGGGTTAGCGCAGGGCCATCTTTTCCATTGGCCACGATGGGCAGCTGCCCGGGGGCCCCACGGGCAAGAGGGCCCCATAGGCACGGCTCTTAATGAGAATAAATAATCCTGCAAAAGAAAAAACCTGCAAAAAAAACCTTCAAGGGTCACTGAGCAAGTACATCTATCTATCTCTATATCTATATCTGTATCTGTATATATCCATATATTTATATCTATATCTATATCTAGGGGCCCCGGTGCACTGCTTTGCCCGGGGGCCCATAATGTTGTTAAGATGGCCCTGGGTTAGCGCACATCTCTAATTTTTACCGAGTGTGTGTGTGGCCAGTATAAAGTAAAATGGAAAATAAAGGACTGATAGGTATTTATATATCTTCATGTTTATTTATGTTTCTATGTATTGTAACTATATGTAAGGTTGTCTCATTTCATTAAATTGATTGCATTAGAACAGTAGTAGCATCTTTAAAATCTATACTTTGAACATTTCAAATTTGAGTCACGTGTTTGTGACCTCCAAGAGCTTCACAAATGAAGGATGAAAGCAAAGTCTTGAAAAGTGGCAAAGCAGCAATTTACTGTGTGCTAAAGATTTAAGGAATGAGAGAAAACTATGCTGGGAAACGTGATAGGAGGATGTATTACTTGAAAAGATTTCCATGAGTGTAGCAGGGCATAGCAGTGCCATTGCTCCCAAATTACAAGAACATCATAAGAAATTATTTCTGCAATGATAAGCAAAGTAAATGAAGACTGTCTGAATGCCCTGTGGTGCTGCAAGGAGTTTGAAGACTCTTAGGGCTAGATTTACTAAGCTGCGGGTTTGAAAAAATGGGGATGTTGCATATAGCAACCAATCAGATTCTAGCTGTCATTTTGTAGAAGGTACTAAATAAATGAAAGCTAGAATCTGATTGGTTGCTATAGGCAACATCCCCACTTTTTCAAACCCGCAGCTTAGTAAATCTAGCCCTTAGATTGCTATGTGTTTCTTTGACTTTTGTTAGCTATGTAGATTTACAAGGTCATTTAAAATTTGTTTGAAACTTGATCATTTTAAACCAATTAGCCTGCAATACACACACAATACTTTTCTAATCTTGTTATAAGGATTGTGAAGCAGAGCTGGAGTTCTGAGTAAAGTTTCATGCTCATTGACACATAGCTGCCACTAATGTAGTATTTAGCTGGTAACTAATGTTTGAAAACCACATTAAAAGAGGATGAATAATTTCTTATAGGCTCATTCCCACCATCGTATTCTAATATTTCATTGGCCAATGCACATTGCCTTTATTTAAATAAATAAGAGATTTCCATGCTGGCCATTATCATTCCCATGCTCTCATTAATGTTCTCATAACCTTCTAATGGGTGAACATGACTACTCTCAAGGGGAAGAAGAATGTATATATATAGTGATATACTTCTGACATAGATGTTTTAACTAAAATTACTTTATGAACAGATTTTTATATATATATATATATATATATATATATATATATATGAATGACTGGGCAGCACGGTGGCTTAGTGATTAGCACTTCTGCCTCACAACATCGAGGTCATGTGTTCAATTCCTGACCATGGCCTTATCTGTGTGAAGTTTGCATGTTCTCCCCGCGTTTGCGTGGGCTTCCTCTGGGTTCTCCAGTGTCCTCCATAAACATAATAATAGCTAATTGGTTGCTATCAAATTGACCCTAGTCTCTCTGTCTGAGTGTGTGTGTGTGTTTGTTAGGGAATTTAGACTGTAAGCTCCAATGGGGCAGGGACTGATGTGAGGGAGGTTTCTGTACAGCGCTGCAGAATTAGTGGCTCTATATAAATAGAAGATGATGATCTAGTTTGATTATTTTGAAATCTGAGATTTGGTGATTAAGTTATTACCTATTCCGAATATCTGCAGTCCTGCACCCAGACCCAGAACAAAATCGAGGTGTTGGCAACAGGAGTAGTGTGCAGGTTTTCTACTCCCGCCCATCACCTTGGATACTCCCTCTTTTTCTTCACTCTGTACTCTTTCTCTTGAGCAATTGTTGTTGTCTTCCCTCTAGACCCAGACCGAAGGGGTGGATGTAGTACTGCTGCTGTTGAAGCATCGGTGTAATTGGCAGGTGGAGCGGTCGAGAATTGGTTACCTCCTAACACTTTTATTAGAATATACAGTACATTTTCATGTTCCATCAAAAGGATTGGATCATAAAATAAATTTAAGATATCACAACAGTGACTTTGTCTGAGGGAAGAAAAATAAACTATAATTACTAAACTACAACTAATATGATGCCTCATTGTATGTGTACAGCTCGCTTGACCTTACCAGAGGGCACAATGTTTGTATCATCATCTTTTTATTTATATAGTGCCACTATCTCCGCAGGGCTGTACAGAGAACTCACTCACATCAGTCCCTGCCCCATTGGAGCTTACAATCTAAATTGCATTGTTTAGCTAGACATTTGAAACTCCTATAATTATGAAAAACAATTATAAACATACCGTTTGTAATTATATATTTTTTTATTTTTTTTTAGATACAGGGGCTTGTAAAAGGAGCCAACCCCCTAAAAAGTCAACAAACTCATCTATATTACAAATGGTACTGCCTCCAGGCATAGCAGAGGGGTAGGGGAGTATAGGATCAGAGTCCTAGTGAAGGTGATGCGGCCAGAAACTGGTACACAGACAGTCAGCCCGATACCGAATTAAGATTCGAATAGAAAGATCAAATGAGTAGGGAACTGCTATACAGGCAGTCAGAGGCAGAGCAGGATTAGGCTACAACAGGAGGTCACAGTGAAGGCAAAACGGTCACAGGATATAAGGCACAGGTGGTCAGAAAAGTATAGCACTTGTTGCTCTGACACTGCTACAGTGTCAGAGTGCGTATTAAATAGGGAGTGATTTGAATAGGCCACCTGCACGGCTGACATGTGGCATTGCCGGCTGCATACTGACAGCGGCAATGAGCATTGCTGTACCGAGGATCAGGTTAGAGACTGTGATGATAACACACTTAGGGGCATATTCAATTGATGGCGAGATCGCCGAAATACCCGCGCTCGAAAAATATTACCGTTAATACGGTAATATCTCGCTGAATTTCAGCTCGCAGCTCCCTGAGCTGCGAGCTGAAATACAGCGAGTAAATTACCGTATTAACGCGCAATATTACCGTATTAACGGTAATATTTTTCGAGCACGGGATTTTCCGCGATCTCGCCATCAATTGAATATGCCCCTTAGGGCCTTCCCACGTAATGAAAGGAATGATGTCAGTTGTAGATCTGGAGTTAAAGTAATGGTTTAGTTCTTTTTTTACATCCTGTTTCTGCATGAAACACCTTTTAAGGATAGGGTGAGAAGAATAACAAAATCTGAATACATTATACTCCCCAAATTGGACAGTATACAATAAATCATACCTAAAACCATCACAGAAGAGAAGCAAAACTCCATAAGCACATTGGTCAACTGAGAAAGCAGATTCAGCAGAGCTTTATTGTCTGTTTTTTTTTGTTTGTTTTTTAATAAATTAAGCCATCAGACTTGTCTGATCCATAATATAACAAAGTGGACCTGGGTCTTAAAGATGTTAAATAAGTGTAGATGGCTCGGTTATATTCAGGCCTGAGTGAGTTATTCATGTTTCTTACAAACTCAGATAAGAAGGTGACTTGTTGGAAATAGAGTCAAAAATAGACTTTGGCGAGTTATACCTGAGATTTAAAATCTTGCTAAGTAACTAAATGGAGCACGTGCCATGGCATTAAAGCTTTAATAAAGTGGCTCCTGCCTCAGTATGTTGTGAGCAACAGAGATCAGTAAAGTACATACTGTTGGGTTAGCAGATGAGTGATCATCTTCAGAAAAGATTGATGGGTGTCTCTGGCCTGCAATGCGATGTTGTTGTTGGCCAGTTGCAAGGATAAAAGAAAACCAATAGAGAACAGAGACCTGTGGAAGGTACAAGCAGGGCCGGATTAAGGGGGGGGGGGCACAGGGGGCATGTGCCCCGGGCCCCCCTCTCTCAGGGGGCCCCCCCGGGACCAGCTGTGGCTCTTTTTGCTGCCCCCAAATGTCAGTCTACAAGGGGCAGCACAGGGTTCCGTTTTTAAGTGCTCTCTTGGCACTATAAGCACAAGCATGCTTTTGCTTTTTTTTTTTTGAGTGTTCTGGGCTTCCTTAGCTGCCGTGTAGATGACAGTGTGAGGAGGAGCAGAGAAGATCTGCCCTGCCTGTCTGTGGGGGATAAGGTAAGTTAAGATCTGCTGTGTGTGTGACTTTCTGTGTGTGTGACTTTCTGTGTGTGTGACTGTGTGTGTGAGACTTTCTGTGTGTGTGTGTGTGTGTGTGTTTGTGTGACTGTGTGAGACTTTCTGTGTGTGTGTGACTGTGTCTGTGTGTGTTTCAGCCAGAGGAGGAGGCAATTATGAAAATGAAGGGGATAATTGTGGACAAGGAGAGGGGGTGATTTATGGACAAGGAGAGGGGGTGATTTATGGACAAGGAAGGGGTGATTTATGGACAAGGAGGGGGTGATTTATGGACAAGGAGGGGGTGATTTATGGACAAGGAGGGGGTGATTTATGGACAAGGAGGGGGTGATTTATGGACAAGGAGAAGGGGTGATTTATGGACAAGGAGAGGGGGTGATTATGGACAAGGAGAAGGGGTGATTTATGGACAAGGAGAGGGGGTGATTATGGACAAGGAGGGGGTGAATATACAAATAGAGGGGGTTGCAGAGTGACAACCCAGGAAGGGAAACCAACGCTGATGAGAAGGGGGTTGAAGATGCTAAGTAGGTGGGGAATGAGGAGTGAGAGGGAAGATAGAGAATTAAGATGAAGAGGATTGAGGAGTGGGATGTTGGGGATATAAATGGAGAACAGAGAAGTACGATGTGCTCAGACCTAGATTGTCTATTTATTGTGGACCCTCTCTCCATGCCCCAGGGAAGTAGCTTTTCTAAAAGTGGGCATTATGGTAAAAATGACAAAATTATGGCATAATGTACAAAATGTAATATGCCTCCATGCTAGCTCTGTTGCCTTGCAACAAATCAGGCCTGCTAGTGCTTAGCTGGACTAGGCTGTTAGGGATAACCAATATATACTTACATATAGTAAGGTTATTTTGTTAATTATTTGTGGAGTGATTGTGAGGTATTTAATGTGTGCTTGAGTTTGGGGAGGAGTGCTATTTATTAAATGTGAATATGAATTATAAAATGTTGGCAATGGTTTTGAAAAATAGGTTTATTTATTACATGTAAACTCTATTCATTTATACCAGGCTGTTTGGTGGGGAGGGAAATAAGTTTATTAAATGTGTACGCTATTAATTTAATGTCGGGGCTGCTTGGGGAAAATAGTTCTATTATTAAAAGTGAATAGTATTAATTTAATTCCAAATTTGGGGCTGGTTGCAGGGAGGGAGGCCTAATTATTAAAGGGGGTGCTATTGATTTATTAACAGGACTCTTTGGGGACTCCTAAACTTTATGTACCTGTTTTTGATTCAAAATAGGGCCCCGACATCCCAGAATCTACACAAGCAGCAACTGAGCTTAAGACACCAGCAGCCACAGGTGGTGAAAGCGACAACAGCAGGTAGGGGAGACCAGGACCATCTTCCAACTGTTCTCAATATGGTGGGACTGTCCAGAATTTGGGTGACTGTCTCACTTAGTCAGGATTTGGTCTGACTACAAGGATAGTTGGGAGATATGTCCTACTTCACACTGTTATGCTTGTAAAGGCAGAGTTGTGTGCATCTAACAGTAGTGCACATAGCATTGCCTGTTTATTTGTTTAAACTTAATATCATATTCGACAATATGGGGCCCCCCTGTCTTAAGTGCCCCGGGCCCCCCAGAACCTTAATCCAGCTCTGGGTACAAGGTTAACATAAGTAGTGAAGGATTCCTTCAGTGTTTGCAGAATAGGTGAATGGTTCCCTTTTTTCACTGACATTTGACTATCTGGACATAAAATAATGGCTTCATTGTTTGTCTCATCTGTAAGGAGGTTCTAGAAAAGTATGGAAAGAATCAAATGGGCTCCTGTCCAAAATGTTCCTTATTATCTCTTTTTTTGTTTTACTACAAAATAGTAAAAAGAGCAAACACAGTTTACAGCTTGTCCACATCAATTTCTAATGTAATGGCTACCTGAAAGGTTTTAAAGATTGAGAGGACAGTGTGCCTAAGGTCCTAATTTCTGATTGTCACTGGAAGACATTTTGTCCTTATTAGTTAGGTGATTTCTATTTCTAAGATTGTACAAACAGAATTTTAGGTCCGCACCAGGTTTAGACCTTTCTCATATTTTATATCAACCAAATCATTCATCTTATGTGGGGGTGCTCTTCCAACATACTAAATACAAGTTTAAATCAAGACTAGGGCTGAATGAGAATGTGCGCCATTCAAATAATTCTTACATAAATTTAATTATATTTAAAGCAACTTTTTATTGTTATTAATTTAAAAAAAAATCTTTATGTCAACCAGTTCACACAAAAGACAGGCAAATATATTTGAGAAAGAATATATTTGACATTTTCCATTTCCCACAAATTAATTTATAAGAGAGTTGGTTTCTTTCCACCCGCCACTTTATATGGCATGCTGAAATACTTTGACGATGCTAGCTGCTTAATTAACATGTCTTAAAGACCAGCCAGCCTGTTTTGAGACTCTGCCTATCATTGGGGGATGAACTCTAAAATCCACACACATATTTTGATATAGTTCACAAGTTAACTGGACTTAGAAACAGACACACATGCAGGATTTTTATTATCCTATACATAGTCTATGGATGTTATCTACCTATTGTAAAAACTTTAAGCTGTGGTCACTAATTCTTTGACTGTATATTCCCCTAATACTATTAGCACTTCCACTATCTATGTTTTTTAGGTTGTTAGCAGTATAAACACTCATGCTACAGTTAGTTAATTAATCTCTGGGAGAGACGCGGCATTTCACCTCTGCTGGCTCCTACTTCCGGGTCTGTAATGTTATTTATGACGTACAACCTGACGTACGTTTTGCCCTATCAAGGCTTAGTCATGGTAATTACCCGATTGTGACTAGCGTATTAGCTTTATAGTCCAAACCACCAATCACCACCCTCTCATTTAATTGATAGAAAAAATAATCTATCATGTTTCTTCAACATCGTTAAAAAAAAAAATTACTTCAACATTCATAGTGTTACTGTCATTTCTCCTTCAAGCAGGTATTCATCATTTGTTCAGTTAATTTAAGGGGTTTCTTAGTCCTTACCAAAAAAAGATTGTAACTATAAGAAGTTTATATTATTTCCTGTGCAAGAATTAGTTTTTTCTATAAATATTTAATTATTCATTTGCACAGTAACTGCTGTTTTGGTTGCATTCAATCTCTAGCGTTATTGGTATTGTCCAGTTTATTTAGACCTGTTAGTAAAGTATATTTTTACTGGAAACTATCAAACTTATCTTTAAATCCACACTCCCTCTAATACTAACTAATCATGCTTCAGTCATGTAATTAGACATGTAATTAGGACATATTCTATACTTTATTTATAGATTCTTACCTGGTACAGTAGTAAAACCTGTGTAAGTCCATGTCTATTGATATCCACTTATCTAATATATAAATGTCTAGTGGCGTGTGTTAGTCTGTCTGTGTGTGTGTGTGGAAAAAATAAAACCGAGCTGCAGCGCCACCTGCTGGGCAGAGTTATACACTGACCTACTAAATTCTTAGTGTGTGTGGGCAAAAAAATTCAGAAAGGGCTGAAATTTGGTATACTAAGATGTTTTTAATTTGTTAATTTAATTTGTTAATTGTTAAAAGTGTTTATAAAGATTTAAAAAAAATATATATATATTTCTTGAAGGAGAAGTGACAGTTGGGAGTGGTTGGTGGTTGCCGGGGGTGACAGTGGGGAGTGGTTGGTGGTTGAGGCCTGGGCTATGACCCAAATGCATGACAAGAACCTTTTTAACACCTTAAGTAGCTTGATTTGACTAGAATGCATGAGTGTCATGCACGGGTTAACTTGTTATTTTATAAAGTGCTTATACTGCTAACGACTTAAAAACCATAGCTAGTGGAAGCGCTAATAAGAGATTACACAACCAATGATTTTGTGACCACAGCTTAAAGTTTTTACAATAGATGGATAACATCCATAGACTATGCATAGGATAATAGGTCTATATAGCTGATCCGTGTGTTTTTGGGGGATCGGTCTTATTATTAAGTCTTTGCAAATTAAAAATTATTAAAACCATTTGTGCACTGATAGAGTAATATTACCAGTGATAATGCAGGGGACAAAGATGGCAGCATTTGGAAATAAGAAGTCTGCTACTAAAAAAGTTTAATAGCCAACAAGCACTATTGCCTATGCAGCATTTTGACTACTAACAAAACATTGGGATAGAGAGATGATAGATAAATACTAAATACACAGATGATGTATCTATCCTAATTATTAATAGAATACTTAAACATGCTTCATAGAACATAAGGTGAATATATACAAAGATCATTCCTATATGAAAGTTTTTTTTGTGGGATCATGTATGCATGTTAACTATATGTGACAATCCTTATCTGTAGTAGAGAATAATAAAATAATAGACTTTTAGAATATAATAAAATATAATACTTTGAATATTCTGTATGGATGTATTTGCTATATAGGTTAGGAATAATAAATATGAATTTTGAACAAACCGTGGAATAAAGTTGTGTAATCACCATAGACTTAGGACATACAGAGAATAATCAAATAAGAATATACCCTGGGGTATATTTACTAAACTGCTGGTTTGAAAAAGTGGAGATATTGCTTTTAGAAACCAATCAGATTCTAGCTGTCATTTTATAGAATGTACTAAATAAATGACAGCTAGAATCTGATTGGTTTCTATAAGCAATATCTCCACTTTTTCAAAACCACAGTTTAGCAAATATATCCCCCGTCTTTAAGAAGTGGGAACACCCATTGTGAAAAACTACATCTAAATTGGACAATAAAAATACAATAAAACAAAAATAAAATAATAACAAGGACACATTTTTGTTGGACACTATGTTTTTAATGAAATTTCTATAATAAGATAAATATTTGAAGCAATACATGACAAAAATCAATTTATAATCTCCAGACATACTTACCAGCTCTTATAAAGGGGCTGACAAAAATAATTTTTAATTAACACACAATTTCTATCTTTATCCCTTTTTATATATATTTTAATATATTCACCTGTGTTTTGGGTGATCTGATTGACATAGATATTTTTTTTTTAATTATTAACAATAAAAGTGGTTTTAATTGTAATTATATTTATGTAAGAATTATTGGACTGTAGTGCCTTCTCATTCAGCTCTGGTCTTGATGTAAACCTGTATTTCCAATAATGGGCATCTGTGCTATTTCACTGAGGAAGGGTTGTGTGTATAGTTCAACATACATCAGCTGCTGGTCCTATTAGTGTTCCCTGCTATGAGTTAGGTGTAGAGTTGGTTACAAGTGCCAGAATAAGTGAGGCCAGCCATTAAGTGGAGCTAGGTCTTTTGGTAAAATAGCAGCTGATTTATGGGTTCGCTTGTGATCCCTGGATATTTTTGGTTCTCCTCGTTATTTTGGTAACACCTATGCCATCAGATGCTTAGAAATGACAGTTTGAACTGTAGAGCACACATGCTTACATGGCCATTACAAGCCACACACCATATTAACTATTTATTTCTAACCTGTTTGCCCACAGTATTTGCAAGACTGAGTAATTGACTGAGATTTCTTAGTAATGTACAATATTGTGTCAGTTTAGTAACTCATTCTTATCCATTGAACATCTTAAGAAGAGCACTGCAATATGTTGTTTCCTAAATGGCAGGCATCACAGTTTGGTTAGCGAGGCAATAGAAAAGTTAAACATTTTCACTTCTCAAACTGTAGTAGTAGAACACCTTAGTGAGCAATGCCTAAATGAATGTAAAATCTTAAAATAATGACCTAAACATGCTTGGGATCAGTTTTGGCTTTAGATAAGATTAGGTCCTGGACAGAGTTTAAGGCTGCAGATTGAGATAGCTGGAATCAGGGAGATAGTTGAGGTGCACAAAGCAGGTGGCTGCAAAAAGTAGTCTTGACTTGCTCAGTCTGGGCAATAAACAGACTAGTGCACCACGTTTCCATCTGAACAGCAAACAAAACATAACCCATTCTGATCAGTATACAATGAAGAACCACCCTCTGATGACTTTCATATAATGCACATACCCCGTCTGATATCTGTTAAAATGTAATTTTTAATAAATCAATATGATTGTGTATTTAATCGTCACTTCATTTTTCAAGTATTTTCCATATTTGTCATTAATAAGTGAGATAAATTAAACCTAACATTCCTATATTGAATGCGATACTATTCATTCACTATCTATTTTGAATATTAGAGTCTCATATATAAATTGTGAAACTAATCTGTATGTAAAACCTTGATGTGCACATATAGTTAGTATAAATACTGAAAAGATACAACTACAATACTGAATAGATTTCCATATTCAGCTAACACCCATTCCCTAATCCCAGAAAAACAAAACGTATTGCATATTATAATTAACTTCTTTTTGGAACATTGTATAAACACTGTAATTACTTATGTATATGTATGTACTGATCCCTCTTGTTCAAATGGTGTAAAAACTTCCCTTTTACTATGGTCAGAGGGTTCAGAATGAAACTCTATGCTAACGTTAGCAGCGCTGCGCAACTCAATTTTAAACTAATGTTTTATTAATAAATGTATTTGTTTTCCCTTTAATCAACAGGATTGGACAATCAATTATTTTTCACCATTAAATGTCCATTGTGCAACAAAAAGCACAGGAACCCTGCTGATGTCTAAGAAAGAATATTACTTAATTACCATTAGAAATGCACCGTTTGACTTTTAGATGGAGCAAATAGCAGATAAACAGTGTGGGCTAGATGCCCAGGCAGGGCCGGATTAAGGGAATGGAGGCCCCTGGGCTAAGGGCGCCTCCATTCCCCCGTGAGGCCCCCAATGTGAGCCACCACCCGCACCCCGTGAGCCCCCCCCCCCCCCAAGCGCTTACCTGTCACTGTAGTCCTCCGTCCCTGGCGCGCTGTAAGCTCCTTACTGAGCAGATCTCGCGAGAGTTCACTCGCGAGATCTCCTCAGTAAGCAGATTACTGAGCGCCGGGGACGGAGGACTACAGTGACAGTGCTCAGCAACATTAATCGGGCTGGGGGCGCCCCCGGACCGATCAATAATGCTGCTGAGGACTTTGAAGGGCCCCCTGGATGCCCGAGGCCCCTGGGCTATAGCCCAGTTAGACCTCGGGTTAATCCGGCCCTGTGCCCAGGTAATGTAAACGTCACCAGCTAAAAACAGTTCACCATTTGTGCTTATCTAGTAGATTTAGCTATTCAGCATGCGTTTTCTGAATGCCTACTGCACCCTCTGCACCCATTCTGGACATAGGTTGTACTGATCTGTCATTTACCCAGTTAAAAGTGGCAATGAAGAACACTTTTAAAGAATAAATAAATACATTGTGCCTTCCCACCCAAATAATGACATTGCTACTGACATTGAGATCACCAAGTACAAATAACTGTTCCTTGTTATAACACATGTGAATAAAATTGTCAAAAGAGGGAATAGTCACATTGTGTAGTTTATGATTAACATCAATCACAGATAAAATGCCAACTTGTAAATTTACAGCTAAACCACAGCACTGCACTTAAATCATTCTCAAAAATGTTATATTACAGTTTAACTTGAAAAATATGATTAAGACTAAATCATGTTATTACCATTTTACCCCGATTTTCTCTCTATTGAAAACATTTTGCCTTTATGCCGAACATTCATAACTTGTTCAACAGTATGTTCTGAAACTAATGCTGTTTTAAGCTACATTCAAAAAAAACCTTGTCCTCAAATTCCCTTTAAAAGATTTCCAAACAGTGATTTCTGAGTCATATTTCAGTAATCCTCTGTACATTGTGTAAATAAAAAAGTAGAGATTAAATCTGGAGAATATCCTTTAATTGAGCTTTGTATTACTGGATGTGAACTTTTCACTATTTAAAACATAATTATTGTACCACTGATGGAATACAGAAAGTCAAATAGAAGTATTTCTGGGTACAAGTTACGCAATGCATTTTATAGATTGAAACAATCATTAAATAAATAAAAAACTGTATAAAATGTTAATTGCATAATGATATGTGAGTGTAAATTGTGTTTCGTGAATCTCTATACAATAAGAAAGGTATTTTTGCCTTGGATTTGCCTCACTCTAATGACCAGCTGGTTATAAACAGATTAATGCAGCTAGTCTTTCTTTGTTTTCTGAATGAGTGCTTGAAGGGGCATGGTCAGAGAGGACATTACCCTTGTGGCAGCACAGTGAAAGGGGGTTTGCTATGACAAGGTTTCCCTTTAGTGCCACTGTAAACATATTATCTTCTTGTCTAATAATTATTAGGGCTACACATAAACAAAACATTAGGTAATATTTACTGACGTCCTTTATTTGTATCTCTTCATCCTGTGCTTGTTCATAGACTGTATTACATTAAAAGGACTCTATCATAAAAGTTTACTTTGCTAATCGGTGCCTGGTAGAGGAGGATTTATATGGTTTATTTAGTTGAATTATATTTCTCTGAGCAGACTATGAACAAACTTAAATGGGTCTGTGACTGATGTTTCTTTTTCTACTGTTTCTAATATTTTTTGATTTTCAACCTGACTATCCTCCAAAGTTGCCGACTTTGTGACTCTGTGAGGTCAGGTCACGTGACAGCAGTGGTAGGAGGGGGCGTCACCATAGCCACGCACCCACTGTAAAATGCCTAAATTCACAGCATTGAATGGCGGGGGCGGGGCTTAATGAGGTGATTAAGCCCCGCCCCAATATTCCATGCCATGAATTTAGCCATTTTTTAGGTTTTTTTTAGGATCCAGGAGAGTTGCCTACTCTTCCAGAATTCGGGAACCTCCCGGAAATTCATGGGGAGTAGGCAAGTATGCTATCCTCTAATAATATCAGTGCCAAACTCCCTCAACTACACTACAACCTTAATTATTGCATTGTGAGAGGCTTTACATACATAATGCAGGCAACACAGATTTAGGAGAGATTAGGACAGTTTGACTGTAGAGTTTAACTCGCTTACGGTTTTAAAAGCACGTTTGTAGAAGTTAGTTAACATTGTGCACCAAAAACATAATTATACAATAATCTCTTATTATATACATTAGACAAATACAGCACATGTAAAATAAAAACAATTTCAGTGGTTTTGGAAATGCTAAAGACACAAAAGGAGGGACACTGGCTGGACAGTTTTATTATACTGTAAATAATTAGGTGTCTTATTGTTTTGTAATTGTTATGTTTATATAATGTAATATAAATGAATTATAGAGCACTTTAAATGTCTGTAACATATAAGTATGTGTCTTCTAGATAGATAGGTCTTTCTTATGGTAGCATATTGAAATAAATATATTTTTTTATGTGTAGTAAATAATTAAAAATATGATTTAATTAGCATGTTTTTGAATATAGTATTTTGGCAACACGTCTTGATTTTGCAGCAGTAAGAGTAGATAATTATCAAGCCTATTCTCTGCTGTTGGGAGCCATCCTCTCAAACTAGAAGTGTGTCTACATGTGCAGATAGGTGGAAATATCTTAGTACACTATCCTTAATGAGGCACAATATTTGCAAATTTAAGTGTAACATAAAGGTTCAACCACTTTAGAATTAATACTTATAATAAATATGTCTATTCAACTTTTGTTCTAATATTCTGCTCAGTTTAGCCCCATTTATGGCTTAATTTAATTATGAGAACACCACGACTGCCTTTATTACATGTGGTATTTTACTGTTTTTCGCTGTTTCATTTGAAAGGTTTAAAATATGTCCTATTAAATGTATAAGATAAGACATGATCTCAAACAGCTCAGAGCTGGTGTAAAAAAAAATCAAATCTCTTTGCAGAGTACAAACAGATGTTTACCAATCTGCACATAATGGAATGCCCCTAAAAGTGTACCCTCTCTGCTTTTGCACTGCTCCAGACAACCAGGTATGGCGATATGGAGGCCCGTACTGACTCCACCTAATATATCTCATCAGTCATTGCAAACTTCTTCTCCTCCACAAATGACAAACTTATTTTGTAAACACTTGCGCTGAAATCTGGGTGCACTCAAAATGAGGAGCATGGCACCACCAACGAGGATTTTGTTCTGTCTTGACTGTATTACACTATGCAAATGAGGCCCTCTCTGTCACTGATCGGAGAGTAAAGAGTCAATTTCTCCGTCTGTTATCTCAAATGTCTCAGTTAATTCTCTTTTGATTTTTTTCCCATTTAGATCACATGCCAGAATTTTAAAATATGTATGGCAGTACAACAGTGATCTATGAATGTTATTAGTTAAGAGGGACGGTTCCATAGTACATACTATGTATGTACCTAAAAGGGAGGTAGCATAAACAAGCTGGATACAATGTGTACTCATAGTCTAAATATGTGATTTGCTATTGCAGTGCTATCTGAATATTAAGTATTAGAAATAAAATATTACATCACCTTGTTAATATCCCATAAGATGAGAATACTCTGCAACGCGGCAAACTTAAGTGCTGTAAGCCGTCCAATACCATGGCCAGATCCGGTGATCAGTACAATATCTCCACTAACAGATTTCCTTTTCGCTGGGATAAACATCTTGACAAGTACCTCAAGGTAGGAATAAATTGCAATAAAAAAAAGAGCTATATACTCTAGAATTAGAGCCATGTTTCCACTTGAAGTCCAAGTACAAAAATGTCCACGTCAGGAGCTTTGCAGCTGTACTGGTCCTAATCCTGAATAAACCTGTGACGATGCCAAAGCAGTTACAACAGCCAGGTGCAACATGTAATACTATTAGTCAACAGCTACTGATATAATCAGCAGTACAAGAAAAAAGGAGTGGACTGCGCTGAATTAAATAATTTGGCAGTGATTTTGTTGTCAATTAAAATCGCAGTTGCTGAATATACAATAAAAACTTATTAATTATTAAAAACAATCACAAGAAATTAATAACATTCAGGACACAATAAAATAGATGTACATATAAATTATATTGTTCACAATAATTTAATTGTCAAATTGAACTGCTCACCTAATAGAAAGGTATATCTGTACCATATAAATTATAATGTCCAGAATAAAGTGAGTATCTATTAAAAGTTATTGCTATATATACCATTTGATGTTCATACTAGTTGTTAATCAATATCGCAATTTGGAATTGATTCTGTGAGTCTATAAAAAATAGATAGTATCTCTGTAATGTGAATATTCCTTCACTTCCTTTTGTAGCTGAAAATGTTCATTTTTGCTCCTTTTCATTTTAATAAAAGTATTTGCTGCCAGTCCAACAAACAGTTTAAAAAATCTACAGTATACAAGATCGGGGGAGAATAAGTAATATAGATCAAAAGAAATTCCTCTTGTAAAAAAAAAAACTTTGTGTTTCTTATAGATGTCTTTCACCCGATGTGTGATTACAAGTTACTTGCCAACTCCAGTATTAAGATCACATATTACAATCCCACTCATTAAGCTGCAGCCTTCTGTAGTATGGAAATTCCCTTGTTTCTTTTAATAGAAGGATGTATTCATATTTGATCCTTTTACCTTTTTACAGGAAGACAGATTTATAGTGGTTACAGCACACAAAGTCAGTGGAGGATAGATAATAAATATCAAAGTGTATTCTCACAGATTTACCCACTTCTCTGCCCACCATAACATGCACACTCAACCTCATTCTCATTGACCACCTCACCCCACAAAACCTCATAGATTCCAACATCTCCCCAGCCACATAGCCCAAGCATGCTGGGGTTTCTCTCAAGATTGCTCTCTCCCGATCCCATTTCTCACCTCCAAAATGGTGCCTAGATGATACCCTATGTCAGGAATGCCCAGCCTGTCTCAGATACAGCAATCCGAACAGCTGGCCGTGACTGGCGTCACCTTAGTCACTTAGCAATGAATACATCTTTTCTGCCACCACAAAGGATTCATTATGGTGTCCTTACGTTCACCAAAACCACTTATTAATGTTTCAAACTTAAATCACATACACATGTAGCATGAGCCTCCCTGAGTTTCATAAGTTCACAAAGAATCAAGGAGAACACACTAGATTAAATTTATTTAATCTGAAAAAAAAATTCCGAGACTTAGTTACAAAAAAGTTTATAACAAGGCATACATTAAGTTGTACAAATAAGTTTCAAAAATAAAATAGGAAATAAAACCAGAGTCACAACTTACTAGTTAAGACTTGGTCTGTGTGATGGAACACAATTGAGATATATGGGACATTTCAGTCCTGATAGACCCCTTCATGAAAATGTACAATGTAATGTCTAAATCAGAAGATTTCTTCACCCCCACCTTAGGAATTACATTTTAAATTAAGTCAGATTGATTCCACAAATGACACAGAGCTTTCTGAAATAAATTAACTATCACTAAGATATATGTTTGGACACCTCAGAGAATCTCTCACCTCTGCTCTGCTTGAGTGGCTAGATGCTTTACAACTTTGGGCTTAAAACTCCTCTGAGATTCTTATCTATCCCGGGCTTGGCTAGTATCAAAATATTATTGACACTTGCATAGGTTCAGACTCATGTCATTTAGCAAAGCACATGTTGAGATTACATTACAAGGTTACATACAATATACATTGTCATATCTGAATATTAAGGGAAAATAACAATAATCACACCATCCTATTGAAACCTGACCTGGTGTTCTCTATTTCTAATTCAATCAAGGAATTTGTTTCCTTAAACTCCACCCCAGACATCTCCCCATTAATGCTACCATACACAGTACTCTCATTGGCTTTTCAGCTGCCAGACGCAAAGCTGAACCTGCACGCTTCGCTGAGGTGGAGACACAGCTTACATTTCTCACTGCCCTGTAACAGCTATTCCCAAGACGCAAAACCAGGCTTAAACTAATTTTTCTGCACGGTCAATTGTACCAACGTCTCTCTAAAAAGACTGCTAAAACCCTCCAGTGGCTTCATTAAAATTATATGAGAGGGCAGACCAAGCAGATAGGCTCTTGGCTCAAAATCTGAGGAATAAACGCACTTGCAATTATATATCCTCTATTAAGACCCCCTCCAGTGACCTTACATTTGATCCGAAGCATGTAGCGGACGCCTTTAAAGATTTCTATTCCGCTCTTCACGTCGATCTATTATAAAACATTGCAAATTTCCTCATGCCCATGCTTCTAGAGCTTTTCAATTCCATGCTCCAAATTCGATGCGGCCACCAACCGTGCAGACATTGTAATGATCCCTAAACCAGACGAGACTCCCAGTCATGTGGTATTATAGGCCTATCTCTCTTCTAAATGTGGACCTCAAATTGTTTACAAAACTCCTTGCCACATAGTGCTATCACCTCAATGGTCCATCCGGACCAGGTGGGTTTTGTTCCCGGATACCAGGTCTCAGATAGTATGAGGGGCGCCATTGATTTGACCTACATTTTCAATTTGCGCGGCATACCCACCCTGCTCTTAGCTTTGGATGTAGAGAAAGTATTTGACAGAGTGGGTTGGCCTTATATGTCGGAGACCTTTGCAGCCATGAGCATGGGGTCCCTTTCTGCAAGGTGTAGCATCCCTATATTTCAATCCCACTGCATCCATTTTAACCAATGGCTTTTAATGTCCCTCCTTCGCAACCCAAAATGGCACCCGCCCAGACTGCCCGCTTTCCCCACTCATATTCGCGCTTGAATATGATTGACCCACTTGCTCGCAAAATAAGGCTCAATCCTGACATATCAGGAATCCGTGTTGGCCCCTCTGAACAGAAACTATCCTTGTACGCAGATGACATCCTCCTGTCCCTTACTAACCCCCTCATATACCTTCCTAACTTAATTAACAACCTTACCCTATTTGGCGATCTCTCCAACTACAAGATCAACTCTTCCAAATCAGAAATCCTAGACCGCACAGCAACAATGCCTCAAGTTCAGGTTTGACTTCAGATGGCAACCCTACAAACTAAAATATTTAGGGGTCTACCTAACTTGCTCCTGTGACCAACTGTATGCTGCTATCTTCCCTCCTCTCATGCCGGCTATAAAAGCTGACCTACTTAAATGGGATAAACTTATGACTTCATGGACTGGTACAATAAATTCTTTCAAAATTAATGTCCTTCCACGTCTCCTATATCCTCCCCCTCAAAGTTCCTTTAAGCTCCTTCAATAGCTGGCTACTAAGTTTGTTTGGTCAGGCAGAAACCCAAGAATTCTCATGAACATCCTTCACAAACCCATTTATGATGAAAGGCTTGGAGTCCCTCACTTTCTTAAATATTATCGATTCACCCACCTCACACAGTGCGCCCTCTTCCACTCTCCTCCGGGCAACTGGGTCTGAGTCGACATTAAAGCTGCCCTCTGCAATACACACAATCCCCTGTCTTGCTATTATGGCCACCACCTCAACACAGGACCCCCTCCTCACAGCTTTCTTCCCCCTGCCAATCTCACTCTCGAGCTGGTTTCATACTGTGACGTTTTATTTCCCCCTGGCTTGTATCCGACTCAACTCCCACTCTGGACGCGTCACAACATAAAAATTTTCACTGACTTAGCCCCCTTTCAATCGTTCCCCTTGTTTGCTGATATATTCAGACACAACATCACATTCCGTCATCCTATTTCTTCCAACATCTTTAACTCCGCTACCTAGATGACATTGTCCATCGTTTAGGTGTTGATGTTCACCTGACATCCCCACTAGTATCGTTCTGTTCCATCCGCTCTTCCTCCTGAACTCATATATCCACTTTCTATTGTCTCATCTTGCAACACAAACGCCCGCCCAAGGACCCACATGAACACAAAGGGGAGGAAGACTTGGGGGAAACAATCACCCGAAAGGACTGGGACAAAATCCACCTGCACATATCTAAAACCTTGATTTGTGTAACAATTAGTGAAAATACTCGGGAAGATTTATTATCTGTGGTACTTAGTCCCCCACAGACTCCATGCTGTTTACCCAGGTGTGTGGTCTGGTGGGTACCCTGTCCTACATTTGGTGGCACTGTCTGAAATTTAAGAATAGTCCTTTCCTACAGACCTGAAAATAATGATAATACAAAAGGTGAACAGTACTTCAAAACGGTCTGTATGAGTGATTAAATTATTTCAATTGTTCACTGAAATACTGACCAAAAAGATTATTGTTTAGTAAAGACAGAATTGTTTTATGTTTATAGTTTTTAACAATACACTTGGCTCAAGAGAGATATATTCAGTTCACAAATTAAGAACAAGATAAATTACTCAAAATCGAAATCTAGACATTCGTTTAAACCATCTGGATATAAGGAGTTCATTTGATGGATCCAAAATGACTATCACCCTTCTTTCAGTGGAGGTGATAGTCTCAACTCCTATCAATTTGATTCCAACAGGGTCACTATTATACTTCACAGAGAAATGATGAGGTATGCAGTGATTACAATTCTTAAGTTTAATATTTCTTTGGTGTTCTAAAAAGTGAAATCTTAGCTTTCTAATAGTTCTGCCAATATATTGTAAGCCACAAGGGCACTGTAACATATAGATAGTATATTTCGTGTTACAATTTATAAAGGATTGAATAGAAAAACTTTTTAGTGATCAAAGAATCAAAATAATTCTGACATTGTATATAATTACACGTAAATGCATCTATTATTCCCACATTTGTAACAACCCATAGTTCTTATAGATTTTTTTTAACTCAGTTAAGAGTTATATTCGTCTGAGAAGATGCATTCATTTTAAAATGACTAGGAGCCAAGAATTTGCATGTTAAGTGGGGTGCGTATATAGAAACACTGGATAGTCATGCACAATCTCACATTATGCAGGTATTCGAGGGCACTAAATGGTCATTTCTGAGACAGCTGTGATGTAACAGAAGGAGAAAGTATGCTATGTTATAGTATGCCAAAATGTATGTCATAGATTGTAAGCTTACGAGCAGGGCCTTCTTACCTTTTTGTCTGTTTTACCCAGTTTGTTTATTAGTTTACTATGTTTGTCCCCAATTGTAAAGCGCTACGAAATATATTGGCGCTATATAAATGATGATGATGTTATGTTATATTATAAGGTACCAATTGTACACCCCCTGCTTAAAATAAGGCTCTATTTTAATTTACTCTCATAAGGTTTCCTGTTACGTCGCACACAATCTGTAAGACCAGAAATGTAATATGGTTTTTGAATGTTGATTAGATACATCTGATCCGTGCTTGAAACTCGATTGTCATAATCTATAATTCTCCCCTCCTCCTCCCAATCTTTCTTCTTTCTTCTCTCTTACATCCTTCCATACATTTACATTTATCATATCCTCAATTATGTTTGCCTAAACCTTCTGTCCCTCCCCCACTCTATTTCTATCTCTATATATTTCTCTCTCCTCTAACAATTGTAATTCCAATATTTTACTGCTTAATTGTATGATCCAATGTAATCTATAATATAAATGTCTAGTGGCGTGTGTTAGTCTGTCTGTGTGTGTGTGTGTGTGTGTGTGTGTAAAAAATAAAACCAAGCTGCAGCGCCACCTGCTGGGCGGAGTTATACACTGACCTACTAAATTCTTAGTGTGTGTGTAAAAAAAATTTCAGAAAGGGCTGAAATTTGGTATACCAAGATGTTTTTAATTTGTTAATTTAATTTGTTAATTGTTAAAAGTGTTTATAAAGATTTAAAAAAATATATATATATTTCTTGAAGGAGAAGTGACAGTTGGGAGTGGTTGGTGGTTGCCGGGGGTGACAATGGGGAGTGGTTGGTGGTTGCCGGGGGTGACAGAGCGAGAGGAGTGTAATACTCAGGACCGCTGAGAGAGATCCCTGTGTCTGGATAGACATCTGGATAGATGTGGCGATGAAAATGAAGGATGAGGTGATGGAGAAGAATGATGAGGTGGTGACATGTGGACAAAACCACGTTAAAAAAGGGCGCTTACGTCGGGAAGTAACGCTCTTCCCCTGAGGAGGCCTGGGCTATGGCCCAAATGCATGACAAGAACCTTTTTAACACCTTAAGTAGCTTGATTTGACTAGAATGCATGAGTATCATGCACGGGTTAACTTGTATATAATATCTGTACAATTAAAATGACTAGGAGCCAAAAAATTCCAATTGTTTTTTGCTTTTTTAAAAAACATTTTTGCTTTCTCTCCTAATTGAGATCTCAATAATGGATCTAAACGAAAAATGTCATAATTATGAATAATAGTCTTTCATATTTTATGTGAAGTCGTTAAACCTAGAAACAAAAACTGGAACATTGGTAAAATCGGTCTCCAAGCTCAAGTTTTACTTCACCCTACAATCATGAATGCTAATTGTTCAGGTATAGAGGAATTAACAGAGCATACTTTAGATAATGGAACCAATCACTGCCCCTTTCTCCAATGCATAATCTGTCTCACGGTGTGAAATTAAGCCTCACCATTTGCAACATGTGGAGCACTGTCTACTCTCTTACTTGAGATTGTAGTGGCTGGAAAACAGAATTTGCCTCTGAAGAAACCGCTAGTAAAGTTGAGAAATGTGTCAAGTGTTTATATAGCATTAAGGATAGTGTACTAAGATCTCCTACATTTTGCAATCCTCAATTAGAAACTGCTTCCACTCCTCCATTTTCAGGGTAATATCAGCCTCCCAAGCTGCTTCATGAGTATCAAATGCCAGTGTTTCTGGGCTAGAACAGAGTGGTATAAGAGGGGGATAACACTCTGTTGTTGGGAGAGTAGATACAGATAAGCTCAAATTAGGATAGTTTTCTAGATGGTGCTGCTTTGAGATTAGAGTGAATAAAAAAGTACTGTACTTGCAAATATTGATAACATTTAATTTTGGGGAAAGAGTGCCTCTCCTGGATCTCTGTGAATGAGATTGGGAGGAATTCTCCAATTATGTGGTGAAAACAAGTTATGCCAGCAGCTTTTTAGTCAGCTGCCATATCATGGTTTTGTCCCAGAGGGGAAAGAGAGGATGGTCCCAGATATAGGAGAGCGGAGAGGGATGGACTGACAGGCGGAGGTTTCTATTAATTCTGTCCCAGGTGCTTAGGGTTTGTTTTACAGTTGGGATAGAGTGGACTGTTCTTGGTCTAAATTGTGTTCTGATCCATGGGATAAACTCCAAGGAATTTTCACCTAATGGATCATATCCTGTGTTTACCCATCGCTTTGTGTATTGCAGTGTGTGCCACGCAACAAGCTGGCTGATACATGTAGAATTAGGATAACTTTATAATAGATGGAGCCCCAATCCCCCTGTGATAGGTACCCTGGTCAGAATCAATTTCCATATTCATGATTTTTGGCTGCTCCAAATAAATTTGTTAAAGACCATTTGTAGATTGTTGATAATCTGATCTGGGGGTAAATGTATCAAGCTGAGAATTTTCCAGCGGGTTTGAAAAGTGGAGATGTTGCCTATAGCAGCCAATCAGATTCTAGCTTTCATTTTGTAGACTGTACTGAATAAATGATAGCTAGAATCTGATTGGGTTTTCAAACCCGCTGGAAAACTCTCAGCTTGATACATTTACCCCCTGGACTCTAATTGGCATGGTCTGAAAAAGATCCAAAACTCTAGGGAGGATATTCATCTTCTTTCATGAATACTACCGATAGAAGATATGAAATGCTTAGTCCAGTGTACCAGATTCTGATTTATTTGATTGAGCAGAGTTGGGTATTTAGCTTTATATACTTGATTATAACCATCTGGTGATGTTGATTCCTAAGTACTTTATGGAGTCAAATTAAATTTTAGTTCAAAGAGTTTCTGTAAAGGGTCTAGCAGGTAAAATAGTAGGGCTTCCGATTTATGATTGGATCTCTATACAGATATAAGATAAACAAAGTCAGACAATTCTTTACAGAGAATTGGTAATGATGTGAGGGTTTTGATGTCACGCGCTGGGCTCACCGGCTCACTTATCGGGATTCAGTGTGCAAGGCAGGTCTGTTCCATATGGCTTCTCTCTGGTGGTGATGGGTCTTGATGCCATCTTGGATTTCAGGTCTACGCATGTGCAGACCCATCTTTTATCCTTTTCTCTGTTCAGTCATTAGCCGATTGATTTTCACACCCTCTCATATCTCCAAACTATTTAAGACACAGGTTCTGGCAATATGGTATCCAGTGCTATATGCTTCTCAACTAATCTTGGTAACCTGGTATCCTGTATCCATTCCTATTCTGGTCTCTCCTAGTCACCTAATAACATTTACCTCCTGTCAGTCTCACCTAGTACCCATCTGAAGAATCGCGTCATGCAGGGTGTAAGCAGCAAAGCCCAAACCTCCTTGCGGTGAAAATCCTTCACCTCATTAGACTTTGCATTCCATGGTGGGTGGAGTCAAAGCAGGCAGATTGCAAATAAACCAACCATTCCTGTGTACTCTGTGATATTTGATTTTGGTTAGAAGGACATTGTCCGCAAATGGAGCAATTTTATAATGTGTTTTGTTCATTAACACTCCTGAAATTTTGGGGGTTGTGTTTGATTCTATTGGCAAGGGGTTCAATGACAGGGCAAATATTAGAGGGGGAGCTCTGTCTAGTTCCATTCACTATGGTGAATGATTCAGAGACTATACCATTGGAGAGAACAGTAGTGGATGGTATATTATATAATATCTTAATTGTGGGTTAAAAGTTATCTTTGATTCCATAGTGTGTGTTTCTTTCATGAATGTCCAAGCGACCCTGTCAAAAGCTTTCTCCATTTCCAGAGCATTTTTATTGATGTAGTGCATTATGTTGATTTTTATTCTTGTGTTGTCTAGGACCTCTCTGGAAGGGACAAAACCAACCTGGTTGGGATGTATGAGGCAAGGTAGAAGCGGATTAAGCATATTGGCCAGAACTTTTGTGTTAAGGAGGGATATTAGTCGATAGTATGGTCATTGGAATCTTTAATGGTTTGGGAATAATTGTTATTTTGGCTTTGGTGGTATCGAGAGGAAAGTAGTTCCCTTCTAAAATGCTATAAAAGGTCATCTGTAGATGGGGGTAAATATTTTATAATATGACATGGGATACTTATTGGTGCCTTAGAAGGCCTTTGAGATTTAATATAGAAGAAAAAGGCTGTTCAGGTGATGCTGCAAGTATAGAAGCTCACTTTGGGTCATAGGGGCTGCTTGAATAGGGAGTTAATTAGGATCTGTAATTGCAGTTTAAATATTCAGCACTCTGTTGTTCACTATTAGTGTGTGATGTATATGCGGAAAATTAATTAGGTGTTAGTCCAAGGGATTTAAAATTCCAAGCAATAAAACAAGTAGAACAGGGGGGAGAAATCAAGAGAAAAATAAATAGGGAGGAAGCAAGTTGGATTTATAACGTAAAAACATTAACCCCTTAGAGGTTTAAACTAGAGATGAGCGCACTTGGATTTATGAAATCCGAGCCCACCCGAACGTTGCCGATCCGAGTCGGATCCGAGACAGATCCGGGTATTGGCGCCAAATTCAAATCTGAAACTGAGGCTCTGACTCATAATCCTGTTGTCGGATCTCGCGATACTCGGATCCTATAAATTCCCCGCTAGTCACCGCCATCTTCACTCGGGCATTGATCAGGGTAGAGGGAGGGTGTGTTAGGTGGTCCTCTGTCCTGCTATATCTCGTGCTGTTCAGTTCAGTGCTGTGCTCAGTCCAGTGGTGCTGTGTCCTGTGCTCTGTCCTTCTGAGGTCAGTGGTGCTGCTGGGTCCTGTGCGGTGTCCTGTTCAGTCCAGTGGTGCTGTGTCCTGTGCTCTGTGCTTCTAAGGGCATAGTTATTTCCCCAATATTCCCCTGTGTTTAAAAAAATAAAAAAAAGTTATTTAAAAAAATACCAAAAACTAAAATTGAATTTTTTTTTAATTACCACAAAATTTGCACAACCAATCCTGCAGTATAAGCCCATTGGTACTGCAATATTACAAAGTTCACACATTCTGCAGTATCTTTTGCTACATATAATGGAGACCAAAAATTTGGAGGATAAAGTAGGGAAAGATCAAGACCCACTTCCTCCTAATGCTGAAGCTGCTGCCACTAGTCATGACATAGACGATGAAATGCCATCAACGTCGTCTTCCAAGCCCGATGCCCAATCTCGTAGTACCGGGCATGTAAAATCCAAAAATCCCAAGTTAAGAAAAAGTAGCAAAAAGAGAAACTTAAAATCACCTGAGGAGAAACGTAAAGTTGCCAATATGCCATTTACGACACGGAGTGGCAAGGAACGGCTTAGGCCCTGGCCCGTGTTCATGACTAGTGGTTCAGCTTCACCCACGGATCTTATCCCTCCTCCTCCTCCTCCCCCCCCCTACAAAAAATTGAAGAGAGTTATGCTGTCAGCAACAAAACAGCAAACAACTCTGCCTTCTAAAGAGAAATTATCACAAATCCTCAAGGCGAGTCCAAGGGTGTTGGTGGTTGTCAAACCTGACCTTCCCATCACTGTACGGGAAGAGGTGGCTCGGGAGGAGCCTATTGATGATGTAGCTGGCGCTGTGGAGGAACTTGATGAGGATGGTGATGTGGTTATTGTAAATGAGGCACCAGGGGGGGAAACAGCTGATGTCCATGGGATGAAAAAGCCCATCGTCATGCCTAGTCAGAAGACCAAAAAATGCACCTCTTCGGTCTGGAGTTATTTTTATCCAAATCCAGACAACCAATGTATGGCCATATGTAGCTTATGTAAAGCTCAAATAAGCAGGGGTAAGGATCTTGCCCACCTAGGAACATCCTCCCTTATATGTCACCTGAATAACCTTCATAGTTCAGTGGTTAGTTCAGGAACTGGGGCTAGGACCCTCATCGGTACAGGGACACCTAAATCCCGTGGTCCAGTTGGATACACACCAGCAACACCCTCCTCGTCAACTTCCTCCACAATCTCCATCAGATTCAGTCCTGCAGCCCAAGTCAGCAGCCAGACTGAGTCCTCCTCAATACGGGATTCATCCGAGGAATCCTGCAGCGGTACGCCTACTACTGCCACTGCTGCTGTTGCTGCTGTTAGTCGGTCATCTTCCCAGAGGGGAAGTCGTAAGACCGCTAAGTCTTTCACAAAACAATTGACCGTCCAACAGTCGTTTGCCATGACCACAAAATACTATAGTAGTCACCCTATTGCAAAGCGTATAACTGCGGCTGTAACTGCAATGTTGGTGTTAGACGTGCGCCCGGTGTCCGCCATCAGTGGAGTGGGATTTAGAGGGTTGATGGAGGTATTGTGTCCCCGGTACCAAATCCCGTCGAGATTCCACTTCACTAGGCAGGCGATACCAAAAATGTACAGAAAAGTACGATCAAGTGTCCTCAGTGCTCTAAAAAATGCGGTTGTACCCACTGTCCACTTAACCACGGACATGTGGACAAGTGGTTCTGGGTAAACGAAGGACTATATGACTGACAGCCCGCTGGGTAGATGCATCCCCTTCCGCAGCAACAGCAACAGCTGCATCAGTAGCAGCATCTACAAAATGGCTGCTCGTGCAAAGGCAGGCACCATTGTGTATTACTGGCTTTAATAAGAGGCACATTGCTGACAACATATTAGAGAAACTGAGGGAAATTATCTCCCAGTGGCTTACCCCACTTACTCTCATGGGGATTTGTGGTGTCAGACAATGCCAGTAACATTGTGCGGGCATTAAATATGGGCAATTTCCAGCACGTCCCATGTTTTGCCCACACCATTAATTTGGTGGTGCAGCATTACCTCAAGAGTGACAGGGGTGTGCAGGAGATGCTTGCGGTGGCACGCAAAATTGCTGGACACTTTCGGCATTCAGCCAGTGCCTACCGCAGACTAGAGGCACATCAAAAAAGCATGAACCTGCCCTGCCATCACCTCAAACAAGAGGCTGTGACGCGCTGGAACTCCACCCTCTATATGCTGCAGAGGATGGAGGAGCAGCAAAAGGCCATTCGGGCCTACACAGCCACCTACGACATAGGCAAAGGAGTGGGGTTGCACCTCAGTCAAGCGCAGTGGAGACTGATTTCCGTGTTGTACAAGGTTCTGCAGCCATTTGAACTTGCCACACGAGAAGTCAGTTCCGACACTGCCAGCTTGAGTCAGGTCATTCCCCTGATCAGGCTGTTGCAGAAGCAGCTGGAGAAAGTGAGGGAGGAGCTGGTAAGCCATTGCGATTACACCAAGCATGTAGCTCTTGTGGATGTAGCCCTTCGTACGCTTTGCCAGGATCCGAGGGTGGTCACTCTTTTAAAGTCAGAGGAATACATTCTGGCCACCGTGCTCGATCCTCGGTTTAAAGCGTATGTTGTGTCTCTGTTTCCGGCGGACACAAGTCTACAGCGGTGCAAAGACCTGCTGGTCAGGAGATTGTCCTCTGAAGAGGACCGTGACATGCCAACAGCTCCACCCTCATTTTCTTCCACATCTATGGCTGCGAGGAAAAAGCTCAGTTTTCCCAAAAGAGGCGCTGGCGGGGATGCTGATAACATCTGGTCCGGACTGAAGGACCTGCCAACCATTGCAGACATGTCTACTCTCGCTGCATTGGATGCTGTCACAATAGAAAAAATTGTGGATGATTACTTTGCTGACACCATCCAAGTAGACATGTCAGACAGTCCATATTGTTACTGGTAGGAAAAAAAGGCAGTTTGGAAGCCCCTGTACAAACTGGCTCTATTTTACCTGAGTTGTCCTCCCTCCAGTGTGTACTCGGAAAGAGTTTTTAGTGCAGCGGGGAACCTGGTCAGTGAGCGGCGAAGGAGGTTGCTTCCTCATAACGTTGAAAAAATGAGGTTTATAAAAATGAATAATCAATTCCTCAATGAAGTACAGCACTGCCCTCCAGATTGTACAGAGGGACCTGTGGTTGTGGAGTCCAGCGGGGACGAATTGATAATGTGTGATGAGGAGGAAGTACACACTGTAGGGGGAGAGGAATCAGAGGTTGAGGATGAGGATGACATCTTGCCTCAGTAGAGCCTGTTTAGTCTGTACAGGGAGAGATGAATAGCTTTTTTGGTGTGGGGGCCCACACAAACCAATCATTTCAGCCACAGTTGTTTGGTAGGCCCTGTCGCTGAAATGATTGGTTTGTTAAAGTGTGCATGTCCTATTTCAACAACATAAGGGTGGGTGTGAGGGCCCAAGGACAATTCCATCTTGGAACTTTTTTTTTTGCATTATATGACCAATCAACAGTCGTTTGCCATGTTCAAAAAGTAAAACCAAATTTAAACAAATTCAAGAAATTAAACCAAAAGTAAAATGCCCTGTCATAATTTAAAACAACAGGTATTGACGTGCTCTAAAACTACTGTATTGTTGTTTATATTTTATAAACACTACACTTGAAAGCTTGAGTCTTTCAATAAAAAAGTAACTGTCCATTGCACGAATATTTGCAACAGGGACAATTTTAGGGTTAAGAAAGTCAACTAATAACACTTCGACGCTGTCTGTCTTTATAAACACTACACTTGGAAGTTGGAGGAGGTATTGTGGCCCCGGCACCAAATTTACTACCGGGGCCACTCCACTGTGCAGTCCATATTTAGGTGTATCAGATATTAAACAACGGTGACAGTTGATGCCCAATTTTTTAATTATATTGTTGGCACTGTAAAAAATTGTGTTCCGGGCACACCACACTACGCAGTCCATACCCTTTTTTGGTGGAATTCTGACCCGTTGAGGGTTTTTTAATTATATTGTGGCCTCGGTACCAAATTGTGTACCGGGGCCACCACACTACGCAGTCAAGATAGATAGATGCGTATCATAGATAAAGTACATTCAGTGGTGTGGGGCAAATTTAAAAATATTCAAAATGCACTGACATTATCAAAAACAAGAGGTTTTCACATGCTGAAACTCCAACATGTATATGATGGAAAGGATGGAGGAGCAGCCGTATGTGCAGTGTAATGCAGACCTGTTGAAGGTTTTTTATATATTTTATTGTGGTGCCCAGTGCCCACTACTCTACGCAGTCCAGATACTATTTTTGGGTGTAATTCAGACCAGTTGATGGGTTTTTAATTGTATTGTGGGGAACACTCCTCTACGCAGTCCAGAAAGATACCTCGTTGCAACGTTTTGTACTAAAAAAATAAAATTATTGTGAGGTGTTAGGTGTTCAGAATAGCCTTTAAATTAGTGGAAATTATTGTTATTGAATGTTATTGAGGTTAATAATAGCGTAGGAGTGAAAATAAGCCCAAAAACTTGATTTTTACACTTTTTAGTTTTTTTTAAAAAAAAATCCGAATCCAAAACCTTAAATCCGAACCAAAACGTTTCGGCAGGTGTTTTGCAAAACAAATCCGAACCCAAAACATCGAGAAAATCCGGATCCAAAACACAAAACACGAGACCTCAAAAGTCGCCGGTGCACATCCCTAGTTTAAACATTGATTTTGATATGAAACCAGTCCTAGTGGACAGCATTTGACCTATACATCAAACTGCTAATTACCTTATATTGTTTTCTTCACCTCCACCCGAACACACCAAAAAGCACAACCACTGGCAGTACCATATAATAGTTGTTATTCCACCTTATATAGTTACACCAAAGAGAGCCACATGCATTATTCACAACACACATTGTTAACAGACATCTGTTTTCCCCTCACCTGTTCCCTTAGTAAGGAACATCTACAACTTTACATGAACAGGTGAGGGGACAACAGATTTCTGTTAAAAATATGCGTCACTATGATTTCTCTGTACATCTTTTTTTTAGTGTAACTAAAAACAGAACAATCATAGTAATTTTGACCGGTGAACGAAAAGTCAGAACAAAAGTATAATAGTCGGTCATTAACAATAATGTAATTTTTCAATGAGACAAGTGTCATAGTTTTACCAAAGCCTGGCAAACACCCCACTCAAATATGCTCCTACAGACCATTTTCCTTTCTCAATCAAGACTTCAAAATCCTCACCAAATAATGACAAGGACTGGAAACTGCTATTCCCTATATTTTCTCACCAGTCCAATTAGGATTCGTCAATCACATTCAGTAATGAGGATAAGAGCAGGGCCGTCTTTCCGACTGGGCACGATGGGCAGGTGCCCGGGAGCCCAGCAGGCAAGGGGGCCCAAGGCAGGATAAAAATAAAAAATCCTGTTAAAAAACAAAAAAAAAACAACTTATCTTTTGCCACCACCTGACCTTCAGGTCAGTGGTCAGGTCAGGTGGCGATGCGGCTCCCTCCCTGGTCCCCTTTTCCGTGCTGTGCTCACAGTGAATGTTGGACGTGATGACGTCATCACGCCCGACATTCACTACGAGCACAGCACGGAGGAGCACAGGTCGAAGAACAGCGACAGCAGCGACTCAGAAAAAAGAAGAGAAGGGGATCGGACTTGGAGAACAAGGCGATTGAAAGGTAACTTAAGGGGGATTTGATTCTCTAGCTGAAGGGAAGCTGAGCTGATTATAGAAGCGTCCCGGCTGTTGTCATGACAGGTAGGTAGGAGTGGGCAGCAGGGAAACGCTGCTTGTAACACTATCTTAACAACAATAGACATGTTCCATGACTTCCTTCTCACCCTCAAAACTATAGCCATTAGCTTTCACAACATGACAACCAAAAGTCTACACCTACACAACTCTTGAGCCCAGCCCTATTTCAATGCAATGAAGATGTAAACAAACCTTCTCATTGCACACAAAACAACCAAGAAAAGCTTCCAGCATACCTATCAGTTTTTAGTGGATCGAACAGCCATCAATACCAAACACCTTTCCCCCATCACTGACCATCTCCTCACAAATACTTTTTCTACCCCTACATACATACATGTTATATTACATACTTATTGTTACAAACACACTCCCAGCTGCAGTGACTTTGGGGTGTTCGCTGTATAAGGTCACACACGATTTCAGCCCGCAGTCTCTCTACCTATCACACAGGTTATAGACCTACGGAATTGCCCCCAATACAGCGCTCTCACACCCCCAGACACTTCAAGGTTTTGCCATCACCTATTGAGTACGGGCAATAGGACCCCAATATACTGTCCCACACTGGCACACAGGCTTCTAGTTATCCACAAGACCCACACCAGCACACACAGGGTTAACTCTTCACACATCCAGACTGTTACACAAATGTAAATACAAGCACAAACAGCTTGTTAATCAAATGTATCAACAAATCACACACTGGCATTCCAAGGGTTAACCTGGTCGAGCAATCTCTTCTAATAGGCTAATGGATTTGTTAGAGTATCAAGGACGCAACTTATTAAATTATAGATTTAATATACAAAAATACAGGGCATTCAGATATAAAGAAAAATAATGAACAAACAATTAATAGACTGACATAACATGCAAAAACAGTTTAAAATAAAAAGGGATAACAGTACAGAGCATAACTCACTTATAATCTGTATGCCTGGGGCAAGCAGAGAAGATGGACAGTGCTTCAATTAGATTGATTCCCCAAGAAGCTGACAGTTCGTTCCTTCAGAACACAGGTTTTTAAGCAACATGAAATGGGATGGTCTTCACATGGGCAGTGTTTAATGCTAATAGGGGGCAGGGATGTACCCAGGGTGTCACTATACTTTGCTCACAAATATTCCCAAAGTCTTGAACTGTGGGTAATTCTTCACAGATATTTCCCAGAGAAATAACTCCCCCTTCAATAAACCAGTAATAATCTCCCGCACACTTAAATACCAAACATGATGGAATTATGACAATGTGACATACCTATTTCAAAGATATGTGATTTTAGCTGTTCACGGATACCTCCTATACTTGTCATACACAACCCTGATGTGTTTTCTGCTTCTCAGTATGTAGTGGCACACAGATTTCCCAAAATATGAAAAATTAGTTAATTTCCTTTCAAGTTCATATTTCTATATACCTGCATAAAGACCATAGAGGTTTGTCAAAGTAAATTTTACTGAAACTAACAGAAATACATACGAATTCACATATAATACTAATATATACAGAACCAATGTATTATAAAGGCCTGTAGTATTACTCAGGACCTGTACTTTTAAGAAGATGAACTTTATCCTAGTTTTAGCAGAAAAACAAGTTATGCAATATTACTAATGAGACACAGATGTATATCTTAGGGTCCAACTGTTGCGCAAGATGGAGTCAACAGGATGGGAACCAAGGTTAGTTTGGCTAAAATAAGGTTAGAATGACCTTTAAAACAAAGCCCATGTCCAAAGAAATGTCTTCCTTGTAAGTGGGAGTTATGATGTATTGTCTGTCTTATCGGACGCCAGGAGGTTTGGTTTTGGCGAGTGACAATTGATGACATGTAATGTTTTTGGCACAAGTTACCATTTTACCCTATAAAGATACGAGCTCTAAGTTTATCTAATCAGAATTGGCTATCATATTGACTTTGATATACACTGAACGTACCTGCTCCGTTCAGTTCATTATATTTCATTATTAATCAATAAAAAACCTATTATTGGAAGAAAACTTGTTCATCCATTTATTACCTATTAGAAGATTACTTACACAATTTGGGGGCTTCGTACCTAAGGAATTCACAATTCAGAGACTTTCCATACATCACTGCCTCAAGAGAAGGGAGAAGAGAACATCAGATCCGACAGCTGACATCTAACATCGGACATCAGATATCAGACCAGACCTTGGGGTTCGTGAGGACTAAATGAGGGCTGAGGACTGGTAAAGTATGAAATATCTTATTTCTTTTACTTTAAAGATTTAATGTTCTGAAGAATTTGATTCAGTGAGTTAGGGAAAGTTACGGATTGCTGAATATTGAAACCTAGGGACCAATATAAAGGTTAAAATCTAAAATGTTTTAAATGTATTCATGATGGTGTATTATGTTGCAGAAAAATTTTATTCCATGATTCTGTGCTGGAAAAAATTGTGATTGTTTAAAGTTGCTTCTGTGGGAATAGACTGATCACCCATCCCTGGCAGAAGACTTCTGGGTTTTTGGTGCAGAAATTTGAATTGAATACATTGTGGTGTTGTGTTTAAAAAAACAGAAGATATTGAAGATATTTTGGTGTTTTTGTGTGTGATACTCCGTAAAAAACTTATTTGAAAGGTTAATAAGTTAGAGAGTAATATTGCCGCTTTTCATGATAGACGTATCCCTTAGGATTAAGAAGTAATCAAAATAAGATTCCCTACATAGAGAAGGGCATCTGGCACTGAAGAAATGAGTGCTTGTGGAATTATGAGAAAACTCAATCCCGATTATTTAAAATTCTGTGATAAATGGTGTAAACTGACAAAAGGTCATAAAATGTGTTTTCCAAAGAATGGGACTTTTAACATTCAATCTCTAGACCTAGTGCGAGAAAAAATTGCTTCTCTTAAAGGAGCAACAGATAGAGAAAAACATATGCAATGTTTAACAAACTGATATGAGCAAGCGAAGTTATACAAGATTCAAAAAAAAAAAAAAAATGACAGAAGAGCAGCTAATGTAAATACCCAATCGATAGATATACCTCCTGCCCCACCCCCATACTGGCCATTGTATCCACAAAACATAACTAGCATCTCAGATGAGCAGTGGAACGATGATTTAGAGCTTGCAACGATAGTTGCTGCTTTAAGAGGGGATAGTCAGACACAGCCACAAGAAGCAGCGCAGGCTTCTGCCCCCTCCTCTGGGTTTGGAGAACAGCCAGAGTTAGCTTTAGCTAAAGATGAGGAGTCATCAGCGGAAGAAAGAGAAGTGATAGCGGAGAGCAGTAAGGCAGTTGTTAGACCCAAAAGTGAAGAGAGGGTGGGGTTGGATGCTGATATGTAAAGTAACCTAGGACCTCATTGCTAAATGTGTAGTAGTTAATTAAATGTGTTTCTGCAGAAACTTAGTAACTTAAGAAAATACTGTTGTTTTGAATGTTGCTAAAATGTGCTTTTTCCCAGTATGGACTGGCCACCCATAACTGGCAAAAGACATTTTAGTGTTTTAGTGTTATAACAATGTTTATACTTGTTTGCAAAGTTAAGAGATGTGACTTGCAAAGTTAATGTGTTAAATGAAATGCTTTTGCAGTATAGACTGATGACCTATACTTGGCAGAAAGCGGTGTGATTTTTTGTGATCTACTCGGTAGACTTATTTGAGGAAATAAGAAGTTATAATATACGAGTAGAAATGCCGGTTTCTCATGATGGACGCATCCCTGGTGAATTGAGACTTTAAGTCAGGATAAAGTCTGCTTTTCATAAGGAGAGAAAGGGCGTGGTGGCTCCCCAGGCAAATAAGTGTGTGCCTATAGAGTATCAATCCTGATTTCATGAACACTCTAATAAAGGGGATGTTAACCTAGACGTAACGAGAGATTAAATTCTCTTATAAGAGTAAAGTGAAAAAAATAAAATAAAATAAGACATTAAAAATGTTATTCAAATATTAGTTGTTAATAAGTGACATGAGCAGTGAAAAATAATAATAAGGAAAGCAGTATAATGATACAGCCATTGCGCAGCGAATATTGTGTTAATACTAAACGGGTTTGAGTTTTTTTTATCGTTCTAATAGTTTACAGATGTGGGAAATACATAGAGCTAAGCCAGAGGACGGGATTGGTAAGAAAGATAATAACTGTCCCGCTTTGAGATACTTCAGCTGTTTTTACAATTGCAAACCTTAAAAAGTGAATTTTTTTGGTTTATACATTTGTCTTGTACTTCTGTGATCTATACTGATACTCTATTGTGGTAAATGCTGGACATTTACAGAAATAAAATAAGTTTGTTTTGTGAAGACAAGAGGCTAAAGATAGTCTGATTTAAAACTTGTGTAATGATTAAATGTGGTTTTAAAGCATAGATAAATGTCCCGTTGCAAGTGTTAAAGTCTTTTAAGCTTATCTTGTAAGTGTGCATTCCAGAGGTTTTTTTTATGTGTGTGATTTCAGTGAAACATCTGGTTTAAATAAGCAGCGTAGTCCGTTATGAGAAAATGATGTGTTTAATTTTCAAAACGGCACGGAGATATATTGTCAGAAAATATTTTATGAATCTGGAAGATGAACAGATTAAATTTAGTGTTTAAATAATTTTTATGGAGGTATTAAGTAAATAAATAGTATTTGTCAGTTTTATAGCGAAGGGACTTTGTTAATTGGATCGGCAGAAAGGCAGATGAATATTTAAATATGTCTTTAATGTGTTAAATAGTGAAATAGTGATTTTGCAGATGAAATGTATGTTAAAATATTTTTAGAGTAATTGCATAATATTTTTGGCAGGTAGTGTGAACCGAATCTCTGGTTACACGGAAAACACAATGTGTGAGTGTTTAAACTGAAAAGAAATGCTATTTTGAAATAAAATAATTGTGATTTGAAATACGGCAAACAAAATCTGTGTTATGTTAACTTTATCAGAAAATAGTTGCATTGAAAATGATAGTGGGTTGAAAATGACATCTGTGTAGTGATTTACATAGGGGAATTGAGAAATAATAACTGCGTCAATGATCCGTTCGTCTTTTTTGAGGTTTCTCCATTTTGGAAAAATGTCTCTCCTCCCATCTCCTACGTCTAATGGAATGGGGCGGATTTTTCATTTGTCTTGCCAAGAGGAGGAGTTCAGTAAATGGACAAATGACTGGACCCCACCCTGCATACCAATGCAGATCTCAGTCATAGATTGCGCAGCGTTGATTTTTAATGCTAATAAGAAGTATTCAGAATAGTTTTTGCTGCTGCCAACAGGCGGGTTCAATCTTTATAAAGTTTTATAGAAAGTTCTAATTATTTGGTATAATGTGTGCAGAATAATTTGCAAACTTTTGTACCCACAGGAGACAAAGAAAACCAGAATATGTGGATGTTCTGCAGTGAAGAAACTAAATAATTATTGTGTTTTCTTTCAGAAGTATCCAAGAAGGAGAGAATTCATTTATCTATTAAAAAAATCTATTAAATTGTTGGACACCTGACCAGAGATATTTAGGTTTCCTAAAAGGTGGGCCTGATATTTGACTCTCTACCTCAGAGTAATGAAAAGAAGAAAAAAATAAATAAATAAAATAAAAACAGTACATTTATTTTTTGATATGTCACAATTCTGTAGCCAGTGAATATTAGGATTTTTAGCCACAGCTGTATGCTGGATGAAGTTGAAAAACATTATCTAGTATACACTTCTTAATAAATTGAGGCAATTGAAGAGAATAAAAGACTCTACCCGGCATCAGGCAACTAAAAATTATAAGAAATATTTTCTTTTGTACTGAAGATAACACTGTTTTAGGATATTTAAAAGATAATTAGTGTACAATTAGATAGGTAGCAAAAGCATTACCTTTATGTTAAAGGTTTATAGCCATAGGAGCTATTATTGTGGAACAGACACAGGATATTGTGTTGCAGCGTGAGTTACATTTGTTTGTCCCTCGTGTTGTCACACAACTCCTGAATAATGCACAGACTAGATATGTGTCTGTAGCAAGGTTTATACAATGGGAAATTAAAATTAAATTAACTTGCATTAATTCTTCTAACATTACAATATGCAAATGTCAGAATTTCAATTTTGCTACATATTGCCTTAGAAACCTCACATGACAATGAGCATTATTGAATTAAGTAAATGTGTAAGTTTCTTCTGTATTACCAGACATTTCTGAGACTACATTGGAGAATTTAGATTAACGTTTCTTTACTGATGAAAATGTTTTATAGATAAATGCATAATGAGCTCACGAGTGACAGTGACAGGATGTGCAATCACTGTACATAATGAGATAACAGCACTAATCAGAGCATGTCAAATAGGTAAAGGAAAATGAGTAAACATGTACACAGAGTTACATTACGTGTAGTAAGTGAACACCATAGTTTATGATTTCGGAATTATTTGTAAATATAGCGGTTACCTAACATCAACAGGAACACCTATATAATATGCACAAACAGTCAAGCAACTGATAAGAGGCTATACAGTTGCCAAAAGAGGTTGAAGCCATTTATTGCCAGGCACATACCAAACAGACAGATAAAGTCTTACTAGAAAATAAAGAAATAAAGTGGGAGTTGTTTAATCAATTTATAAAGTATAGCAGGTGTTTGAAAAGGAAGGGGTGATCATTAAAGGAATAAATACACAGAGAGAAACCCCCATACACTGCTATAGCCAGCAACAGATCTGCAAGAAAACAAACTAGCTGCTCGAGAAGCAGCTTTTAGAAAAAAGGCAGCCACATACCCAATTGATGATTTTTAATGATATCACACTTGAGTACTTACGACAATGTCAGTAAAAGGCTATATTGAATGAAATTAATACATGGAAATTGAAACAATGTTATTGAAACAAAGGATGATATTTGGGTAGATATAGAAAATAAACCAGTAAGCATTAAAAAAATGTTGTTATGCTTTACAGAAAGTGTTCATGGGTTAGTTAGTATACATGGGAGCAGATAACAAGACTAAAATTGTTTTATCTTGTTGGAATGCCCAGACATACTACATATGCCAAGTTTAAATGTGAATAATGTGATAATTTGTCTTAAGAACAATGAAGGAAAGATAATGCCTACTAAGGTCACTAAGACAGTTGTCTTAATATAACCTTTTCAGAGGCTACAAATTAGTGTATTGAGTTTATTTAACTAAGAGAGAAAAAAAAGAGTGAAGAGGGTTACAGAATGTGTTAGTTGGTATTGATACGTGTTGGTGGAATGAGGCCTAGTTAACTGCCTCAGGCATAGTGCAACTTATTGCTAAGAAGATTTTGCCAGAATTTGTATGTAGATGTAGTTCACCAAGAGAGTGGACTCATTTCAGAGAAAAAGTGTTTCAAAGAATGTGTAATATGATGGGAATATATTCTAACATTATACACTATATCATTCTCAAGCTTCAGAGAAAGTTGAAATAATAAATGGAGTAATTAAATAATAATTAAGCTTACTAAAGAAACAGGAATGGCACTTCTTTAGTTTATCATGGTATTGGAATCACTAAACCTCTTCTCAATCTTTCTCCATATTAATTGATATTGGAATTCAGCCAAGATACGTTATTAATCCACAGACTTCAAGCTGCATCATGATCTAACTGTGCAATATGTCATACAGTCATCTGAACAGTTGAGTTGCAGAAGCTTCAGAAGGTCCAGAAGAACACTTGAACAAAGACATGCAACCAGAAGCTGCACACAGAATACAACTTAGAGACTATTTTATGGTAAGGAATCTCTTACACTCTGGTTCCCTTACAGATCGATGGGATGGTCCTGCTAAAGACAAGTTCTATAATGACTGATACTGCCGTAAGAGTTGCAGAGAAAGACATTTGGATCCATAGTTCCCATTGCAAACAGGTCAAAGACCCAAGCTTAAAGGAACCAAAAGACTCAGAACTGAATACAGATAAAGAGACTGAGTTATGTTTAAAAGAACTCTTCAATCAAGATGGAAGTGATGATGTATAATCAACTACAAGGTTATCGACTTCTGATGCCTAGAACCTTCAACCTTGTTGCCTTTCTTATAAGAACAATGATACGTGAAGCCTCAACATGTTATTTATATATTTTGGAAAGGAATTGAGGAGAAGTTGGTAAGGTGATAGCCCATCTGATATATTTGATGAGGATGATTTTAATAAGACCATTTCTGCTTCTTTTCTAAACAGGAAAACAAGAGAATTCAGAAATTGTAAAGGATTACCACCAATCCAAAATGTATTTGTGAGTATTGTGGTACTCAATAAAGGTGAAAGGTGGTTAATATGGTGGTCTGATAATAATGAATATTGCTGGAGAGAATATCCAGTTGACCGATAGTATGTTATATTAAATGAAATATGAGGAGTTATAAATTGTTGGGCGTGTACTAAAACTCCTTTATTGAGTATAAATATGCCAATGTTACCATTTCCAGTATCTTATGAAGAATGACACTCATTAGGAATAATATAATATGTCAAGGACAAAAGTGAGATTTTAGTGATTATGGTCAAATTGTTGAAAATATATATATATATATATAACCTGACTAAATCTCCGGTTATAGATTTAGCACCACATATAACTAAATACATTTTTATATGTTTAATAAAGCAATAAATGAGGTTAAAAGGATAACACCTCAGATAAAGGACAGCTTCAGGTATATATATTGCTGCCGTAAAACAATAAGTACTTAAAGTTGTAATAATTAACATGAATAAGTATAATACAGTGATTATAGTGCCCTAACCATATGAGCCCAAATGTAAAGAACCGTGTATGTTTTATGTAGACAGAGATTTAGAAATTACATAAAATGAGAAAGGTAAATTTAAGATAGAACTTCAAACAGATGTAAGATGTAACTAAGTTTGAAAGGTATAACACCGAAGCACAAAAGAGTAAGATATGTACACAATGCATAATGTATAATTAACTTTTTAAGCATACACTACCAGAACCAGACTTAAGTGAAGAGAAAACGATACTAGATAAGAAATGCCACGTGGGAATGATAATCTCAACCATGGTGTTAGAATATTGTGGTTCATTTATTTTACCAGGAAACATTTATTATATAAACATATATTGAAAATATGCAATTAAATGGTTAATTATGAATTATAGTGTTTAGGAAGAGTGGTTCCTCAGTTTTATACAGTGTTGAACGATGAGTCGAAAGAGATATTATTAATAAAAATATGTTCTACTCATTAATGAGCCAGTAAGACATAAAATGGGAATAAATATTGATAATATGTTTACTTATGGAAATTATGGATTTATGAAATTTAACGTTTTCCAGGAGTTAATTGATAATGAGACTGAAATTTGTCATGATAATTTTCATTATGTCGGACTTGAATTACAGGTATTTAAATATGAACTTTTACAACATTGAGTAGTTTTGGACTATTTAACAGCTCAAACAGGAGGATAAAGTTTAATCCTTGAGACTGAACTTGGAGTCCATTGTTTATTACCTAAACAACGACACTTCCGATCCAGAAGCTATAATTATACGTTATATAAACAACGCCTATCATATGAAGGAGGAATTTCGTCATCAAAATTATGATAAAGACTCTGAGAATGATTCTTCTTGGTCATGGCTAAATCCAAGCAACTGGTTTTCTGGATTTGGAAAATGGTTATCTGATATTTTGTATTCATGCATGAAATTTATTCTTGTCATAATAATGGGAATATTGATTTTGTATGCATTCTTCAAATTTGGACTATGTTGTATTCAAAGATTTGCGAGAACCAAACCAATTCCTGAATCCATGATGATGGCAGAAATTTACACACATATTTAGTTACATGTCACATGAAAAAAAAAAGTTTTTATGTGCATATAAAAGGGCTGAACTGTCAAAGTAAATTTTACTGAAACTAACAGAAATACATACGAATTCACATATAATACTAATATATACAGAACCAATGTATTATAAAGGCCTGTAGTATTACTCAGGACCTGTACTTTTAAGAAGATGAACTTTATCCTAGTTTTAGCAGAAAAACAAGTTATGCAATATTACTAATGAGACACAGATGTATATCTTAGGGTCCAACTGTTGCGCAAGATGGAGTCAACAGGATGGGAACCAAGGTTAGTTTGGCTAAAATAAGGTTAGAATGACCTTTAAAACAAAGCCCATGTCCAAAGAAATGTCTTCCTTGTAAGTGGGAGTTATGATGTATTGTCTGTCTTATCGGACGCCAGGAGGTTTGGTTTTGGCGAGTGACAATTGATGACATGTAATGTTTTTGGCACAAGTTACCATTTTACCCTATAAAGATACGAGCTCTAAGTTTATCGAATCAGAATTGGCTATCATTGACTTTGATATACACTGAACGTACCTGCTCCGTTCAGTTCATTATATTTCATTATTAATCAATAAAAAACCTATTATTGGAAGAAAACTTGTTCATCCATTTATTACCTATTAGAAGATTACTTACACAGGTTTTATACAAGAGTCTCCAAGATTCTCACCTAGGCATATGGCTCTCCAATTTACACCTAGTGGTTAGTTTGTGTTTACAACCCTATTGAAAGGAAGTCAATTAGCTAGGGAAATACATGATCAAATACAGTGGATGTCTGTGATCTGCATATCTTAAGCTAGTCTCTTCACAAAGGGTTTGCTTAACTTAATCACCTCCTACTGGGATCATTGTTTCATAAAAAAAAAAAAAATTGGTCACACATTTACTTGAAGATCAGGTTCATTCATGCAAAGTTTTGTTTGGGCCCTGACATTCAATATTCTATTTCATCATATCAGATTTATGCTCTCATCTGTTAGGAACCCCTCCAGCCGGCACAACACAACCCGGAATCTACTCTGCTAGTCAGGTGTTCACTGGAGCCCCTAGTGGTGGGGACAGACTGGGCTGCAGACTGACAGAGGGTCGTGAAGTGTGTACCAGCTGGGGAGAACCCAGGTAAGCAGAGTGAAGTCCAAGCAGAGGTCAAGGGCCGGCAGCAGATAGCAATTCCAATAAACAAGCCGAGGTCAAGGGTCACGAGCAGACAGGAAGGTCGGTAAACAAGCCAGAGGTCAAGGTCACGAGAAACACAGGCAGGGTCAAAATCCAGACAAAGGGTCATAAACGGGTAATCAGCAGAATATTCAACGGACAGGAACAAGGCACAGAGCAGGTCAGCAGACTGGCAACAGAAGCTATAACCGGCAATGAGGCAGCAGACCTCATTGCCTTAAATACAGACATAGACCAATCAGGACTTGTATACACACCTGCAGAGTAATTGCTGGTACAGAGCAGGACCAATCAGGGCTTGTTCCTGAAACACACAGTTGCAGGCTAATGTCCTGTAATTCAGCCCCCTTCATTCAATCAGCCCACAGGCTGTCTATTGCGCGCATGCGCCCGGCTTCTAGCACTGCCGGGACGCAGCGCTACTGAAGAGGCGTCCGGCCGTTGCCTTGGCGACGGCCGGGCAGGAAGAGGAAATGACGTCCCGGTCGTCAAGGTGACGGCCGGGACGCCAGGAGGAACCAGAAGCGAGCCGCGGCGGCTGTGAGTGCTGCCGCGGCTCGTGACAGTACTTCCCCCTTGAGGAGGGGTCAAGGAACCCCGACACCCCGATTTTCTCGGAAATTTTTTGAAGAACTCCTTCAGCTGTTTAGGGGCATGGAGTTGTCTTCGCGGAACCCAAGACCGCTCTTCTAGACCTCGATTTCTCCATTGCACCAGGAAGTGCACCTGACCCTGTACTTTTTTAGAATCAAGAATACTTTGAACAACAAATTTTCTAGGTCTGTTCCGCCTCTGTCTACATGGAGTTGGGTAAAGTACAGGTTTGCCAAGGCAACGGCCGGGCAGGAAGAGGAAATGATGTCCCGGTCGTGAAGGTGACGGCCGGGACGCCAGGAGGAACCAGAAGCGAGCCGCGGCGGCTGTGAGTACCGCCGTGGCTCGTGACATCATCCTGACACTTATATTATGCAAAAAAAATGTACATACAGTATGTTAACGCCTTGAGGCTAGCACTGATCCTACGTTAATACTGGAATATGACATTTTTAGTCTGACCCTCAACACACTGGAAATATTGTCAATTCTATTGTAAAACACATATTTGTTATCTCATCTTGTAATGTATTCCTTTTACTGTACTTTTCAATGCTACAATAAAAATACTAAAAACAAACAAATAACGTCCAGATGCGAACTATGATTGGAAGTTCGCTTCTCCAAAACCCCTTTACACATCTCCGTAAAATAAACAACAAAAATAATCAACTAGTGAAAAAATTATAATGGCGCTGGGGAGAACGTGGTAAGTATCTACAAAAACCATAAAAATGACATATACATAAAATATGAAATATAAAATACAATTTAATATAACACAATCACTACTTCAAACAGAATATCCCCAGAGGGAATACATAAAAAAGCTGGTATAAAAGAGAGTGTACTCCTTAAAGACTCAGTTGGAGGAACATGGATAAACCTGAACTGATACCGTGCTGAATCTTATATATGATCACACAGACTTAACTGAAGGGCTCAAAAATTCTGATGCCCAATCAGAAAGGTATTAATGAACGTTTCCAATAAGTCAATCAGACCTCCAGAATTGATCAAATAATAAAAAACCAACAGCGAGGAGTGTCCAAGTATGTTGATAAAGAATCTTCCGTCCGGGCAACGCTGAACTTCAGAGAGAATCCTCACTATTTACAAATAGACCTTAACCACATCTAAGGTAAGATAAAACCTCTGTGGGATGTGGATAATAAGAGCGGTGCAGTGAGAATGCACGGACTATGTCCGTTAGATGGTAAAATATAGGCAGTAGTACTCACTGTTCTTGCCGCGACGTGTATTCAACAAGTCTCTATACAGTTCATGTAGGTGCACCTACTATATCAGTTGTCCGGGAACAGCTGCAGTAAACAACGTTCCTCCTCCTCTTTCAGTTCCTTTCTCCACAATGCCTATAGGAGAGTCTAGAGTCTCAAAGAGTATCCCAGATGACTGGTAGCGAACATTGGTACTGTGACTTCATCACATCTGCCACTTTTGTCTCCATGGAAAAATAATCACCTAGGCCAGTATAATGAACTTTAATTTTCAACTGTCTATATGGGTAGCACGGTGGCTAAGTGGTTAGCACTTCTGCCTCACAGCGCTGGGGTCATGAGTTCAATTCCCAACAATGGCCTTATCTGTGTGGAGTTGGTATGTTCTCCCAGTGTTTGCGTGGGTTTCCTCCCACTCCCCAAAAACATACTAGTAGCTTAATTGGCTGCTATCAAAATTGACCCTGATCTCTGTGTGTGTGTGTGTGTGTGTGTGTGTGTGTGTGTGTGTGTGTGTGTGTGTGTATGTTAGGGAATTTAGACTGTAAGCTCCAATGGGGCAGGGAGTGATGTGAAGGAGTTCTCTGTACAGCGCTGCGGAATTAGTGGCGCTAAATAAATAAATGATGATGATGAAGATTAGCATATCTTTTCCTTCTTTGGGGACCCTGATTAGGACCATTTTTCTGCACAATGAGCATGAAAGCCTATCTGTAATTAATACATCTCACTTGGAGGGCCTTAGTCAGGTCTCTAAGCTTGCGTCTTTTTGCAATAGTCACTAGGGAGGAAAAATTTAAGCTTGACGTTATCATGCAGGACATATGGCTTGCCCTGTGTGGCCTCCATAATATGTATTTAAAGCTTACAAAACATATTATGATGTCACAGAGAGGTTCCATATCTCTGGGTTTTGGTAAAAGCACTGTCTCAATTGGTACTTTGACGTGTACTCAATTCTGTATCTAGTAAGGCGAATATGTTTTGGTGATGAGGAGGTTGTTGTATAGGAGACAGTAAGAGATAGTCGAACAGGAGAAACACTGAACTATGAGTAATAACAATACATTGTTGTCAGGCTAGCATTGACAGTGTGTTATGGAAAAGGTGCTTATTGTGCTTGTCAGTTGAATTAAAAATATAGAGTTAGATGATATCTCCTCAAGGGACAATCCTGTTATAAAGGCAGTACACTGCTGGTTCTTTTACAGGGCCAGCCAAACTCACTAGTACTAAGGCCTCCAACCCTTAAATATACTGGTAAGGCGGAGGCTTATGCCTTCCCCCAGCAGAACCCTTTTGGGGGGAATGTTCACTCTGCTGCCACTGACCCGGCGTTGTGAACAGAGGTACTTGATGACCAGGTCTGATGGATGCTCCAGGAGGATGCTATCAATCAGGAAGCAGAGAGATGAAACTCTGCAGTAGTTGGAGAGTGCTAGCTCCAATCCTGCAAGTGGTTGTCAGGGTATATTGAGGGAAGCCATCAGTGAGGAGAGGTGCCTGGGAACAGTCGGTGAAGTGAAACATCCTCAGTTCCTGGCTCTACCAGATCCTGTTTATCGGGAGACCTACGAGACTCCAGTCCGGTAATCACTCCATGCCAATTCCAGGTTTTGGATGCGAAACGCTGTGCACAGGACCCTTGCGCCAAAATTCGAGGGTTGTCAAGGGCAGTCCTTGCGCAGCCAAACTGATTTTCCCTCTACAGGACAGTGCAATACAAACAGGGATTGCTCCGATTTTCAGGTGAGTGCCAGCACCTGGTGTTTACGAGTCAGGGGAGGCTTAGTGGTGGATTAAAGTTTGTAAGTCTTGGCCCCTTCAGGAACGCTGCTTGACATGGAAATTTCTATGCTAGCACAAACCCACTTGGAGCTGCAGCTCTTAAAATTGGAGCTTTGATGCAAGGTGGCTATACAGGTGCTCTCTGAATGTGTGGCTAGTAATGACGACTGCCAGGCTTCAGAACTAGGTTAGTTAGCTGGGGAACATCAGTCTGCTACTTCTACGATCAGATCTGGTGCAGGGAATTCAAATTTGGAGACAATTTTCTGACTTCGGCTGATGGGATGGAGTCAAGACTAAAGGAGGGCTTGGAACTGTTCTAAAACATTTTTTGCCTGTTCTAAAACATTTGCCTCAATCATTTAGTGTACAGCAACAGGAATACAGTGGCAGTGAAATGGAGTCTAACCCCAAACCACTGCACGGTAACTGCACTAAATTAAGGGTCCTTGATTTTTATACAATTTATTTAGTTATGTCCTGTCTCTCCAGTACTCTTTTAGAACTGTAGAAAGAAAGAACAGCATCAACATACAACAGCATCAAGTTTTTGGACCCTGTGATAAGCCTTTTAACAGTTGAGTCTTAAGTTTTGTATAATATGCAGTTCTCAACCCAAGGGAAAACTCAGCCCTCTGCGTAGCACAAGGAGGTTATAGTCTGAATGAGAGAAGCTTTTGTGACTAAGGAAGATCTGTGGTAAATGTATCATACTCCGGTTTGTACAAGTCGCTGTAAATCTGGAAGTTGACAGCTAAAATTTAAAGTGGCGCTGCCTTGTAAAGGCAAGTTTCCCTTTACAAGGCAGTGCTGCTTTAAATTTTAGCTGTCAACTCGCCGATTTCCGGCGACTTGTACAAACCGGAGTATGATACATTTACCCCTGAATGCTATACATGGGCTAATGCACATTCTCTGACAAGCATGGATTTAGAGGAGAGATACTTGCAGTCAGAATTTAGAAAATTCCTCTAATAATGGTTTCGAAGAGATTAAAGAGTCATCTAGGATGTTTAATTTAGACTATAGGGAGATTTTGCTAAAGCATATACACAAATCTATGGGTATGGATAAGGAACCAACAGCCACAGAGACTCATAAATCCCTTTTGAAGATTGCAATAGAAAGGGTAGAGTTTTGCCTATGCATCTTTAGGTAAGATAACTGATTCATAAAGAATGGGCACAGGTGGACAAGCGTCTTTCAGCGTTGATGCATCTGTAGCTTGCATGTCATCCAGAACCACTAGCCCTATTAATGATGGGGGTCGCCTGAGAGATCTCATGGACAGGAAGATGCTTATTTTCATATAACTTTTGCAGTTCATGACAGGAAATTCCTCAGGTTCTGGGCTTTGGGCCAGCACTTTCAGTGCACCTACCTGCCTTTCGGACTGGCAACATCTCAGAGAACTTTATCAACAGTTACCCTGGTGTCGGAATTGAGGAAATAGAGTCATGAAATGGTGATGGTTCCATGTATCACAGGCTAGTGAGCCTACCTTCAGAGATAGATGGCAAAAGGCGCATGATCACAAAGTGAGACAAGACTTAACGTAAAGACGGAAGTGTGGACAGCAATATGGCACTTTCTTCTTCATTTAAAAGGGGATTATCTCAGAATATTCTTAGACAACAAGATGGTGGTTGCCTTCATAAATCACTAGCGTTAGCAGAAGCACAACCTTGATAGCTGAAGTAGCAAGAACCATGTCTTGGTCAGAAAACCATCTGAAGTCATTCTCAGCTCTGCATGTAGCAGGCTAGCAGAATGTAATAGCCTATTACCTCAGTGGAAAACTGATTCATCCAGGAGGGGAGTCTCTACATCAGGGAGTATTCCAGCGACTTCCTCAAGTGGATGTTATGGTGAACTGCCAAGTTACCCAGGTTCTTCTCAAAGCTACAGGGACGCTCTCACAATTCTATGGACATTTCATCCTGATGTCTTCCCTCTATTTCCATTCATCAACTGCATTCTAAAAAAATATTGAAAAAAGAAGGCAGAAGTAATAGCAATTCATTTTTAACTCACTGTCTATGGCTCCCTGTAGCCTGGGAGATGCTCTCAGAGCATCCATGGCCTTCACCTTTTTGGCCAGATCTCCTACACTAATGCCCAATTTTTAATTTTGCTCAGAAATGAGTGAATCTCAGAGCAGGAAATTAGCACATATTACAGGCAAGGAAGAACAAATATTCAATAATCTACTACATCATCTAGAAGAAGTTTATTGTATGATGTGATTTTAGATTCAATCCCACTGCAGTGACTATTCCACAGGTCCTTCACTTCCTTCAGTAAGGTCTCAGCAAAGGTCTTCTTTATCTACACTCAAGGTACAAGTGTATAATTTGAGTGTATTCTCAGACATTAAATTAGTATCAACATTTGATTATTCACTTCTTTCAAGCAGTGAAAAGGTCTGTCCTATCAAATACTTTGTGGCTCCATGGAACGTAAATTTAGTTCTCAACAGTGTGATGTTGGATCCTTTTGACACTAAAAGCGATGTTCATGGTGGCTTCTTCATGGTTACCTTTTCGCAGCGTTGGAGAAGTACAAGCACTGTGGTGCAAAGAGCCCTTTCTGACTGCTGGTAAGGTGGTACAATCTAGTGTTTCTGCCTAAAGAAGTATCTACATTTCACATTCATTAGTAGATGGTACTGCCATTCTTTTGTCTAAAATCTTATGATGAAAAGAAAAGAAACTGCACGCCTTGGACTTAGTAAGGTCACTTTCCATATATTTATCCTGGACAGAAGGATTTATAAACACAGACCAACACTTTATGGTTCCTGCAGAGTCCCAGAAAGGGTGCACCTCTTCTAAACAAACCATTTCCAGATGGATTAGAGAAGTAATTGTAAGGGCACACAAGAGGAATGGGCATCAGATGCCAGAGATCCTGAGAGCCCACTCAAAATGAGCAGGAGCAACATCTTTGGCAAGAAAGGCCCCGGGTTCAGTGATAGAGCTTTGCAAAGCAGCTGGATGGATGTCTATCCCTTGCTTCGCTAGCCATTTTCATCTGGACATCTTATGCTCCACTGGTTCTCAGTTTGGAAGACATGGGCTCTGCTCACGATTTTACTGCATATATTGCTGGTTTGTTTTTTACGGCCCTCATGACTGTATGCCTACTGTTAATTATTTTTCCTCAAAATACTTCATGGCTGCCTAGTTTCCCACCATGCTTATTATGGTTATATTTTTCAGAAAAAGCTTTGGAAGTCACTCAAAAACACAGGGGAAGGGGAGGAGCTGTCGTATATGCAATCCACTGGCTTTTTACCTGTCCAAGCCAGCATTTGAAAGGGATAATACAAATTGTAATGGCTGTCATGTAGTATTTTGAGGATAAGGAATTAATGGCAAGCATAATTTGAATGTGTTTGAAAGGTGAATGGTGGGGACCACCCTTGGTCCATTCAAGTTTTAGGAAATTCGGTAATGTAACATTAATTTTAGATGCATTTTAACATTATATAGTATAATATAAAACATTGAATTATGTAAGGCTACCCACCTTCTGTTCCCCCTGCCCCTCCACCTCTCCAGCATGTCTCCGGTGTTACCCGACCTTCTGTTAATATCTCCCTACATCTCTAATGTCTTTTGTTTATCCTTACCACTTCCTTATGTCTTCCATGTGTTCCTTCTCCTTTCCCTGATCTGTCTGTTCGCACTTCCCATGTACCACCGTCCCCTCTCTCACTGCCCAGTTGTTCTCGTTTGTCTAATCACCTGCCTCCCTCTCAGACTTACTTACCCCCTGCCTCGTCACTTCCTCCCACCCTTACCACCTGATCCTGTCTAACAATACTGATATGTTTCATCTGTGGGAACTGGGGCACACAGTTCCAATAAATTTGTACCTACACCCACACCAATCCAATGCAACATAGGGTTAGCAGGAGTGAAAAAATGTTATACTTTTTTTGGTGTTTAATTGTGTAGGAGACCTTGACACCCTAGTCTAGTAGTGTGGACCGAAGTTTGACATTACATTACATTTACTGCCACAAAGTAGCAGACCATGGATCACAGTAATAGAAAGCAGTTCCTGGAATGGCACAGCAATAGGGACCGGCCAACTGATCCCCTGGTCAGTCAGACAGAAGGTGGAGACATGCGGATACTTCGGTCTCCCTCAGCGCTTGATTAAGTTGTTCAAGCCGGCATATGTGGCGCCCTTCAGTTCGATGCTCATATGCAGCTATTCTCAATAACTACAGATGAGTAGACAAGTCTCCACTGGACTCCACTTGTTGTACTCCATCATGTGTCAACCCACTAGTTTAGGTCCTTGCTTACTATCACCACAGGAGCACTGCTCATTTCCCTCACCATATATTGCTTGCAGTGGGGAGAAGTGCTGATATGTCCCATACTGCCCCAATTACAATCATACTGTGCCTATCAGGGCCGGATTTACCACTAGACAACCTAGGGCCCAGTGGTTCTCAGGGGGCCCACGGCAAAGCAGATGGAGGTGGGTGGGATAAGGAAAAAAAATTGCGGCCCCTCCCCGACTCGCAGCACTGTCCCCGCCGCCCCAAAACCCTACCCCCCAGTGCCGCGAGTTAGGTGTCCAGTCTCATCCCTCCCTCTAAGTATGGCCTGCTCCGTGTCACATGGGACGTGCACCACATGACAGGTGCCGTCCCATGTGTGAAGAGAAAGAAGACTGCACAGCTGGAAAAAGGTAAGTTGGGGGGGTAGTATATTAATATGCGAGTGTGCGGGGCCAGTGTATGTATATTGTGTGTGTGGGGGGGAGGGGCCGGTGTATGTACATTATGTGTGTGTGAGGGGCCAGTGTATGTACATTATGTGTGTGGGGCCAGTGTATGTACATTATGTGTGTGTGTGTGTATGGGGCCAGTTTATTTATAGTATGTATGTATGTATGTATGTATGTATGTATGTATGTATGTGAGAGGCCAGTGTATTTATATTATGTGTGAGTGTGAGGGGCTGTTTGCTGGAGGGAAATAAACCTATTTTTTTAAATGGTAACACTATTAATTTAATGTTGGAGCTGGTTGGAGGGAAATAGGTCTATTTACTAAATGTTTATGCTATTAATTTAATGTTTTTGTTGGAGGGAGGCCTACTTATAAAATTTGGGCGCTATATTGATTTAAGACTGGGGCTTGTTGGAGTTTACTAAATTTCATGTACCCATTTTTTTTTCCAAATAGGGCCTCCAACATTCCAGGATCCAGACAAGCAGCAACTGATCTAAAGACACAGCAGCCACACATGGTGAAAGTGACGAGAACAGTTAGGAGAGAGCAGGGCAGTCTGCCAACTATCCTGAATCTGGTGGGATTTATATTATGAGGAGGTCTGACTTGTTTAAATGTTGCACTATGGGATTCATGCAGAAGACTGACATATTAACATGGGTATTACATTCCAGCACTTTTTCATGTTTCTGTAGGTAGAGGGCTGCAGTCAGTAACTGTAGTGGCGGACAGTCTGTGGCATGGTAGCGATAGGAGACTGCTGTTTTTTTATTGGGCTTGCTAACCCTGAACTGCATTTTCTTGACATGTTAATTATGATTAATACCTAAGTTTTGTTAAAGATAAAGTACAATTTGTGTGAATTGAAAGGTAAGCAGTGGTGGAAGTGGGGTGTACAGTGTCGGACTGGGGCATGAAGGGCCCACTGGGGAATGCAACACTAGGGGCCCACCAAAGGGGGTGTGGTCAGCCATCATAGAGGCGGAACCAGACACTAGAGGGGGAGTGGTCAGTCTACGAAAGACAGCTAGCACCTTAGTGTAGTGAAACTACAAGCCCCAGCATGTTTTGCCAATATATAGCAGCTTATTGGTGTAAGGATATGCTGGGACTTGTAGTTTCACAACATCTGGAGTACCACAGGTTAGCCAAGCCTGCACTAGACTCAGAACATTTGACAGACTGTCCTACCTGTTGTTGTCACTTTTACCACCTGTGGCTGCTGGTTTCTTTAGTTGCGGCTTGTCTGGATCCAGGAATGTTGAGGGCCCTATTTGGAAAAAATAATGGGTACATTTAGAAATGCCAACCATCCCTGCCATTAAATCAACAGCACCCACATTCAATTATAGACCCAAACCACCTCAGCATTAAAAGTCCCATCACCCCCTCCCTATAGTGTTCTCTGTGCAGCCCCCCCTCACTAGAGTTTAGTATAGTCAGCCCCCCTATAGTTTAGTATAGATAGACTGAGTAATAGAGCTGGTGCTAAGAATGGTATTCTGAGGACATCTAGTGGCGCTTCTATAAATCGCATTTCTAACGTCATAGAAAAACAGAATCACCATGGTGGTGCAATAAGTTCAGCACAGCGCTCAAATTTTTGAAGTCTAACTCTACGACACCCAGAAACAGTAACTTTCTGTTCTGAGTCCATAGTGATCTGAATTTCTGGAGCCATAAGGACTGGACATCAAGGATTCTTACTATATAGGATGTCGGGAATCTAATTACAGATAAGCTGTTTATTATTCGTTTTTTGGTACGAGGCCAATTCACTTGTTTGTCACACTGAGAAGACTAATTGTTGGTCATTTAATACACTATGCGTGGCGCTTCTCTCCTTTTGTCTTTTAGAATTATTTGAGCACTTGCAAATGAGTGTTTATTTTGAGGAGCTGCCTGCTGCGTAAATCTGTATGTTTTTATATTCTTATTGTGTATGAGGTACACACATATACACATAAGTATTGTCACAATTTGGTGTTTTTCTATTAATGCACTAAGCGCCTTTTGCTTATTATTTTTCTATATATATATATATATTTTGAGAACAGATGTAATGGGAGACCCCATATACTTTTTACGATGAGCGATACCTTAGTACTTTCTGGTAAAAATAAAAAGAAGGTGAAGAGGGTGATGCTGCCACTATTCCCAGGGGGTAGAGTATCCTGACGACAGTACTCCAAAAAATGAAAATTTACAGGGTTTTATGGGATGGGCGCAAATCAGGGGGGAAGTGGAACACACAAGGATACAAACATACGCACCTATTTGGACTGTAATGTGTATCTAATACTGGGTGTGTGTAATGATCAACAAAGCTAAATTAATATCAAAACCAATACTAATAACATTGTAATCCAGTGTTATCAAGATAAAAAAACTGTAATACATAAATGATTTTTTAGCACAAACAATATAAACAACTGGTTAAAGTATACTTACCCAAAAGTTGATTGATGCAGCCTCTCTGATCTTCTCCCTTCAGCGGCGCGGGAACATCCTCTGACAGGGTGAGTGGGCGGGTCACATGATCGCAGCTGCGATCGCATGTGAAAGGTGAAAGATGACTGGCTGTCAGTGGCAGCCAGTCATCCGCAGCAGCGGGGACGCCGGAGAGGAATGTGAGCACCCTGGTGTGAACAACGGGCCTCCAGGTAAGCTCCGCCCACATCTAAAAGGGGGTGTGGCCGTAAGGTAGCCGGGCCTACTAGTAATTTTACCGGTAGTCCTGTGGGCCAGTCCGACGCTGGGGGTGTATATGGTAGTATGCCATACCGCTGCTTCTCATACTGCCGTCATTGTAAAATAATAAAATTCCATTCACTTGTTTAAATTCCAAGTAAATTTTTCATAACGCCACTTATAAATTTCCACTTTAACCACTGAGCTTAATATTGACAAAATATGGGGTCCATGGTCATTATTCTTTAACTGCTGTGACCACAGTGTGATGCAGTGTAATGATAAAGGAGGGCACAGTGTGATGAGAGGAACAGTAATGAGGGACCACATGGTGATACAGGAGGAGTAGCGTGATGTGCGGCGGCACATAGCTTACCCTTCTACTTAACTGTAGTAGTATATGCCATGCTAAAAAAAATGTGCTATGGATTCTTTCAGGGAGGGGGGGGGGGGCTGAACCAATATCTTGCCTATGGCCCCATGAGGTCTAAATCCGGCTTTGGCGAAAATTTTAATTGATTTGTTGTTTTCTGCTATTGGTTTGTAGTGATTGGGTGAAGGATAAAACACTGTCTGCTCTTGTGGGTGGGGCAACAGATACCAACTAGGTGGTTGGTGGCTAGGCAGTTGAACTGTGCCAAGCTAAAGTGAGGGTCGCCTGGTATCATCTTGACAAAAAGTCTGCTGTGCTATTTGTGACATGACCAATAAAAGCTCAAATTTTTTTTTTTTTTTAAATATATTTTTATTCAGATTTTTGTCAAAAACAAAAAAAAATATTAACGGTACAGTATTTGTTATGCTCAAACAATTCATAACAATATTAACAACAAGAGTTAGCAAAATAGGTGAGACATAGAACTCGGGGTCACCACAAACGTAGTGGTCTGCAAGATTAGTAATATGCAGATAAACGAGAGTCAAAAGAGATATGGTTATGAGATATCCAGAGTACCGTGAGGGGAAACCTGAGAGGGGGAAAGGGAGAGGAAATAGTGGAAGTGAAACATGGAGGGGAGACAGTTTGGAGGGGGGGGAAGGAAGGAATGTTAGTAAGGGGAAGAGCAAAGAAGAAGGAGGAAGGGGAAGGAGAACCTAGCAAGACTCGGCACCGACAGTTACTAAGGTAACGTTGTTTTCATTCTTTAAGAAGGGGAAGGTGAAGCAGAGAAGTAATCTTGCCACCTGTGCCATGTGGAGAGAAATTTGTAAGGGCGATCATTAACTACACTAGTCATGTGCTCTAGGTTGTGTATTTGCCAAACTTTTTGAATTAGTTCCGAAACCGAAGGGCTCTCTGATTGTTTCCATTTCTTGGCTATTAAGCATCTGGCTGCGGTCAGGATATGGCCTGGGAGTAGCCACATAATTTTGTGGGTGTCAGGGGGAAGTCGAGGGAGGAGAAAGTATGAAAGATGGAATGGAGATCTTAGATTAGACACTTTATAAATAAGGTCAGCTACCTCCTTCCAGAAGGGGATGATTTTCGGGCAGCTCCACCAGATGTGGGACAGGGAGCCACGCTGGCCACAGTTGCGCCAGCAGAGGTCCGAAGTTGCCGGATAGATTGTTTTCAGTCTGGATGGGACTAAATACCACCGGAACAAAAGTTTGTAGGAGTTTTCTTTTATATTTGTACAGATGGAGGATTTGGCGACTGCCTCGCGTATCTCAGTCCATTCCTCAGGATCCAGTGACTCGGCCATCTCCTCCTCCCAGCGGAGCTCATGAGTCACCTTGTCAGGCAGATTGTGATTCAATAGTAGAGAATAGAAAGTAGATATCAAGCCTTTAGAAGACGTTTTGTTTTTACAGAAGGTTTCTAGGGGGGAGCGATTGTGAGGAGCACGAGCGTCTATTAAGGAGGAGAAAATGTGACGAATTTGAAGATATTGGTAAAACACGGAGGACGAGAGATGGAAACGCTTACGAAGATCAGCAAAGTTTGGAAAAAAAAACCATTGGGACAATATCGGAAAGAAACAAAATATTCCGTTTTGTCCATTGGGAGAAAGATTTCGGGTTGACCCCTGGAGGGAAAGAGGGGTTATGCCATAGAGGGAACATCTGCTTGGGATTCGACAAGAGTTTAAAAGTGCGGGTGCTATATCTCCATATTTCAATAGAGAAACGAACTGTAGGGGGGAGGGAGAGCAGGGGAGGAAGGTCCTTAGGGTCTAGCCAGAACAAAATACTGGGAGATAGCATCTGGAGACGGTCAGCCTCTGTGTCAACCCAAAGCCTAGTTTGGGGAGGAGGGGGAACGAGAAAGAACGGCTTGGGTGAGATGTGACGCCAGGTAGTATTTATGGAGGCACGGTAGCCCCACACCACCATTCCGGGCGTGACGAAAGAGAACTTTGAGACGAACTCTAGGACGACGGCCGGACCATATAAATTGTGAGATGCTTGCCTGGAGATTTTTCAGAAAGAGTGATGGGAGTGACGTACAGGGAGAGTCTGGAAAAGGTAAAGAATCCTTGGAAGAATATTCATCTTAACTGAAGCCACTCTACCAATCCAAGAGATATACCTTGGGGACCAGGACTTGAGATCATGCTTCAGGGCGGATGCTAGTGGGGGAAAGTTGGCCGAAAATAGACGATCATATGTTTTGGTGAGATAGACACCTAAGTATTTAATGGGATGGGGTTGCCAATGAAATTTGAAGGTGTCTTGCAAGTGAGTTTGGGTGCTCGGATGGAGATCAAGGGCCAGGGCTTGTCTTATCGGAGTTGATTTTAAAGTTTGAAAGGAGACCGTACTCGTTAATTTCAGCAAAAACAGAGGACAGAGACATGAGGGTTTGTAAGGGTTAGAAGGACATCATCTGCTTACAGGGCTAGTTTCGCCGATCTTAAACCTGTGGAAATACCAGATATATTGGGGTTGAGGCGAATCCTGGAGGCCAGAGGTTCCATCATTAGGGCAAAGAGGAGGGGAGAGAGGGGGCATCCCTGTCTGGTACCATTCCGAATTGAGAAAGCCGCAGAAGCACATCCGTTAGCCAGAACCGCTGCTGAGGGATTGAAGTAGAGAGAGGCAATTCCATTGAGGAAGGGACCTTGAATGTTTGATGTTTTGAGAACCTCGCACATGAAAGGCCATGAGACCCGGTCAAAGGCTTTTTCAGCGCCAAGCGCGAGCACCAGAGCTGGGGTTTTAAGCTTATTTGAAGCGTGGATTAAGTTGATGACTTTCCTTGTGTTATCGGCTGCCTGGCGGTTAGGAATGAAACCCCCCTGGTCAGGGTGGACCAAGGAGGGGATCACAACGGCCAAGCGGTTTGCTAAAATCTTAGCGGAGAGTTTCAAATCAGTATTTAGTAATGATATTGGGCGATAACTTGCACACAGACTAGGATCCTTACCCTCCTTCGGGATCACCACTATATTGGCTCTGCTGGTGGCGCTGTCAAACTTTTGGCCCTTGAGGATCGAGTTAAAAAGATCTAGGAGCATGGGTGAAAGGACAGGGAGCAACTTTTTTGTAATATATGGCCGTGAGGCCATCCGGGCCCGGGGCGGAGGTATTTCTCAAAGATTTGACCGTATGTTTCAATTCCTCAGCAGATATATCCTGACTAAGTGAGGTAGATTGCGATACACTTAGCGCTGGTAGACCACAAGTATTTAGGAATGTTTTAATACGAAATCCGAGGTCTCTAGGGGGGGGGGGGGGAGCATCAGATTGAAGGTCGTACACTTTGGAGTAAAATTCCTGGAACCGGTTAGCCATTTTCTGTGGATCAAATTGCTTACAGGAGGAGGCGTCTAGAATATGAATAATTCTGTTGCGGGTCCGTTTGGTACGTAAACTACGAGCCAAGAGGACGTCAGCTTTATTTCCTTTCTCGTAGAATCTTTGGCGGAGCCATATCAGGGTGTTGGCTGCTTTAGTGGACAAAACTTGCTGTAACTGAGCTTTTACAGCCAGGATTCTGAGATAAGTTTTGCGTTTTGGGTAGCGTTGATGCTTCTTGGTGAGGGAGAGAAGCTCAGATTCGAAATCTTGAATCCGAGCTAAATAAACTTTTTTCTGGGCTGATGACATGCTAATTAAGAGGCCTCGGATAGTGGCTTTATGAGCCTCCCATACAACAGAGTGCGAGATATCCGGGCAGGAGTTGAAGTTCTTGAACTCCTCGATTGCCTGTGACACTTTCTGTAAGTTTTCTGGTTTTGTGACAAGGGTGTCATGCATGCGCCAGGATCGATGGGGGCGGACTGCGGGAAGGATATCAACATTAAGAGAGACCGCCGCGTGATCTGACCAGGTAACTGGGATTATATCCGAAGAGCGCAGGGAGGAGGTGGAAGATTTATCTGTGAAAATCATGTCAATGCGTGTATGGACGTTGTGAGGGACGGAGAAATGTGTGTATGCGCGAGCAGAAGAGTTCAAGACCCGCCAAGAGTCATAGAGATCATACAGCTTTATAAGGGAGCCGAGATGACGAGAGTCTCTAGAGGTCCGCAAGGAGGAGGGTGACGGAGGAGAGCGGTCTAGCTTGGAATCCAACGTGACATTGAAGTCTCCACCCAGAATGACGTGTCCCTTAGCTGACTGAAAAAGTTTAGCGAAGAAATCTGAAAAGAAGGATCCCTGTCCCACATTAGGGGCATATAGAGTCGCTATGGTTATGGGCGTTTGGGAAATAGATCAAATCAGTATTGTATATCTGCATTGGTCATCTGTTATAGTAGAATGTACAGTTAATAGAACTGACTGATGGACTAGGATAGCAGTACCGCTAGTTTTGCGAGGGGAGGTGGAATAAAATGCGTGCGGAAAGGTTCTATTTGTAAGGCTTGGGTGCGAGTGTGTGAAATGCGTTTCCTGCAAGAGGACTATGTGAGCCTTCAGGCGTTTTAATTCTCGGAGCGCCATGGTGCGTTTCTGTGGGGCATTGAGACCGTTAACATTTAAAGATAATATCTTGATAGTCATGGTGGGTGTAGAAAAGGGAAGCTTAATGAGGCAAGTCTGCAAGCTAGGCAAAGAGGGGGGATCAGAAGAAATGTTAGTATGAAGGGGGAGGAAGGGGGAGGAAGGGGGAGGAAGGGGGAGGAAGGGGGAGGAAGGGGGAGGAAGGGGGAGGAAGGGAAGGGACCGGAGATGGGGGTCCCAGACTCCGGTTTAAAGCTATGTGGAAGACACATCCTGTGTGTCAATGGGGTTCGTGGGGGTCGTGACTGGCAGTCCGACAGTCAAGGACTAGAACAAGCTAACAAAATTGTCAAGTTAGAAGAGGGGAAAGTATGGTGAACCTTGGGGAAGGGATCGTGATCTGAGGGGGCATTTTGGGGGTGATGCCATGTCCAAAGGGAGGCCGAAGACCTATATCCCGAAACTCCTTACGGACAATGGCATATCATTTGAAATGGCATAAAATCATGTCTAATATAATAAAGTGAAGTATGGGGGGGGACATCCAGAGAAGCGGGCAACATCGCTAAAGTGGATTAACGACTATATACAACTGGGGAGGGTCTCTCGTCAGGTCAGGAAGAGATTAAATGTGTGCGTTTAAGAGGTTCAGGGTTTGTGTAGGGGAAAATCTGAGAATCGAGTGGACACAGCGACAGTAACATGTTTTAAATCAACAGCGTCTAAGAGGACTAACAACACCTCAAGAATAACGGACATATCTAAAGGCAGTTATTAGGTAACAATAACCTATCTAGGATACCCTTGTCAAGATAGTGTAACTTAGGGAGGACTCACTGTGTAAACATGAACTCCAAAAAACATCACAATGACGGGCTATTAAACAGACTTTTTACAAAGAGAAAGCATTATGCGAAACATCAAACGAGAGTTATTGGAAACAATGGTATCAGGGTATGTTAACTAACAGAGTCATAACCTTGTCAAAGTAGTGTAAGTTGGGATGGACCCAGTTGAAATGCATAGGTCAGTCACAGAGTACACCACCCTATAGAACTATTGAGTAGAAAGATCATCACTGGCTGGAAGTGACAAGGAACAACAAACATATATTAATAAATAAAAAACAAACAAAAAAAACCCAGTTACACAGATGAGTACTATTAAGTCGAGTCCTCTGAGGAGAATCCGGGGTCTAGTTCAGCGCTGATCGGGGAGTCCAAAGAACCTGTACTGGAAAGCAGGGAGAGAGGGAGAGGCAAGAGAAAACAGTAAAACAAAAGCGAATCGGGAAAACACACAAGACATGTTGATGGCGGGCGGAAGCCCGGCGAGGAGACCCAAAAGCAAGTTAGGCTGTAGACCAATTAGGTAAGGGAGCTCTACGCAGGGGGGGGGGGGGAAGAGCTGTTTGCAGGCAGGGTTGGAGCAGTCATCGGGATGCCCAGCTTCTCCAGCATTAAGAGACCTTCTTTGTGAGTCTTAATCCTATAGGGGGAGCCATTGTGAGTAACCTGTAGAGAAAAGGGGAAGCCCCAGCGATATCGGATGCGATGATTTCTGAGGGCTTTCGTGATGGTGATCAGGTTGCGGCGTTTCCTTAGGGTTGAAGGAGCTAAATCCTGGAAAATCTGGAGGTTATGACCCGAGTAAGAAATAGCTGGAGTATTGCGTGTCGCAGCTATAAATTGTTCTTTGGTAGTGTAGTAATGGAATCTCATCACCACTTCTCTGGGTGGTTGGTCCGCAGGAGGTTTGGCACGCAGGGCTCTATGAGCACGGTCCAGTAGAAAGTCAGAAGGAGTGTCAGGAAGGCATTGGCGGAGGAGCCCCTCTAAGTATTTAGGTAAAGCTTCAGCATCAATGAGCTCCGGAATATTTTTAAGGCGGACGTTGTTGCGTCTTGTCCGATTCTCAACATCCTCATTGTGGTCTTGCATATCTGAGATAGATTGACGCATTTCTGCGAGTTGTTTGTCGACCGATTCTTGGTGGGAGCAGATATCATCTACTTTGTGTTCTACTGAATCTGTGCGGTTACCAAGGGCCAGAACCTCAGCTTTAATGTCCTGAATGACAGCTCTCATCTCAGATTGTATGGTGGATTGAATTATTTTCAACAGCTCTGGTGTGGAGCAAATTACATTAGAGGGTTGGAACCCCTGGTGGTCCGAAGCCGGCAAAGAAGGAGTTTCACGTGTGGAAGCACCCGCTTGTGTTCTGTCTTTGCGGGAAAACATGGCCGGCTGGGCAGCTTTTTTCGGTTTGTGAGACATAACTCAGGAAGCAGATGAAGCACTTGTGCGGTACTCCTCGGCTGCGGAATAGTATGTTCAAAACACGATGCTAGCGTATGATCCCCAAGGTTCAAGGGAGGAGTTTAATTACTCCATATTAAAAGGGTTATTAGTAGGCGGGGGAGGAGAACACAGGGGTTCTGTTGTTTTGTATAGGGAGTATAACACTTGAAGATATCAATGGGCAGAAGGGTATGTATATTGACACTAGATGGCGTCAGAGGCCAACAAAAAAAAAAGCCCAGGTGGCCTAATTTATGAACTGCACAAGTAGGCCACTAGATGGCAGTAGGGCACCGAATGGGACTTGTGAAGAATATAACGTATATTTTAGCCACAAGATGGCAGCAATATCTCACTGGATGCAAAAAACTCCTTGCTGAAAGTTGATATGTTTGCAAAAAATGTTGTATTTTGGTGAAGACGGCAAAGCTACTTATTTCGATGTCGCCTTGGCTTACACTCTATTTTGAAAGGGTACAGAGTTTGTGAATGATATTGGAGCTAAGAGGCTTGTCTGCACTCTTCGTGAAATGAAGCCTGAAGTCTCAGAAATTTCCCTCTGATCTGGAGGCTGTGTCAGGGGAGCACTATAGGATCTCAGGGTGGACTGAGTGGCTCCAGGGGGAGGAGATGTGAAACGCTGCCCACCACCTCAGCGTGAAGTGGCCGATGGGCTGATTGTCAAGGGGGGGAAGGGGGGGGGTCGCGGGGAACCGCAGCCACTCACCCTCTCCACGAAGATCTGTGTCTAGACAGCAGGCACTTGGAAGCTGGCACTGCGTTTTCTTCACTGTGCCGACCGCCGGGAGCGGAATCAGAGGTAGGAGCCGCGGGGGAGATATTGCAGCAGGAGGCAGCTCAGGGGAGATTAGTCACTACTGCGCTCTCGCTTCTCCATTTCTTCTCTCCCTCTCCTTTGAATAGCGCAGATGATCCGGGGCAACGCAGGCAGAGAGCACTCACTGCGGGCAGAGCTGCAGAAGATCTTGAGCGCCACTCATTAAGGCCCCATTTCCTTCGCGCCCAAACTGCAGAGCAATAGTTTGGGGGAGGATATGAAGCCCCAGGGGCAATAAGCTCGGACTGAGGCTAAGATGGGGAGGCAGTAACTTCTCCTCTAACCGCTGGTGGTAAGAGTAGTCAGAAAGAAGCTGCCGAAATATCAATTAAGGGGATAAATATTTCTTAGGAGACGGAGCCTCTAGAAACCACGACCGGCCATCTTAGCTACCAGGCCACGCCCCAATAAAAGCTCAATTTTACCAAGCAAGAAGTTGTTTGTGTATGTCTTCTGCCGGGTATCAGTATCACAATGGTGTCATTGTGGGATTACAAAGGACAGCCAGATTCTGTGGTGGTGAGTGAAATGTTGAGAAAACCACTATCAAATAACAAAAAAACTTTTATAAAGCTGTCAGTTGCAGTGGGAAATAAATAAGTGTGGCAGAAAAAAAAAGAAGCAATAAAGCTGTGAACTGTCAACAGTGGAGCAGTTGGCTGTTTGGTTTGCAAAGAAAGCAAGGGTTTTAAAAATGGCTGGTTAGTGCAGTATCACACCTGCTGATTCATTAAGCTGTGAGTTGGGTGTAGTCCAAATAATAATAAAAAAAATGTGCAAAGGACTTTCTTTTTATTTACCAGTGCAGATGCTAAGAGAAGAAAGATTCTGCTTTCCAGTCTAAACTTCTTTAGAAATGGAAGATATAAACAAGAACCTTGATGAATGTGACAGCAGCACAGGAGGCGAATACCCATTTTCTCAGCAACTAGAAGGGAGACAGGGAGGTTCCAGCTACTCCCAAATTAACTTCTGAGGACATGGAAGCATATCTACTAACATTTGAATGCACCACCACCCAAGTCAAATAGCCACCTGAGAGTTGGGCTGAACATCTAGCACCCTATATTTTGGAAGAAGCTCAAGACACCTATATAGACATGGACGCAGATTTCATAAAACACCATCAGGTGCTGTCTCTGGTAGATTCAGGTAATTAACTGTCCTTGGTTTCCTGTTCTATATTGCCAAAAGGTTTTGACTCACAAATTGCCCAAAGTAAAAGTTCTCTCTGTCCATAGGACTGCTGAGGAAAATAACAGGAATTCATTTGCCTGTTATTTGCCTGTTATTGTAAATGGACAAACAGTCATGGAATTAGTGGCTATTGTTCCAAAACTGCCTTACCATTTAATATATGGTGGAGACTTTTTGCTGTTCAAACAGATCCTCCAGGAGCGAATCCAGCCGTACACCTTGGTAATTGAATCACAGGTCAAAGATCCAACCTTGACAGACAAGTATGAGGAAAAGTGAGAGAAAAAGTGTCATGCTTTGCCATGGAACCTGAACCAGAGTACCATTCGGGAGAATAAACCTGCATCAACTAAATGGATTGGGAAGAGACGAAGGCAAACTGTGCATGTTCCAAAGTAGAACCAGTTCCTAACAATTTGTTGAGACCTCAGGTGAAGGTGCTACACTTCCCATTGAGGATTCAGATTGGTCAGTATTACCCAACTTGTTTCCACTGAGAGACTTTGGCCGAGACCAACTGGGAGATGCCACATGGGTGAATGCCATTGAGATAAATGGGGTAGAGAAGGCCAACAGGCTTGCAGAAGGTATATTATATTTTGAAAAATGATGTGCTGTATTGAAATGCTAAAGTTTAAGATAAAATTGTAGAACAATTGTTGGTGCCAAAAATCCTTGTACAACTTGTACTTAAAGCTGCACATACACATTTGTGTGTGGGACTCGAACTTTTACCGGAAATGTCCGATATGTCAAAGACCATATCCGAGCCCACTAGTTCTCATTCCTGTGGTGCAGACCCTGATTGAGCATAATGGTATGGCTTTGGTAGGTCCATTAGAAAAATTGGCCCCTGGCCATCCGTACCTGCTGGTCATACTGAATTATGCCACCAGGTAGCCCGAAACTATACCTTTGCGTAATATAAAATCCAGTACAATATCAAAGGAACTCCTTTGGGTATCCCCAAAGAAATCTTGGTTGATCAGGTTATTCCTTTTATGTCCCATCTCATTAAAGAACTGTACCGGTTTTTAAGGGTAGAAACATTGCACACATCAGTATACCACGTTTTAATAAGAACCATCAAGCATATAGTGAGAAAAGTATTAGCCTTATTTAATGTCCGCAGTGAAAGAAGTGCCTTGTCACACCTCCGGCCCCGTGAATGGGCTCCGGCGTTGTTACCTCTCTCTCCCATAAGCGGTGATCATGGTATCCTGAATTACAGTCCTGGTTCAACAGCAATTATCGGGTCTCCTGTTCTGCGCATGTGTTACCTACCACTCCCTCTTATGAACTCCTACCTGTTCCCATTGGTCCTGGCACTTTGGAGCGCTATTTAAACCTCCCATTTCCTGCTGTCCGATGCCTGTTTTTCGAGTTACTCACTCTCACTATGGATTTGGCTTCCTTCGGTTTGACCTGCTGTTGCTTTTCATTACCACCATTGGATCATCTGCAGCTTCTCTCTGTTACCTCTACTTGAACTACCTGCTGCTGCTCTGAGTTACCACCTATGGATCAGCTTAGTTCTACTCGGCTACTGCCTCTACTTGAACTACCGCTGTACCAGTAATTCACCTGCTGTTGCTCTGAGTTACCATCTACGGATCAGCTATAGTTCCATCCTGCTATTAACTCTGATGTACTACCAATGTACCAGTATTCATGTGTGATGTCCTGAGTTTCCATCCATGTATTTACCATTTCTTCTCTATTCAGCCTCGCTACTCATCTCAACTCAGCATTACGATTAGAACGGCGAACCTCGACCTGCGGAATACATGCAGCAAATTCCATACCCTCTTGTGGGGGTCACTGGTTAACACCAACTACCCTTAGACTCCGCGCCCCTGAATGAGCCTCACTAGTTGGCAGCTACAAGGGATTCACTAAATATTCATCAGTTTCCATTACATGCCTCAAGCATCCAAGGGCCCCTTCTAATTGTTGCATGGCAGATATCCAAGTAGTATTTTGGATGTATGCAAGGAGGGCTGGGAGCAACAGGGTCCTAAAGAACCCAATGTGATAAAATTTGTGTCCCAGTTGTATGACAGGTTGGGGAAGATCACCCTGTTGGTACAGCACGGGTTCAAGCAAGATAAAAAAAGAACTATGATAAATCAGCTGTAACAAGGATGTTTCATCTAGGTGACAAAGTTCTTGTCCTGATACCCACCCACACAAGATAGTAAACTCTTTTACTCATTGGCAAAGGCTGTATGAGGTGGTTGAGGATGTGGGACCTGTTAATTATAAAAGCAAGCAGGAAGACAGGAGGAAACCAATCCAGACACATTGTGTCAGCTTGGTGAAATCATGGAACGAGAAGGAGGAGCCACAAGCTGCATTAATAAAAGCAGTGGTGCTGGAAATCAACATTCCCATACGAGACAATCTGTCGTCAAAGCAGAGACGACAGACTGTGGAAATGGTTCAGAGGAACCTCAATGTATTTTCTGAGGTAACTGGACGTACCAGCCTCATAGAACACAATATACTCCAGTCGTAGTGAAAGTAAGACCATACCATATTCTTTAAGCTAGGTGTATAGCTGTTAGACAGGAAATTAAAAAAAGTTTTAGACCTCAATATCATTGAAGAATCATATAGCAAATGAAATAGCCTCAATGTGTTAGTAACCAAGCTGCATGTAAGTAATTGTTTCTGCACTGATTTTAGAAAACGAAATGAAGTATCCCATTTTGACACAATCTGATGCCCAGAATTGATGATCTAATGGAAACCTTGGCCAAAAGTCAGTACCCTACCATATTAGATCTGACCAAAAGGTTACTGGCAGATCCTTCCAACGCCATCTGCTAAGGCTAAGACAGCCTTTTCAAACTCGGATGGGTTATTTTAGTATAACGTACTGCCTTTCGGGCTAAACAGGACTTCGACAACTTTCAGAGGGCCATGAATTAGCTCTTGAAGCCGTACCCGGAGTATACAGGTTACTCAGGTTAGAGGGATCCTGAGAGGTGCGCATTGGTCATGCGAGAAGTCAAATACTTTGGGTACATGGTAGGACAAGGTGAAGTCAAACGCCAAGTGGACAAAGTGGAGGCTGTCAGAGACCAACTCACATGATGTGAAAACATTCCTCTGTCTAGAAGGTTACTTTAACTGGTTTATGGTGAATTTTGCCACTAGAGCTGCTCCTCTTAATGAGCTTCTTAAAAAGGTTTGTACAGGGGGCGTGGCTTGGAAGCCGAGCGAGACGGCCGCATCTGCACGGAGCTCCGCACAGAAAGAGTGGAAAACTCACTTTAGTGGCGGATTGAGTGAACCCCAATCACACAGGTAAGCCCCAAATCCTGTGTGGGGAAAAGCGCTCACCTGACAAGCGCTTCAGCGGCTGAGGCGGGACAGCGGAGATTGCCCTGGAGAGCTGAGAGGAGACGCGGCTGAGAGGGACTGACGGCTGAGGGGAGATCTCAGAGGAGAGAGCCTGGTCCCCCATGTGAGGTGCACAGACGCCGGGATTTCTGCCTGGGAGCCATTCATGTGATCTGGGAGCTGCGTGGTGTCGGTGGAGTAGAACCGGAAGTGGCAGAACGCCATTACTGTCTTCTCTTCCGGTGAATCAGACCTCGTGGTGCCTGCTGGGAGCCATCCTGGGACGTTGTGGAGAATAAAGAGGTATGCAGTGGGGGTAGAGGGGAACCTGCCTTTTCCTCTATACCTGAAAAGCCCCAATACATTATCTACACTGCATTAACACCAAACCTGGCTACATGACAGGAGAGAGTGAACATCAATACTGCTAAGTGGCTTATCCAGCAATTCTGGGGAGGATGCACCAACACTGATTCAGCACAGATGATTCACATTGTGGATACTGATAATTCCCATGCGTTTAGCTGCATTGTAACGAAGATTCTATCTTACAGCAGTGCAGAATAGCTGTGGAAATACTAACCAATAACCTGCTGGTGATAATAGCATTGCAGTTCCAATCATTTACCAAAGGGGCCACATGATACATGACAACACCTCAATCCTAATAATTACAGCAGATTTGTCATATCTCTCTGCACGAAAGCTCTATAAAGCAGTTACCTCCTGTAGCAGTCTACAATCAACGAACTCTGCCACCTAGTGGTCATTTATTGTACTGCTTCAAGGATCATCTTTTATTTCATAACAAATCTGTCTCAGTACAAGCTACATCACTACCACTGAAAAGAGTATATACAACAGAGCGGTTCGTTGTGCTTCATCATCTTTCCATGGCTGATGACTACTAAAAGCCTCGAAACTCACCCTGCTTAAATGACTGACTAAATATCTAATAACAGGAACTTCCGGTGGGCGGTACACCTAGCTGACCGCGTTTTAACAAGTCTCTTCATTCTCTCCCCGGAGTTTGGCCACACAAGCGGGCCTGTAGAACACAGATAATCATTGCAGCATTCCTGAAGTTAGATACGTATAATTATATGTGTTTGGTTGCTTAATACTAAATATTGCTTATTAGATCTGAAATACTGAAATAAGTGTCAAAATCGATAATTCATACAAATATCCTTACGCGATGGTATAGTCTTGACACTACAGAGAAAAAAGAAAAAAAAAGTAATTTGAATACTTTTGTTTTTTAACACTTCTTATATTTTTTATTTTTTCCACTAATATGCGATTAGTTTAAAAATAAGAAGAGAGAGTTTACAATATAACCTTAGTCACGTGTTATTGAATTTCTGATATAATAATCTCTGACAGACTCTTAGATTAGTGCCTTATAATTGTACTTGGTTTGTTTAGAAATGGAAAAATATTGTAGCAAAAATTCATCCAAGCGTGCAAACAGCAAGCTGGATCAGAGTAAGACGGGCAGAAACAAATCTGGAGCGAGCAAAGATGCTTCTTCTCCTTCCTCGCCCCTCTCAATGGGGGACGTGGAGGAGGGGAATCAAACTCCTCTTACTCAATGCACAAATACTGCAAGTACAGATATGGCTCAAACTATTCTAAATATCCTCCTTCCTATTATAGACAAAAAATTCGGAGCTATTCAAGATACCTTCGATGCGGCTATTGCCAAAATAACAGAAAACACGGCTAGAATTAACACGCTGGAACAACGTACCAGCGATGTGGAGGATAATGTTCTAGCCTTGCAAAACGGATCTGAACAAGATTCGCGCAGATGGTCACAAATGCAAGAAAAAATTGATGATCTGGAAAACCGTAGTCGAAGAAATAACCTTAGGTTTATTGGTATTCCAGAATCGGTAAAAGGGCCTGACTTATCCTCTTACCTTAGTCAAGACCTAATAGTTGCTCTCAATTTACATGACGAAATAGACAACTTACAAATAGAACGAGCCCACCGTCTGGGTTCAATTAGGGAGGGTAATTCAGCTAGATCTCGACCTGTTTTGGCTAGATTTTTAGACTTCAAAGATAAGGAGAAAATATTGTTAGCATTTAGGAGAAAGAAACAATTGGAGCTCGAGGGTCACAGAATACTAATATTCCAGGACTATTCAGCTAAGTTGTCACAGAAGAGAAAAGAGTTTGCACCAATTTGCAAATTCTTGGCTGGTAATAATAAAAGTTTTGCTCTTCTGTACCCAGCTAAGCTCAGAGTGGTGGAGAATGGTCGTACATTACTTTTTGAAACTCCGGAGATGGCAAAGAGTCATTTTCAAGTGCCTACTCCGCATTCAAGGTCACCAGCTGGAAATCGCTCACCTTCTAATGCACCGACTTGAATGGTATAGCAGTCTAGATTTAGATAACAAGACGTTAAAAGGCTGATAAATCACATAGTGACTGTGATTCTTGCTTATGTTGTTAATGTAAACTCTCTCTATATGTATACACATGTATATGCGTATATATTTAGTTATGTTACAAATGTTTATTGTTGAATATTCTGTGATCTCTGGTAACACTCCCAGGGATCACACGCAAAATTTGGTTAGGAAAATGTTAAGAAAAAGTTTGAGGTATAGAAAATGTAATGCATTATATGTTTTGTTCTCATATTTCACAAAATGGTTAAATATCCAATGTCTCAGTTTACAAATGTGGGGTGGTGAATCCCATGGTCTGGGTCAAGTTTACTTATTGATGGTTTTGGGGGGGTTGGTCTGCAATCTCACCCTGCACACCTTTGGTTTGACTAATTGCCCCACCGTGGGTATTGGTTAGGAATGCAGCCTACACAGCTGGATTCCCATGGGCCTAATATTCAGCAGACCCTCAATTTATCATCTTGGAATGTGGGTGGGCTTAATTCTCCTATTAAGCGTAAAAAAGTCCTTACTCACCTTAAAAGAGCTCATATCGATATAGCGTTTCTTCAAGAAACACACTGGAGAAAGGATGATGGTTATATCCTGCGGGGAAGCTGGATTGGAGATTGCATTTCGGCCTCATATAAAACAAAAACCAGAGGCGTGGCTATAATAATAGCTAGACACCTCCAATACACAGTTCTAGATACAGTCATAGACCCCGAGGGTCGGTATCTACTACTTTCTCTACAAATCAATGATGAAAAATATACCTTCTTGAATATTTATGCCCCCAATGGATCACAGCGTGATTTCTACCAGTCTCTAATTCAATTAGTCCTACAACGTACCACCCCTAACCTTGTGATAGCAGGCGACTTTAACTCCGTTATTGATCCAAAGTACTATAGGTCAAATGCATCTTCTACAACTAGTCCAAGGGACCCTGAGTGTTTTTTTGGCCTGATGTCCAGGTGTGGCATGGTTGATCCGTGGCGCCTCCTAAATCCAACAGATAGATCCTATTCCTTCTACTCTAGTGTACATAGATCTTTTTCAAGAATAGACTACTTGTTAGTCACGGACACCCTAATGCCGTGGGTTCGTAGGGCAGACATTGCTGACATAATTATTTCGGACCATGCAATGATCTCTCTTACGATCCAGAATCCGAGCTTGAGACAGAGACCTAGACATTGGAGATTTCCTACTTACCTATACAATTCAGACCACTTTCAACAATTTCTAAGACACAGATGGGCTGAATACCTAGATGATAACATTGACCAATGGGATGACAAAATTCTTTTCTGGGACGCTTCAAAGGCAGTTATGAGGGGACACATAATTGCGTATGTGTCTAGGCATCGTAAGAAGGCTAGGGAAATTTATGATAATTTGAGCAAATTATCGGCTGAGGCATATGCTAAATTTGCTTCTGATCAGTCGGATGTGTCATGGACGACTTATCGTGAGGCGAGACAACTCTTAGAGAGTTTCTTGACTTCCCAAGCAAAACAACAAATTGATTTTTCAAAAAATAAATTCTTTAGATGGGGAAATAAAGCTGGCAAATTACTTGCAAACATAACCAAACCTCAGAAACGTAAAAGTCATATAGTTGCCCTTAAAGCCCATAATTCTTCTAAGATTCTTACCAAGTCGGAAGAGATATTAGAAACCTTCCAAACCTATTACTCAACCTTATATAAGGGCTCTACACCACATCCCCAACTAATGTCCAAACTTTTGACTGAGGCCAAATTGCCTTCACTAACGCCAGAACAGAGAGAAGCTATGGCAAAAGATATTACTTCCCGAGATGTAGAGATTGTAATCAAACATTTGAAACTTAATAAAACACCAGGCCCAGATGGCTTTACAGCAGAGTATTATAAGGTCCTTGAAGGAGATCTGGCTCATATTTTAGCAGATTTGTTTTCAAAAATACATAGGGAACGTCCTGTATATCCATCGTTCAATGTGGCCCATACAGTCCTTATCCCTAAACCAGGTAAGGATCCTATGATGGAGGGGTCTTATCGCCCTATCACTCTTTTAAACACAGATTACAAACTTTTAGCAAAAATCATGGCAGACCGCTTACAAGGTATCCTTCCTGGGTTGTTAACATCTCATCAGTTGGGATTTGTAGCAGGACGCCACTCGGTCAAAGGTATTAGGACAGCCATTTCAGCGATTGTGGCCTCAGATGTGGGATCCACCTCAAACATGATCCTTAGTCTAGATGCCCAAAAGGCCTTTGATTCTGTTGCATGGCCTTTTTTGAAGGAAATTCTTTCATGCAGGCGTTTTGACACTGATTTTAGAGCACTTGTAGCCTTTCTTTACACCTCTCCTAAAACATCTCTATTGGTCAATGGTATCACAGGTTCCCCACTGGAAATGTATAGAGGCACTCGCCAGGGGTGTCCACTTTCTCCATTACTCTTTAATTTGGTATTGGACCCTATGCTCAGAGTCTTGCAAAATTGGACGCAGTTGGAGGGAATAAGGATTGGAGATCAGGAAGTCAAAATTACAGCTTTTGCTGATGATGTAATGATATATATATATATATCTAATCCTGAAGTCTCTCTTAGATCTCTAATGGACCGAATAGTGGAGTTTGGTTCTGTCTCGGGGTTCTCTGTCAATTTTGAAAAATCTACCGCTATGTATCTGGGAAAGGGTGTCATAGTCCCAACATGTGCACGGGATATCCCCATTACATGGGCAGGGTCAGCCATGCCATACCTGGGCATCCAACTACCAAGAGATATTCACTCTCTATATAACCTTAATATCTCTAAGGTGATAAATGTAGTGGAACGCGAGATGAAAGGTTGGAAACATCTCTGCCTCTCCTATGGAGGTAGAATAAACATAATTAAAATGATCATATTTCCTAAACTATTGTATCCATTACAAGTTTTACCCTTATTATTGACTAGATCAGATGCAATGAAATTGGATACAGAATTTAGACGTTTTATCTGGAATTCCAAAAAACCGCGTATTGGGTTGATCAAATTACAACAGTCAAAAAATAGAGGAGGGCTGAATTTACCAAATGCTACCAAATATAACCAAGCGGCCCAATTGCGACACCTTAAAGACTGGTTGCATAACACGGATACTTATACTAATACTACATTAGATCAGAATTTCATTCCTAACCTTAGCTTATTAGCCTTTATTCATCTACATGAAAAAGATCTTCCAATTCAAACTATAAATAATCCAATCTTGTATACTGTGCGTAAACTTTGGCATAGGCTTTGCCACATATACCATTTAAGCCCTTATATTTCAATGAACCTCCCATTATTAAACAACCCTAACTTTCAGGACGGATCAGCTTCCTTCCCATTTACTAACTGGGCGAAATTAGGAATAACTAAGATAAGATCATTAATTGATGCAAATACGCGAAAACCTATGACCTATACTCAAATAAGCTCTACTTATCCACAACTAGCTCCTTATCATCTAGCAATATTTCAATGCCAACATTACATTAATACAGTACTGAGTAAAATCTCTCCGGAGAATTGGGATAATCCCTTGGAGGCTATGCTTTCGAGACCTCCCCTGACCCGTCAAGCCATCTCACAGCACTATTCCCTATTACGTACCCAATTTGACTATAACCATTCTAAAACTGGCCTTTCATTGTGGCAGGAACAATTTCCTCACCTGACACCAGAGGTTCTTTTAAAGGCACTGACCAATTCCATTAAAATATTACCGGCTATGACCTACACAGAAATGTTCCTAAATATCTATCATAGGGCATATCTGTCTCCATCTCGTCGATTTCAGATAGGTCTATCAGAATCACACTGTTGTCCGAAATGTGGGTCTCCAAGAGCGGATTTGACACACTGTTTTTGGGAGTGTCCCCCAATTAAACGATTCTGGACCCAGATTTGGAGATTCTCTAACACACACCTGGTAAATTATGCACCTCTGTCTCCGGAGTGGGCGATATTTGGAATACTTCCAAGTACTTGTAAAGTTAGTAAAGGATGCAAAAAACTACTATTAGCAGTTTCTGCTGCGGCCAGGAAGAGCATACTCCAGGTCTGGGCCCAGGATTCGCCTCCCATGTTTTCCCTTTTTAAAGAAAAGCTCTATCACATATTCCGAATGGACTGGATAGAAACGTCTTTGCAGAAGGAAGTTAGAGTAAAGCAATTCTTTGACACATGGGAGAGCTTTATAACTCTCTTACCTCATACTATACGAACACAACTTTGGAATAGTTTCCACAATACTGAGTGGTACGGGTTAAGAATGGTTTCAGCAGACCCTCCGATTATTTTATCTCCACCTTCTAATAGTTAGGTCCTGGATAGGATGGGTTATTGGGGAAGAGGAAACAAGGCATGTTGGGGACTTATTTAATTGTATGAGAATTGTGAAAATATGTATTTATTCATAATGCATTCAATTGTATATGTGATATTTTATACCTCAATACAAAATTGAACAAAAAAAAAAAAAAAAGGTTTGTCCAGACAAGTTGGTCTTGTCGGAAGCAGTGGAGGATGCCTGGCAGGATATTTGAGTAGCTCTGTGTTCCGCACCAATACTTCAAGCACCGGACTTCAGCAGGAGATTGTATCTCCAAACGGATGCATCTGAAACGGGTTTGGGTGCTGTGCTCTTGCAGAGGTTTAATGGGCTACAAAAACCCATCTTCTATCTGAGCCACAAACTTCTGCCAAGGGAGAATAAATACTGCAAGGTGGAACAGGAGTGCTTAGCAATCAAATGGGCCACTGAGACTCTTGGATACTAACTCCTGGGTAGAGAATTTAAATTTTTCACTGATCATGCACTATTGAAGTGGATGCATAGGAAAAAGGAAGTGATTGCCCAGGTAACTTGGTGGTTTCTAGTGCACCAGCCCTACCATTTCACAGTGGAGGTTAATCCAGGGAGTCTACATAAAAATGTAGATGTCCTTTCTTGCTGAGATGCACTCTCAGTGCCACCAATGTTGGCCATGATAAAGAGAGGTATGTGACAAAGAGTAATTGCCACAATTCTCCTATATAGGGATAGGTGAAAACCCACAGAGTCTGCAGGAAAAGGCTGCAGATAGGGGTTAAATTCCCTCTGAGTTTGTTTTGTATCACACAAACACCAGTGCACCACATGGGTGTAATTAATAGGGGTTAAATTCAGATAGGGGTTAAATTCCCTCTGAGTTTGTTTTGTATCACACAAACACCAGTGCACCACATGGGTGTAATTAATTTGTTGTTTTCTATGATTGATTTGTAGTGCTTGGGTGGAAAATAAAACACTGTCTGTTGTTGTGGGTGGGGCGACCAATGTCAACTACTGGCCAATGTCTAGGCAGATCAACTGTCTGGCTAGCCCAGTGATGGCTAACCTGTGACACTCCAGGTGATGTGAAACTACAAGTCCCAGCATGCTCTGCAAGCCATCAGCTAGTTATCTACTGGCAAAGAATGCTGCAAGTCATCCTGCCAAAAGTTTGCTGTGTTATTTGCGAAATTAATAATAAAAAGCACGGTTCCTCCAGCAAGTCGTTGTTTGTGTCTGTCATCTGCCAGGTGTTAGTATCACAAATCTGAAAAAATAAATATATATATATATATATATATATATATATATATATATATATATATATATATATATATATATATATATATATAATATATATATATATATATATATATATATATATAACACATACACCCCCCCCCAAACATTTCATATTTATAATGGTTCAATTCCACAGTCATTTATGAGCAGATGATATTTGGTTTATAGTTAAATATATATTATAAGGTTATATGTACACTTCAGTGATATTTAAGGTTCAGGTTACAGGAAATAGGTCATGTTTAGTATCATTTTAATCCCCTATTTATTCGCAGTTGTCCAGTTCATTCGCCGAAGGAATCGCACATTGCATGCTTTAGTTAGCGATGTTAGGGAATAAATGTTTGAAATGATACTGCCTGTATAATCTGAAAAGACTAGTTTAAACTGGATTCTTGGCGGGAAAATCGGAGTGTATCCCCTGGAGAGCTGACCCCCACCTTTGGATATTTTGGTTTGAACTGGCCTATGACCTGTAGTACACTGGACTCTCTTCAAGCCTGCACCAATAGAAACAAGCCACATCATCTGTATTGTTTTCTCTGTAACACGGAGTGCATATAATACAGCTTTGCTGGGACCAGCTGCAGTCATTCTCTGACCACAGTCTTCTGGACTGAAGTACTGTAGCTAGTACCAGTGGAGCGCAGAGGTATGTATGTATTTGGGATCGGCTGTACTGTATTATAATTATGTATTGAACTGCTAAAACTTTTGCTTCTGCTAAATAAATTGTTTGTGCTTTGGACATGAAATCGCTTACACAATGCTTATTGGAAAACGATAAAATTACTTTAATAGGACTTAAGGATCTGCACCCAACAACTTGGTACTAGTTACCACAGGACACCTTCAGCAGTCTTGTGGAGTCCATGTCTTGAGCCATTTTAGCAGCACGAGGGGGACCTACACATTATTAGGCAAGTGGTTTTAATATAGTGGAAGTAGAGAAAACAGTGCTGCTCTGAAATGTGTGAATATGTATAGATGCCAGTATGGGAATGTGGGGGGAAAAGTTCCAGAAACTTCCCTAAAAACATAAAACAATCTTGCTCCCACGGCGCAGTGTCAATCAAAAGAAGTATAAATAGGTATAATGTAAAACAAATAGGAATAAGAGAATTAATAAAGAGGTGGTCATGTGGATATACAAGCTAAAAACATTGGCGCCAAAAGGTATGCATATAGATCTGGAAATTAAATCTTTACTGTAGACAGTAGTGTTTCAAGACAATATTATTTTGAGTCTACATAATTTCAAATATAACAGAGTGCACACAGCAACAAAAATAAAAATGCCCTCAATAATTTAAAGAGAGTGTTTCAGGAATTATATTTCCATAAGACTGTGAAATTTAGGTGCAATTAACATCCAATATCTGAAGGAAACATTGTAAAAAGTATAAAAGGCAGTAAAGATACAAATAAGTGGAAGATGCCATGAAACAGTGTGTTAGATGTAAAGGTTATATGGGTGAGGTGTTTCATTATCAGGTGTTATCAGTTGAACCAGAAATAGGTTGGGACTATGTATATTTACAGTTTATGATGCATATAGTATATTAAATCAGTGTATACATCCCTATAATCGAGTATAGAACAGTTGTCACGGGCACTAGGAGTCTTTACCCAGGGATTACCAGATGATGGACTTACCAGAGCAGTATAGTTGGTAATATGGTACTCTGGTAGCGGGGTGATCACGGAACAGGAGACAGCAGGTGATAAGAGAATGCTCGAGGAAAGTCTATGACTAGCAGCACTGGTAATAGGTAGATAACTGTACACGAGGAACTGGATGGACAAGGAAACGTGAGGGTAGTCAGTGGTCTGCGTATAGCAAGTTGTACCACTGCTATAGTGAGAAGGAATGTCCAGGAGGAACGAGGAGGTGATGAGAGTCAGCGGTCTGCATATAGCAAGTTGTACCGCTGTCTGGGTGAAGGAATGGAATCCAGGTGAAGGTATCCGGGGAGTCAGTGGTCTGCGTTAGCAAGTTGTACCACTGCTATGTGAAAGGATACTGGAAACTGGTGACTCAGAAAACAGGGAATAGTGGTCTGCCTCTAGCAAGTTGTACCACTGAAATATATAAGTGAGGAGGAGCACGGGGAGATAAATGCAATGCAGAGTATACACGGGCACACTGAACTTGATCCCACGATGATATGCACACAATAATAATAACTGAACAGCACTGCACAAATATACAAAGTCACTAGAACTATCCAGGCTAAAAGGTAACACAGTCAAATGATAGCAATAGTCCCAGAGGATAGGAAACTCCGGAGGAGAACAACTCAGTCCAGCTAGATATGCAATACACCAGCACAGTCAATGAGAAGTATGCATACCGTGGTTCAGGAGAGCAGGCTGTCAGAGAGAGATGCAGGGATACCTGAACGGCTGGAGGCCAGCAGGATGCGAAGTCCCAGGAGGGTGGTAGTGGTAACCAAGTAGGTGCAGCGCACGGTAGGTACACCAGCAAGGATGTAAACAATACTCAGGAAGCAGTAGTATATAGAACTGGACACCTGGAGAACACGGGAGAGTTGAGGCGGTCTAGCTGAGATGAAAGCAGCGGAGCGTTGATCCGATGCAGACAGGCGAGTTGACACAAGCAGGAACACTGTAGAAGCACGGAGACAGCGGATCGGCTGGCTGCAGACACGATGAGTACTGGAGGGTTGCGATGAGCAGGACACTGCAGATACACAGAGGCAGCGGATAGGAATCAGCTGGTGCAGTCACGATAAAACACGGGAGAGTTGAAGTGGTTAGGAAACTGTAGAAGCACGGAGGCAGCGGATAGGAATCAGCTGGTGCAGTCACGATGAAACACAGGAGAGTTGAAGTGGTTTAGAAACTGTAGAAGCACAGAGGCAGCGGATAGGAATCAGCTGGTGCAGTCACGATGAAACACAGGAGAGTTGAAGTGGTATGGAAACCACAAACGAACAACAGGAAACAGCAGGAGCTGAATACACGAGGAAACACAGGAACACCTTCAGAGGCTCATGGGGAATGAGACTCCAAGATCAGGCAACGAGGTATTGACCACAGGTGCCTTAAATAGGGAGTGTTGCCTGATCAGCCAATTAACTAAAAGGAACATGTACTGAAGGGTTGAAAGGGCTGCACATGCGCAGACCCTCAGGATGGTGGACGGCCACGGTTCCTAAACACACGAGAAGTAGCACTCACAGTCCGGTGAGTGACAACAGTGATAAGATTCATGGTAAATGTAATTAGTCTGATCATATGAACCATGTTTGAATTATTATGCAGCTCTAACAAAGATGAACACACAGATGTGCAAGAAAACAACCTATTACAGAGGCTTCCGTCATTATGACTGCTCTGCTCTTGAGAAAGTTCTGCGATTAGAACGAAATGCGTTGAGCCAGTTATATTCATTTTTATTGCATGGTAGGCGGTTGTCAGTTCCGTGATAGTACACTGTGCCTCACAAAACCTGATGAGTGACTGTAATTTGTCCTTTCCATCTTTTTTTTAATCATACTCCTAGTCCGCCTACTATATCTCAATGTTTCACAGTGTCCCCAATGGCAAGAAAAAGAAAAAATAATTTATGTTGTTAAGGGGTGTTTTGGCAAACTCCTGTCAGGCTTTCTTAAGTCTCACAGCAATGTGACCCTCTTAACATATAACCCATTTTCCTTGAGTTGGCAACTGATGGTATGAGTTGAAGCTGTTGTACCTCGTATGTTTGGCAGTTGATAGAGGTGCTTTCTCCACATTAATCCACATCTGGGGAGGTTGGTTACAGTGCAATAGGCCTTAATATTTCTAACAACATTACATGCAGTAGAAGCACTATCTCTAGAGATTGGTATATAACCTTAAGTTTGCCCATACTTGGCTACAATATTTTGTCTGACCTATTCAGACAATTCTCTAGCTTTCTTTCTTTTTTCCATGCTCATTGCAAGACAATATTAATATATAATATAATAAATATAACAATATATAATATCCGTGACACAAACCAGTAGAATATGTACTTATCTCTATATAAACTAATTTATAAAGTGATTTTTAAATTGCAGGCACCTGCACCTCACCACAGGTGAGTTCAGCTCCAAACTGAAGGAGAAGTATCAGCACTACTTCTAAAATCACCCATAACTTTGTCCAGCCCATTTATGTGGAATATTTTTTGGCTTTTTGTGTTTTACCCCCACTGCAAACCAAAGAAATGCATATGTGGATACCATAATATTTCTTTAATGAAAGCAATCTTCTGTAAGAAATTGTGCATTATTTGAAAGAAAAAATAACTCCAAGGTTGCCAAAGTTTTTGCTCACATGTTCAGTGGTGTCTCTCTATTTAATAAAGGTTTGGAAAGAGATTTACAAGTTTCATTATCATCTGAACTGCTGTCAGATAATGTGTTTGACTCATGTACAAAGGGAAAGTCATTACTTTTTTGGGGGTACTTTTCTTCATGTAAGTTGTCACTGTTTATAATGTAACGGATAATCAAACATAACTATTGTCTTCCCAATACAAAAGGGGCTTCAGAAGAGGGGTGGAACAGACTGACTAGTGATAGTGACAAGTGCAAAAATAAAAATGCACTGCAGATTAGACAACAAGCACTTAGTTATTTGAATACATATATAGGCAATCAGTTTTGGATTGATTACATTGCTGAATTAAATAAAGGGGGTGGAATACGTTGGAATACGTTAAGATATGAACAATTTGTAGGAAAACAAAAAAGCCCTACAGCAGTCTATTGGATTCTAAAATATTGTCAGTCACTATAAGACTAACGTTACAAAATAAAATACAAAATACATAGTAGCATTGCCTAGTTTGCCTAAGTGTGCACAGAACAAAAGTGAAAATAAAGATTAGAAGTGGAGCCCAGGCCACTGATAAATCACAGCTCTTGTAACGGTCAAAGAAAAGAGTAGCATCCACAGAGGGTTTTTCCCTAGAACAATGCAGGAAGAGCAAGCGCCATAAGCTTCTTTTATAAGGCTATATAAACATGACATGACAGTTATTAACCCTTGCTGGATATGTGCTCCATGCACAGCGATTAATCTGAATATCCTCAAAACAACAAAATAAGCTAACACGAAGAAGCCATGAAAAAGTGAAAACACACCCTCACTATTTCCATATCAATAAGGAAGATAATTAAGCCAGGTGCTGCCAATCAAGCGCACTTCATTAGTTGATCATTAATACGTTTTACCATCCCTATCTATAAGCAGAGCCTTTGCCAATTCAGTCTAAAGCATTCTGATTTGTGTTAACACCATGCCAAAGACCAAAATGCTAATTATCTCACCATTAAATCCTTTTCCTCAAAGTGCTTCATGGCAGCTTTTACTATGGGTTTGCTTCCATTTTGTTTAGGTAGTGAGCAGTCAAACAAAAATGCCCATGAGAACGTATTTAAGCTAGTTCCTCCTAGTTTTTTTTTTTGCGAGTACTTCCTAAGCAATCTTCTGAAATATATAAAAAACAAACCGGTTGGGAATATACTGGGCTGCCATGGAGATAATTTGCAATTTTCCCCTTCACTCCTCTATGGTAAGCCTGTACTATGGGATGTACCCAAGCAATACACACCGAGCGCAACTTAGAATCAGTCAATATATGAACATGTCTGTTAAATTGAAAATTTCCTGATCATATAACATCAAGGTGAAGCCGTAGCCTTCCTTGCCCAATAAGTAGCTGTCGCTCATATTGAATAGGCTGTCAGTACTTCATATAGTTGCTGCCCACTCTTCTTGTATGCCTGTACGATCACTCTCTTATTCATCTGGACGTAGCTTGTTTAGGAGGTATATCCTTTCCAATGTGTACTCTAAAATGTGTGGAATGGTCACTGAAGTTGAAGTAACTTTAGAATGTGGAAACCATTTCTGTTTTGGTGTGAATCTATAGTAAATAATGGAAGAATTATATTCCCTAGCCTGTAGGAGTGTACAGATCAAATTCTGAAACTTCTTTATCTTTGGGAAAATTCTGTTCAATCTCCAAGCCTTCAAAGCTAGGGGCTTTAAATGTGGATGTAAAACTAGATCTTGATTTAGTAAATCCACCCAAAGAGTTAGAGGCCATCGCCTTTCTCTTAACATTTTCCATGCTATTGGGAACCAAGGATGTCTTGGTCAAAATAAAATAGCTATTACTTCTGTTTTCTCCTTGGTTTTCCTCAGATGAGGAAATGGAGGGAAGATGTACCCCAACTGGAACATCCATGGAAGTGCCAAAGCATCTTTTCCTTTTGTTCCTGGAAATCTGTGCAGAAAAAGAAATTTGGGTACTATGACATTCTGGTTTGAAGCCATTATGTCTACATGTGGAAGACTGAACTTGTTTATAAGAAGCTGGAATACTTTCCGATTTAGACTCCACTTCCCTGGATGGATTTATGTGCGAGGTAGCAGCCTTGTATGTTCCGCTTGTCTGCTACATGCAATGCGGATATTGCCTTTACATTATTTTCTTCCCAAAGCATAATAATGGCAGAAATAGCAATTACTTGGCTCCTGGTTCCTCCGTGATAATTTATGAAGATCACCAGAGTTTTGACTCTTCGATGTTTTCCCTGTAATTGATGTTAAATTGCTTTGCAAACTAATCTTGTTTCCAAGAGGTCTATGTGCAATTTCTTTTCGTTTTATATTTACTTGTGATTGCTTTTAAACATGCTACGTTTACCATGTGTGTTACATGATCAGGCTTATTTCAGTTTATATTAAGATCCTATACAGGATCTTTATTAATAAATATTTTATATATACCTTATATTATCTGTCAATTTCTCCTTATGCAACTGAATATGACCCTCTTTTTTGCTTTTTATATGGTACAGATTGTGGAATAGCGCAGACACTTTTTTTCTTGTATTATTGCTTAAGGTATATCCACTACCTTGTGACTGCAGCTTTTTATTATTTATTATATATATTTACAACCTACTAGTGCCATCAGGAAAGTGCATCTCTGTAGAGGTCTGTCCAGATTGTGAGCCTGACTGTTTTGATGCAGAATTAGAAGTGAAAGATTGACCTACCTCACAGTGTGATATTACCCTTTTGAGGTCTGCTAAGGTCGATGTCAATGGACGCAGCCAAGCAGGTTCCTCCGCGGGTGTAGACACAGACTGAATCTGGCTGTGTTCCCAGATCTCCACCTCACAAGCCGTACACAGGGCCTCCGGGCCAGACTGTCCACAAGATAATTTTGATTTACATTTTGTACAATTATAATGCGTCACAGACCTTGCAGCAGTTGCCTTAGAGGTAAGTTTACTTAGAGGTCCCTTTGTCAATCATGGTGACTGACAAAGGGACCTTTAAGAAGGCAACTGGGAAAAATTACACCAAAGTCACACAACCACTAATTATAAATTACTGTTCATCAGAATATATAATAGTAGAATATATGCAGGAATAAATATATTATGGGTTCAAATAGGACTTGATAAAGTATATGTGATACCCCCTCAGCTGTAAACATCCTGTATTATATATCAGCACTGCATATAATTTGACCGACAGTCTCACAAGTACCAACACACACTCTAAAAGACAATCAATTATTGAGAAAGTGTTTAAAAAAGGAAAAGGAAAAAACTGACCCGTTAGGAGGAGCACAGCAGGGTCCGATGACAAAGTGAGGTAAAATGGCGCTGAAAAGTCCGTTGGCTCCAGGAACCAGGGGGAAGGGGGTCTAGAATCTCTACCTTCCCGGGAGTCAGGCACTTAAACTGTTAAATCTGTAAATTTTTTCCTTGATGTCTGTATTGAGGTTTTCACCACATCACCTTAAGGCCCTGGCTACTGAAACTATAGCCACTCCTGACTTTCTTGTGGGTCCAGGTGAAACATGGATCTTTTTGAAATAAATTTTTGCTTTCCTGTCCATATAATCTCTTAAAGGACCACCATTTTCTAGTGGAATGGTTCTTCTAGGCATACTTATTATAGCTGTGTCTAATCTTGGAATCAAGCTCCATTTCTGAGTAAAGTACACCGATTACTTCTGCGAATCTGAACAGGAGAGAGGCCTCCAACAAAATCACTTAAAGATGAGACCATACGATGCTCTGAGAAATTACAAAGAATCCAAAAGCCACATCTAGGTCTGTTAGTTCATGACTATCATGATAAAAAAAACAAACCAAAAAAACAAGTAGTGCTTTCATGGAAGCTTAGCCAGGAGAAAGCCCTTTCTCTCCTTAACCCCCTTTCCTAAGGACAAACAAACCTAACATTGCTAGATTTGCAGGACAAAAATCAATACTTCTAGAACAATGTCCTATGGACAGAAAAGATCAAGGTACATTGTTTAGTCTTAATGCACAATGCCATGTTTGGTAAAAAACCAAAGACAGTATTACCACAAAAGCCTCATACCAGCCAACAAGCTCATTGGTGATGATTTGGGGGTAGTTTGCATCCACAAAACCTGTTTTGTCACATGAGATTCGATGTATCAAATTTGAGGATTTGGTGAGAATTCGATGATTGTTAATTAGATCTTGATTTGTAGATCACAGATTAGAAAGTGGGTGTACTCTCACCTGATGTATACATAATGAAACAAACATACTTATTATTGGGCCATATTCCCAAATTGTCTAATATCAACCCTGCATTAGTATATATAATGCATCAGTGACTTAATACAAGTTCAATATCATGTATTTTAAGCAGTAACATTAGCATTCAATAACATATAAAAGTATTCTTCCCGTAGCCTTGGGAATATCCCTTAAAATACCATTCATATAGCCCAAGTACAGATAGTGTAAAACAAGCAAATATATTTTAACAGCATCACTCGTGTATGTAAAAACAAAAGAGAAACACATAATTAGAGAATAGTATAAATGTTTATTTTTTCTTTGTGATTTTCCTTTGTACAATATAGAAAGTATTATCTTTGTATAGTCCTAGTAAATATAAATTGTCTGTTATTCTACTTTCAGATGTACACAGAATTAGAAAAAGACAAAAGAATCTTCAAATAGAATAAAGGTGAATGCACATGGCCATACATTTTACTCAGCAGTTTTATGCAACAAGATTAAAAAAAAGAAAGGAGAAAAAAAAAGTTCAAAACCAGAAAAGGTCAAACAATTTAAAGTCAAAATCAACCAAGCTGCAGGGCCTAATATCACATAAATCCGTAAAGTTATAGGTAGATCAGTGTGATAAACAGCAATTACAACTTAGTGCACTATTTTTCAAACCATTCTTTAAGACCCCCATTGCATTGTTTGAGAGTCTCCTGAAACTAGAGATTCAATCTGGAACATGTTGCTCCATCTGTGACTCAAACAAGCTACATGTGTCACTGCTTGATCCACTTGTGCTCCCCTATGATCATAAAATACACTGATGGGAGTAGAGAAAGTCCTGAGCACAGACCTAAAGTCAAACTAAACCTGAACAAATATCTTCATACTGTAGAGGAGGATGAACTAAGATCTTGGGGTATATTTACTAAACTACAGGTTTCAAAAAGTGGAGATATTGCCTATAGCAACCAATCAGATTCTAGCTGCCAATTATTTAACACATTCTGCAAAATGACAGCTAGAATCTGATTGGTTGCTATAGGCAACATCTCCACGTTTACAAACTGGCAGTTTAGTAAATAAACCCCCTTGATTTTACTCAAATGTCATAAAAGCTTTTTACTTGGAAGATCATTGCAATGTATAAATGCCACTTATACAGTGTTTAATAAGCGGTTTTCATTTCTAGGTTTAGTTTCACTTTAAGAATACTGGCATACTGAAACTCAGAATCAGATTATGGTTTAAAAAACTAGAAGTATTTGCACCTTAATTTCACAAGCCCATAAAATGTTATTATACATAATCTACAACTGCATTTTAAAATTCACATTTTCCTGCACAAAGTATAAATATACATCACAAAAAAAAGGTGCAATAGGGGGGATCAAGCACAGACTATGTACAACACTAACAGTTCTTGCACTACAAAACACATACACAAAGTGAAATCGGTCTCATAATCTACACACGCTAATATACATTTATACATTGTTGACAATCACAGAATTAATGCTATGCACAAGTAAAGTTATCGCACAAAAAGATGGGAAAGATTTATTGATTTTAACTGCTAAATTCCCTTTTTTTCCCCAGGAGGGTGGTCTTGACTTTAGATCTGCAGATACCTTCTGTAAGTGCTCATATTCCTAAACTACATTCTAAACAAAACAAAACAAAAAAAAACAACAACCATAACCCCCCACCCCCTTTTTATTATCCAAATGACTATACTTCCAAATATATGACTATTTAACTATTTATTATTTCCACACTATTATTGGTAAAAATGTACGACATCTTGTCTTCTTGATTCGGTAGCCAGTTACAAGTTATGCTTCAAAAAGTGGAAAACAGGGTTACATGATAACATTTTGCAGGTCTTTTGTAATATAGTATTAGGAACATTTTCTAATTGAATTGATTTGCTTTTGAATCTTGGAAGTAACAGCATTGATCCTGGCAATGTTGCTTTCCTGCATGGCTCACTGAACTTGTCAAAAACTTATTTGTCAATGTCCAGTTCTCTTTTATAATGGTTTGTTCCCAATTGTAAAATACTACGGAATATTCTGGGACTATATAAAGAAATGTTAATAATAATAATGCTAAATTGCCCTCCCTAGGAGAAAGTAGTGAAAGAGAACAGAATAAATATTACTTCTAACTAACCCTGCCTCACTATATTACAACAACCTATTAAAACTTACGGGTATATCTGTCTGCTTTTCACTCTGGAATACAGTAAATCCTTACAGGTCTACAGACCAAATCTATCTTCACATCTAAAATGCTAAAACAAAGGGTCACATTTGCTAATGAACTGCCTTTAAAATTATACACAATATGAGAGGGCCTCTAACATATCTGCATGATCATGATTTAAACAGACCATCAGAAAAAAAAAAACATTTAAAATATGAAATTGGCAAATGGATAAACCTCACAGACACCCCATTCAGCCTGGCAACACAGGTTTCAATTCCCCAGCATGAATGGTGATGTCAGGGCTAATGGCATGGTGATCATGATAGGGAAACCATTTCAAACTGACGATAGCGGTATATGGACCGACAACCAGAAGGAGAAGCAAACCTTTATACACACTCTCACAGAGAATATGCACAATACCCTACAGGTGGACTTTTCATTTAACGCTGCAGAAAAACTGCTGAGCTTAAAATATTTTCTATCAAGCAGCAAGAAAATAATAAATCTAATTACCAATTTAAAGATAAAAATAATAATGGAGATCCACTTTAAAAGCAAACATGTTTAAAAGGAATACATTTAAAAAAAGGTATTGTTGCCAATCAAACTTTGTGTTTACTAAGAAAACACTAAATTTTAATTTCCAACCTTGGACTACTCAACATGGTAGTCTATGTTCATGCATACAGTAATAACCATAACTTCTGTAAAAACTTGTAAAACATAACCCTCTCCCCAAAGACTAAAATGGTTGATGGTCTTAATTGAAGTTGCGATTAATATATTAGACCAGTCACCTAGTAAGCATTTTTATTTAACTATGCTTAGCATGTGTACTCTTTATTTTTCTTCTGTGTAGGCATAAAACACAGGTGATAAGAGAATATACATATCCTATTTGTGAGAAGCTTTTTGCTTTTGTGGGTGTAGGGAGAAAAGCTAAACTTAATTCCTTTACTATTTAAATTATTATTGCATAGATTGCTCTAAGTGGTGGATAACATTAGACGATACCGGGAAAGTGAAGCAAATTGAACATTATTATGTCCTCATTCTTTATCGGACTTCAAATATATATAATAAGGTTTTTCTTTCCTAATGGCTATTCATAAGAAGACATAACACAGTTATTGTTAGCTTGAAAACAGTTGTGAATACAAAATACATTGGAGCAAAGATCTAACATCAGTTTCTCTGCAATGTGGATAATGTTAGCAACCTATAATATAATATATTATCTACTTCAATTTGCATTTCTCTACCTGCTGTAAGATAACTTTTACATCCTTTCTTCAATGTCTTCTTGTAGATGCAAAGGCCTCATATTTATTACTAAACACGTCTATTAACATGTAGTTACTGTCAGTGTTTACAGGAGCACAACAATCCACACTGCATTTAGAACTTACCATACTAGACCAAACAAAAAAACTTCGGTAATTTTGTCTATTATAGGACACAGTAATTGGAAGAAACGCAACCATGACATGAAACAAAACAAGAATAAAGAATTCACCATTAGGGTGTCGTCATCGTTTTAGAACTTAAGAGTGAGAGATGAGCATGAGTCAACTGCAATATTTAAAAAGTATAATTGTTTTTCATAAAATCTGATTTTTGTTGCAATGTACATTGAAGAATGTCACTTTCAAAACCAGCACATTGGTATTCATGGATGGAGAGCAAAGGCTTAAAGTATTTAGTTGTGGCAGTGATTTCTCTATACATTATATAAAAGCCATCTCCCCCTCGTAGCCACAATAACAGATCACTTGTGCTGATCAGTCTGCCTTATTTAGCAACTCATAGGGTACGGGTCGCTTTTTGCTTTCCCTGCAGAGTTAATCACCCTCATTAAGCAACGCCCAAACTCCTCTAGGATCATACGCTCCGTGGCAGCTTTGGATTTTGAGAGTTTCTCGCCATGCTCCGCCTGAGCCAGGAGACATTCACATGTAGCCTCAGCAACTTCTTTTGTAACAAAAGTAAATGGAAGCCTAAAATGGATGCAGGAAACAGAGTAAGTAATACATGTGAAGATCACAGATAAACTAGAAACCTGTCCCAGGCAACGACTGCGTTTAAACTAATTTATAACATTGATTTTAAACATCTTATTAACTGCTGTGTAACAGGAACACTTCTAGCAGAGATTGGTTAAGAGAATCATCCCCTCAGGTTAGAACGTATGTACAACATTTTGTACAAAATATGTAAACCAAAAAAACTATTTTAAAGCAGCAGGCATATCTGGGTAAGGATAAAGAGGCTAAGCAGCGAAAAATAATAATAATAAAAAAAAAGGCAAAGGGGAATAAAAAAAATAAATAGGAATCTATGAAGAATTTTGTCCTTAAATGTGGTCGCAATAAGTTACAAACAAAACACAGACTCCATCCATGTTTAGGACATAGCAGATGAACAAAAGATGATCAGGCCAATAAAAAACTACAAAAAACGCATTTTGTACAACTTGATTCTGCAAGGTATCAAGAATGAAAAACTACTTACTTTCCTCCTCCACTACTTAGCGATGGCGCTGGTCTTGTGAGCAAGTCAGAGATCTGAGAGGACAGCTTCGTTTTGGCTGCAGTTTGCTGTTGTACTCTCACTTCTGCCGCATCTGCCAGGTGCATTAGTGTCTTACGCTCTGGGCTTTCCTCAAAGTTTTTGCAACCTATGCACTTACATATCGAGGAGCACATGATTTTAGCCTGTAGAACAAACACATAACAAAAATGGATTAAAAGTCCCAAACAATACACAATCATGCTGCACCCTAAAGAGGAGATATATATATATATATATTTTCCTTCACTAAATAACTATTGTCTCTCCTCCTCCACTGTGTCAAGGTGCATGGCTCTTGTCTGAGGGGAAGTGTGAGGCTAGGTACATTTACATATCAAAACAATTGGCCTCCAATCAAATACATCATCCCATCCCACAGAAGTATTGTAATTAACCTTTGTGAAGACTAAAGGCTCTTGAAAACTGGACTTGGAAATAGTGTCCAAATTGGGAGACAGAACTTGTATAGTTGTCTGACAGACACAAGGATTTTGCTACATGTGCCCCTCAGGGCGCCGGTAATGTTTTGAACATGAGAAAATAAACTACTAATATACAGTGTACATTTTACTCATATTTAAGTCTAAGGTTAAAATATATGAAATACTGTAGATGTCTTTACATTATTGTATTATTGTTAAGTGATATTATTGGGAGTTAGTATAGAGGTTATTGTGGCAGAAAATCTGTGTTAGCTTTGTTATGAAGTCACAGACCATGTGATATAGCTTTTATGAAGTGTACATTTGTAAGTGAATATTAAGAGATATTGTTATTTAGGAAGATTATAAGTTTGGGAATACTTACTTGGGAATTATAGTTGCATTGCATTTGACTACATTGTGTGACACTGTATAATATAGCTTGTGAATATCTGCTAGATAAAGATTCATACTGTATTGTGTATCACTGTAAATATATATTGAAGTTCTGGTTGTTGATTTTAATACTGACTGTATTTGGTAGCTTGTCTGGCTGGTGTGTGCACTCATCCCCTCCCCCCTATGTGTGTAATGGCTACTAGTTAAACGGATGTGTGATAACATGGAAATCTTTCTTTGGATATTGCTGGGAAGTCTGTAGATATCTCCTCCCATTAGACAAGAAATATTTGTGGACGTTGTGTGATAACTGCTGAATAGAGAGCTATTTGTGGTGGACTAGCCGATACTGATTGTAATGAGCTAAGGGCCTGTTGCTGACTTTACATTGTTAGTAAGTGAGGCCTTTGAGCCAACATGTGCTTGTAACAAAGCATTGTAAGCAAGCCATTTTGGATGGTGACTTTGTATGCATCTCAGACCATAATGAAACTTCTTACAATGCACACAGTCACATGCACACACAAGATTCTATTTCATACATATATATCTGCGTTGTGGTTATAAATTTATAATGTTTTGATACAGGAGATATTATAAATATAAATCTGTGTGATACAGTAAATTAGGTTTAAAGGTCTGAAGTAGATGTGTCATAAGAGGGAAAGTGTAAAAGCATATGATAATGTAACAAGCGTATCCAGAAATAGAATAAGAAGATAGCGTGTGCAATTATGGCGTAAATACAGGTTCTTTAACACACCCTTACACAAATATGTCATTAATTACTGCACGTGTGAAAAAAAAAAAAAAAGATTGCAATATATGGGGATTTTTTTTTTTTTAAATATACAGAAACCCTTTCCTCCCTTTTGCTTACAGAGAGCCACATTATTTTGTAGCGCCCTTCAAACATTGCATGCTCCAGATATAAATACCTGAATACTTTTAGACTGGTGGGGTGTCCCCCTGTGACTGTGGCACCTGATTAGACATATATACGAAGGTGGACATCCTTCTTTAGGTTTGGCACTTGGTGCCTAGCTCCACTGTCACACATTCAACTCAACAATGACATGACAAACATGTTTGACGTGTGATCTGTAAACTGCACATGTGGAGGGGAAACTCACTTGCAGTATGCAACCGAGTAGAGTGGGAAGCATCCAGAAGACGAACATGAATTCCTGACTGCTGGCACAAGATGAACTTAACAAACAATAAAAAAGCATGACTTGCTAAAAAAACACCTTGCTTCAATTTTTTTTCCATTACCCTGAGCAACTACCCACTTATCCATATCCAGCTAAAAAAAAAAAAAAAAGAAAAAAAGAAAAAGAAAAAAGGAATATGAGATGGGTGGGCTGCATGTATGCTGTAGTACTTAAAACAGATTATACATTAACAGAAGCTAATTTGCACAAGATTGTGTCTAAATTGGCTCACCTCTTTGAACCAGTTCCTTTGTGTTCACCCACAAACTCCAGACAAATAGCTCCACCAGTTAATGAAAAAACAGACTTACCTCATAGCACTCACAGTAGTTTTTTAGGCACCCTGATCGTTTGCAGTTGCAGCCTTTGCTGTGCCGTCTGTCAGATTCTCCTTCCTTCCCTTTTCCAATTTTTGGTTTAAAAGCTTCTGGGTTTCTATCAAGGCATGCCTGAAAAATTGGATCAACATAAAAGTACATGATGGGAACAACAAAAGCAAAACAAACAAATAAAAACCCCACACATTCAAACACACCCCAAAAATGAGCATGGGACGTATTATTTGCGGGGTTGTCAGAGGCAAGTGTAAATAGCTGCAGCTGCTGATTACGTTAATTAAGTCTCCGGGCACTAGCGAACCGCTAGTAACTGGCTGCTTGCTGGAGCACATATTAAACTTTTGTACAAGTGAGCAATATTACATGTTTTTTCCATGAGAATGGGAGTTGTTGCTGCTGTATTAGAGAAGTTTTTGATAATGAATATGTTTGTTGCACAGAACACAAATGAATAAAAACATGGGCACAAGCAGGATGTAATTGTCAGTGACTTGTATCCAGAATAAATCTGGTGCATATGCCACAGCAGAATTGCAACAAATGGGGATAAACATGCTATTTTTATGTCCAGATTTTTTAAATTTAAAAAACCCCCCTTTTGCAGCCAAATCTGCATCAGCCCCTATATATCTAACACTACACTACAATATCTTGAGTGTCTGTGCCATATCTCCCATCTAAAATCTATTGTGCCAGCAGTACTTTTCCCGCAGCTTTTCCATGTTTACATTCACACGTTGAAGATATTGCCATTTCCTCTTCTTTGCATTCAATTTATTTATTCAGTATTTATCATGTGTTAAAACTAGAGGCTTTACTGCAAATACATTATCATAAAAGGCACTAATATAGGTATTGTGCATGATTCAGTCTTGGGAAAAGCTATGAATACCTTTTATACTTTTTGATTACTATAAAAAAAGACAATTAAAGTAAAATAACAGTATTGTACCCACAGTGTCACTTTTAGAGAGTAAAACCAAACATGAAGTAACTGACCAATAATATAATTATGAAATTTAGCACAATGACTTAAATCTGACATTTTGCTATGATCACCAGAGATTTGCATGTGTGGCTTTCCCATTATTGAGAAGCCCAAACATGCTTGCCTGGATTTATAGGTTAAATTGCACTACCACCTAAAGTGGTGAACACTTTCATTTACCACATTGAATTGGCTGCACAAGAGGGGTTTGAACAGAATCATTCAGAAGCCACAATGTCTGACTCTCCCCCACACAGCCCAAATTTATAGCTGGACCTCTGAGACGAACCATGGAGCCCCAAGAAAAAAGCTGCAACAAGAAGGATCTGGGGAGTGGGCAGAGCTACAATTGCTCCAGGTCCTAGTGCTGCGTTAACATAGTAAAACCAAAGGCTGCCTAAGCTAAATCTACAAAAGGAGAATAAAGACTCATTTTCTTAAAGTATAAAATTATGTGCTGAAAAAAAAATAAAAAAAAATGTATGGATTCTCTTCTGCTCACCTTAATTGCTTTCTGTCGTTCATTCTCATGCTCCAGGTTGTTGTAACAGTTTGTACAATTGCAGTTGTTGCAAAATTCTCCATTAGCAAAACAGTCACAATACCTGAAACATTAGAAAAACAAATGAAACAATCAATGTTTCCATGAGAATATACATGCTCATTCACATTCACAAGCAACATTACATAAAACATCTACTTACAATTTTAAGCACAGTGACTTTGTGCAGTTGCACGGCTTTCTTGGACGACTTGTTGATTCTGAAGAAATTATGCTGAAAGCACAGAGATCAAAGTAAATTATATTTATACACAACTAAAAACAAATTAACTTAAAATTGCTGCCCAACTACTAAATCAAAGAGTATTTTACTACACAGATCTAAATTAATAACGGAGGAGCTATTGTTAGAAGGGTATAGAGGGGGAGGATCTAGAGGTCAAACAAGTTTAGTTTTAGTGCCTATCCAGCACAGAACCCTCTATACACCAAGGTTAAGCAGTATCATCCAAATAGGATGAATAATGAAGTATATATTTTTAAATGTAAATGTACACAATACCAAATACCTTTTTTTGCAGAGAACAAGTCAAGTAATGGTTTAACAACTTAAAGCTGATCTGCAGCAATGGAAGTACATGAAGCCTTGAAAGTTGATGCTAACACAATTCCTACAGGTGCCCCAATTTTTGTCGATTACAAATCCAGTCTCTGCATAACAGCAGACCATTATAACACTTAAAAGTGTAGGTTTTTGCTTTACAGAAATTACAAATAAAGCCTAAAAGTGTTAGTTAGTAGTTTACTAAACCATCAAAGGGCACTTGGAAACTGGAGAAAACTGACAGGAAGAGGTCTGGCAGACCGAAAGCCACAACAGAATCAGAAGACAGCTTTCCGAGAGTCAAAAGCTTGGACTATGGTCAGGAGTTCATCGTACAGCAAGATTATGACCCAAAACATACGTTCAGGCTATGTCGAATCTACCTTCAAGGAATAGAACAAGACGGAAGGATTCAAATCATGGAATAGCACAGTCTCCAGACTTAAACCCCATCGAGCTGGTTTGGTATGAACTGGACAGAAAAGCGAAAGCAAAGCAACTTTCAACTGCAAAACATTTGTGGGAACTTCTGCAACAGTGTTGTAAATAACTTCCTGAATAATATTTGACGTCCATTGAAGAAAGAATGCCAAACACATTAAACTGTAAATTTCAATAAAAACTTTTGAGTGTAGTGTATACATGTTCAATGTTTAATCTTTCACCTCCAAAACAACATACTAATGTCAATTAAGCACTTTACAGTCAACCAATTGCATGTGATACATCCAATATATTATAGATCATTCAATTACATTCATTAGTAGCATTTAGGATTTTTTCTGGATTCATATTTGCCTTAAGGGAAGCCTGTGGGTTTAATTTATTAGCGTGCAACACAATTCTGAAGTGTGTGTACTTCCACAAACATCACCTTGTAATACAAGTTTTAATGTTAAGTGTATGATTTGCAAGCTCTTTTGCACATTAATTCTAATTAATTGTGCATTAATTCTAAGCCCCCAAGCTGAAAAGGGTTGACAAAAAGTTACTTTAAGATGAGAGAATGAGAATTTGCACCAATGTCCTGGAACAGGGGTATATTTTTAACTTCGATAGACTAGCCTTGGCATCTATCAATTCACTGCTCTGTTGGAGAATGAAGTTCAAGAATAACGGCTTGCCCCAAATTGCGAAAAATAATGTAGTCACATTTCTAGACATATGAGCAAGCATTGTCATAGAACTATACATTTTACTTACCCATTCAGTGGCACCCTGGGCTGGTTCTGTGAACCCTGATTACTTGATATTCCTGCATTGCTTGCTATGGACACATATGAAGACTGTTGTAGCTGTAAAGAGACAAAAGTAAAACAAAGTATAAGAATTGACATGACAATGCTCTTTTCTTATATGGCAGGTAAAAAGTGTTACAATATAGATTTGTGGATCTGTTACAGACATTGGGCCCAATTCATTAAGGAAAGCAAGGCAAAAAAAAAAAAAAAAGTACATTTTCTCCTGGGCAAACCATGTTACAATGCAAGGGGTGCAAATTAGTTTATTCTTTTGCACATAAGTTAAATACTGGATGTTTTTTTCATATAGCACACAAATACTTGATTGCTTTATTTTTGCAATGAAATTTAAAGTTGATCTAGGACATGCCCCACCCATAGGTGCAAAGCTACTTTTTGTTTTGCTTTACCTTCCTGGATGAATCAGGCCCAATGTGTGCCAAACATTCTGAGAGGAAGACACTTAAATTTAAATAGACTATAATGTCTGCTCACTAAGCCCTCTTCATATAGTTTTGCTGCATGGATTACCCTTATCCACATTGTTTTAATCAGAAACAAAGAAATGTATCACCTGCTGCAACATTAGGATACAAATGGAATACAACATTTCAATGTACCACTGCTCTTTAACAATATAAAAAGACATTTAACCTTTTTTGTCAATAGTAAATCATAAAGTAATACAAATAAAAAACAAACAGATTTTTAAAAGTTTTAACCCCCTTAGACCACAATGCAGCCAGTAATGTTGTTGGAAAGGTCTCTTTAAACTTTGAACACTGACGTAGCAATATTGTTCAAAGCTCATTCGTCCTTGAAACAATGGAGGGTTCAAAAGATGCAAATAATTTATAGTTGGAAGAGGAGAGAACTGTCAAAATACTTCTTTGCCCTCGACCGTTCATCATCTATTACAATACACTTTTATTGTCAATAAAATCTTTCTACTGACATTGTGCTCGTTTCTTTGAGATTGCATCAATATTTGTATTTACAGATGTCAATTAACAAATTGTGTGACTATTCATGTAATGTATCATCATCATACCTATGCAAATTTAAGCTTGGAGCATGAATATTTTTAAGATTCAATCATTTCTGCTTTTCATTTAGTAATTTGTGGAAAGGTTTGAAATATTTGTTTTGATTTGACAATATACAAGGTATGTCTATTAAATAAGGAGACCGATTCCACCTAGTAAACAAAGCAGTCAGAACCGGTTATAATTGCATACGTAGTAACCTTGAACCGGTCTGAACCTGCATGACAAGCTGCAACGCTCTACAACATTCAGTTGATTGTGAGTCATCATTAGTTTGGTTGTGTTTTCTGTAGAGTGCTGAAAAAATGCTAAGTTTAAAAGTTGAACAACGTGTCAATTTGAAATTTTTAGTAAAGTTGCACAAAACACCAACAGAATGTTTTCAAATGCTTACTACGGCCTATGGGAATGACTGCCTGTCTCGTGCGAGTGTGTTTAAGTGGCACAAAAGATTTAGCGAGGGACGTGAGTATGTCTAAGATGATGAACACCCTGGACGACCTTGCACTTCAAGAACCGACGAAAAAAAAAAAAAATCAGTCAGATTGCTCGAAAAGACAGCCGACTCAGTGTTCGAATGATAGCTGAATCCGTGAACATTGACAAAGACACCGTATGGAAAATTTTGTGTGAGGATTTTTAACATGACGAAAGTTTGTGCAAAGATGGTCCCAAGGGTTCTCACATCAGAGCAAAAAGAATGTCTCAAGGAATGTTGTGTTGACATTGTGCAGCAACTTGACACAGATCCAAACCAGTTTCATAAAGTAATCACTTGTGACAAGACCTGGATCTTCCAGTACGATCCTGAAACCAAAAGACAGTCAATGCACTGGAAAACACGGTCATCACCAAGAGTGAAAAAAGCTTATCAAAGCAAGTCCAAATTCAAAGCAATGCTCATTGTTTTTTGTGATATCAAGGGTGTAATTTTGGAAGAATGGGTTCCAGAACGTACAACAGTTAATCAGCATTATTATAAGGAAGTTTTGCAAAAGCTGAGAGAAAGGGTCAGAAAGAAACGGCCGCAACTGTGGAAAAATGGTTTCTTTCTTCACCAAGACAATGCATCTGCTCACACAGCACTTTCTGTGAAGCAGTTTTTGACCGACAAACACATTACTACACTTGAACATCCTCCAAGTTCGCCCGATTTAGCACCTTGCTATTTTGATCTTTTCCCAAAAGTTATATCAGTGCTTAAAGGGACACATTTTGAGTCAGTTGATGCTGTAAAGATGAAAACAGCAGATATGTTGAAACAAGTGACAGAAATTGATTTGCTCCATGCCTTCGACCAGTAGAAAACAAGACTACAGCGATGTATTCGTTCAAATGGGGAGTATATTGAACGGGACAAACATTAAATTTGTAATACCAATAAATAAAGGCAAGTTATTTAATCAGTCTTGTTATTTATTAGACATACCTCGTACTCAATACTCTTTAGGACAACAGTGATGATTTAATGTACAATATACAACATGTCTCACTGGGTAGTGATGGGTGGGGTATAGAATAATGAGGCTGATTATTCCGACAACACTTACCCAGACGTCTTCACAACGAAGGGCTCCTTCCCAACGAGGCTCCAGGACGACTGATGTGCCAACCGACTGAAAGCAATCGCGTTGAATGAAGATGCCGCCGCGACTTGATGACGTCACCGACATCCGCGACGCAGTTATCGGTGCTGTTAAGGGGGTAATGTAAGTATGCAGGCATGGACAATGTAATTTAAATAACGTTGTACATTGTCCATGCCCGCATACTTACATTACCCCCTTAACAGCACAGATAACAGCGTCGCGGATGTCAGTGACGTCATCAAGTCGCGGCGGCTTCATTCACCGCGATTGCTTCCAGTTTGTTGGCACATCAGTCGTCCTGAAGCCTCGTCGGGAAGGAACCCTTCGGTGTGAAGACGTCGGGGTAAGTGTTGTCGGGGAAGTCAGCATCGATATGCTGACTACCACAGAGAGCAACAGTAAATACACTGCATGAGTGCTTTGAGGTGCAAAGGACGGGTGCACAAAGACTACAGGGGCACTGTCTACATGCTGTTGAAAGGTACACGCTCATCATAACCATCACTAACCAGACATTTTGAGCAAACTTTCTTCATTTACTAACCTGGATACCATACTGAGCAGGCAGGACGGCATAACCCACATTTCCAGTCCCTGGAGCAGGTGTCAGCACAGTACCCGGAGGAAGATTAGTGAGGTTGGGCTGAATCTGTGCCAGTGGTGTAGCAGGCATAAGAAGTCGCTGCTGTGGTTGGCTTGTAGTCACTATCTGTGACGATGCACTAATTGGCTTTGGGGCAACCTAAGGGGTAAACACATGCACATAAAAATATATAAATGAATCACAAATGAAATATGCAATGTGGCAATTTAGGCAAACTTTTGACAAATGCATTTAAGATTGCCTTCTCTTAATTTCTATACCACTTGTAGGTGTTGAGCGCACACACAAATACATGCTACAGATTGAGTGTTATTTATGAACAAGCTGCAAAAGTGCAAAATGTTTAATACCCCATCTAGTGCTAATTTGACAATTAAAATAAATGTCTGCATAGAACGATTATACTTGGTGCTTCCTCCTAAGAAAATTGGGGGATACAGGCATATCAGTGCACAGTGCTCATTGAAGATATGGCATTATCACATTAAGAAAAGCATCTCTTCCTCACATTAAACTTCTCACACCACCAACTACTCACTATTCCATATTACATCTGAAGGAGAACAAAAGTAGTAAAGGTAAAGCCTTCACAGACAGCATGGAAGAAAATATGATTTAGTGGCTCTTAAAAATATGCTTCAGCTGATGTTACAACATCTACACTTGAAGCATGCACCAAAAGACAAACCTTACACTAAGACTTACACAGAGCTGCTCCATGGATAATCCATGTTTCAATGCCCATGTGATTTTAAACTAGGAGAAGTTTGTTGGAAATAAAAGCAGTGTACAAGATCATGTACACAGGGTTCTTGGCTTAGTCAAGAGTAATGAAGGATTGGAGAGAGGGGTTACAGCCGATAAGATAAGATAAGGTGCATACAATTAAAAGTGACAGAAACAATATCAAATGTATGAAAAAAAGCAGTAAGTTATAAAAAATAAATAAAAAATAAGTGAACTAGAATAATGTTGAAAGCGAACAGCCAGTGACTACAACAGATACTTGGCTGAATGAAAGTCATGACCAGGCAGTGAAGTTGGAAGGATATAGTAGATTTAGGAGCAGGCGCGGGCTGGGATGCTGCAGGCAGGGGGGGCACACAGGCGGCCGCATCTCATTACAGGGGATGCGGCCACGTCAATGATGACGCGGCCGCATCCCCTGTCATGTGGTGCGGCCACCTGTGCGCTGACGCGGCCGCATCTGATGACATCAGATGCGGCCGCAGAAAAAAAAATCAGAAGAAATTGCATCTGGGGGCGGCCGGCCGGCCTACCCCCCGGCCCTAAAAGCGCAAAATCTGAGCGGCCCGGGGGCCCGATGCCCCCCTGCCCAGCCCGCCCCTGTTTAGGAGGGATATGCAGCCGTAATGAGTACCACTAAAATAATACAATAGATATTGAAGAGAAACTTCTTTGGCGGCACCTAGTAAAAATTGTTTGTGAAGATGAAAATGTGTAACAGAAGTGACGTCAAACACTTTCCTCATGCTTTGTTTGAAGCTTTCAGGCCCACTTACAGTTAAGTGTCAGAATGTATAATAATCTTAAAATGTACTTGAGAAGTGCTCCTAATGGGTCACCAATTCAGATCACTGGCATTTCATGCACTGTGGTAGAGGAATTACCAGCATAGAGCACCAGTTGTAGCAGAGGTGAAGTGGAATAATGGAGGACTTGAGTAAGAGAGGAAAAGTTTGGTGCTCTTGTCCCCACTTCATTATTATCCCCAGGTATTCTGCGAGTTCCCAATATATATATATTGTGGTATACTGTGCTCCCCTCCCGCCTCTTACGGTCATCTCTGGTTCTCATGCCAGAAACTGAGCTGTCCCAGAAGATCCGCTTGTTGCTAGAAGACTAAAAAAAAATGATGACATTAATGCGGGGAATACGGTGCTAACCAACTGAACCAAGATTTTCATCTCTACAACAACTGATCAGAAATCATGAATGAAATTGGGGTAATTGAAAGTATCAACAAGTGCTGCACAAGCGCAGAGTTAAATCGATCTACTAACTCTGAAAAGAGCAGAGAGCATTCATTTAGTAGGATCTGCCAATAAATTGAACAGTATTATTGACAAAATGCTTTCCAGTCTGCCAGTTACTCACTGCATACTTGTTATTGGCAGGTTCAGGTAAATAATGGCAGCAGTGATACGTCCTACTTCTAATTAATCACAGTACATCAAACTCTCCTCATGAGCGTTGTGAGACTAGGTAATTACTATATCACCTATCAATTCCCCACACAAACCAAGAAGAGAGACATAAGCTGCAATTTAACCCCAATCTGTGGATTGGGTTTAAATAGTTACGTTTATAGATCATGATAATTTTTAAACTTATTAAATCACGGGTGGGTACATCCTTTTTTTAAATAAATAAAATAGGATTTTTATGCTTACGTAAAATCAGTTTCTCTTAGTCCATTGGGGGACACCGGGGACATTGGGGTAGGGTAGGGAAAGGGCAATCTGGCACTTTAAAATTTCAGTATACTAAGTGTAACAGGATGGACCGCCTATGCTACCATGTCTGTTGTTGCTGGGAATAGGCTGGGCTTACTTTGCCACCGTCCCCTTTTGTTATTGCGAATACGCCCCTCCTGTCGCAGAAGGAGGAGCCTGCTGCCGCCACTGGACTCCTTTATGGCATCCAGAACCACGTTCCTTCTGGGTAACTGTCGCAGTACACCTGACCGCTTACTATGGATAAGGGTGCTGTGGATGGATCCCCCCTGGCCTATCACACTGGCCAGAACTGCTGGGTAGCGGGCAGAATGGTGGTACTAGGAGCAGAGTCCAAACTTCAGAACAGCCGGAGGACGGATTAGATTTAGGGTCTAATCTGTAGGGCACAGGAATACAGCAAGATTGAGGAAGTTGTCAAGCAGGGTCTTGAAGCAGAATAATGTTTTTTTTAGCTCAAGTGTCCTGACAAGGACAGTTCCACTGATTAAAGGTATCAGTGGTAAGGTCAGATGGAGCGTCAGAATGATACATTTCAGTGTACAAGGACTGTCTTTTTATACAATTTTAGAGACTAGTCTTGGCAGAGGGTAAACCAGCCCCCTGATCAGAGAAGGCTCCGCACAGACTGCAATATTTCATTCAAACATTACCATCAGGATGTACTCTAATGCTGCATCTGACACAATTTAACTTCCACATCAAACTGATTTCCTCAGATTTCTATCAGATCTCAGGATGTTCTTAGATTTTAAATACAATTTATACTTAACACAACTTACATTTATCTGTGATCTTACATCACGTGATGTTTACAATATTCAGACAAGTTCTAACACTCTTAACAAAAGCCACTCAGGAACTCACAGTAACAACCTCCTGTGGTGTGTTCAAGTGTTGGTCACTCACATTAAATAGACTTAATTAGCCTTAATGAGGACATCTTCTAGAAACTACACACACACACACTTCCTCAAATAAATGCTTATCAGAAATCAAACATATACCTCAGACATGTGTATTTCCTCTAGCAAAGTTAAAACAAACGAGTTTCTTCCCTGGTCTCAGAAATAAAATATTTCCCTTACCAGAATATACACAATATCAAAAATAAGTGCATTTGCAATTATATAAATAATATTTCCTTTAAATGACTTCATACCATATGTTACTTATAAGTGATCCAGTCACACTAAGCCCTAGCTCCTCCCTCTTTATATCCCACTTCCTGTTTAGCCAGTTTATGTTTGTTTAACCAAGCCCACAGAAAGTGGAGCAAGAAAGCAGGAACAGAGAAAAAAACCCCAAAACATTCTCTCAAAAACAAGACATGTCAAACAGTAGGAGAAACCAGAGCTTTAAGGGTGGGCACCCGGTGTAAAACCGAGTAAGTGTGTACAGAAGGCCACGTGGCCGCCCGACACAGCAGTTCACTCGAGGCACCATGGCAGGCCACCCAGGAAGCACTCACAGACCTTGTAGAGTGCGGCCAAAGATTATCTGAAACAGTTTGCCCAGTCCCACTATAAGCCTGACAGATTACAGCCGTAATCAATCTTGCAATAGTCACCTAAAAAGTTGGTCAGCCGCTCTTGTGTGCATCATAGAGAATCAAAATATCCTCAGTTCTGCGCACATCCTGAGTCCTACGCACATAAATGCCCAGGGCTCGGACGACATTGAGAGAACAAATAGAAGCTTTATCCTCCGAAGACCTAGACGAAGTCAGGGCAGGAATGACAAGGTCTTGATTTAAATGAAATCTAGACACCATTTTAGGGAGACTAGAAGGCTTGGCTCAAAAAAAAAAGTCCTGTCCTGATTGGAAACAAGAATAGGAGACTTGCAACATAAAACAGCAAGCTCTGAAACTCTTCTTGCCGTAGATATGGCCAAAAGGAAGACCCTCTTCCAGGTCAGAAATTTGATTTCCACCGTATTCATGGGTTCAAAAGGTGGATGCTGTAAAACACTCAACACCACATTTAAATCCCATGGTGCCACTGGACAAACATATGGAGGATGCACATGGAGCACACCCTCAATGAAAGTGTGCATGACAGCGAGTGTCCTCTGAAAGAAGACCGAAAGAGCCAATACCTAACCTTTAAGAGAACTAAGGCGCAGACCTGCGTCCAGCCCATCCTGCAAGAACATAAGTAATCTGGATAAACAAAAAGAGGTAGGATACTCCTTTTCATACCAGGCAATATATGTCCTCCAGACTAAATGATAAATTTTTGCTGAACCCGGTATACGAGCCTGAAACAAGGTTTGCACCACATGTTGGGAAAAACCTTTAGCTTGCAGGATCATGGCTTCAACAGCCACGCTCCAAAGCACATCATGTTGTTTCATTTCATTTGATTTTTAAGCCAGACTAAAAATGTTGTTCAACAATGGAGCAATATCATTCCAATCCTGCAGTGTGTATGAACTCATGACCAGCAGTGTCCATAGATCCCTATGGAATGTGCAGTCACAATCTTTTCAGCCGATGGTTATGACAAATGAAGATCACAGATCTGAAGGTAAATCTTGCAAAAATGTGTATAGCATGTACACATTAATAGTCATGATGGGGATTTTTTTTGTTTATTTCTGTCAATGGTAAAATCGTTAAAGATGTCACATCGGGAGAAATTTTCTGTAGTGTGTACCCAGCCCAAATAAGGCATGACCCACACATATGTTCAATACATTGCTTCTAATAAACAAACTTGGGAAACCGTTGTAAAACAACTGCTAAACAGATACATTTAAAAATACTTTAAAAAAAATAAAATTAAAAAAAATGCTCATTTGTTATCAATGACATTACAAACCTGGATTCTGATACACAAGGCAAACACTGCAGAAAAAAAAGTAACTAATATTTGTATTACTAATCGTGGGAAACACCATTTGCACACATTTTTATGTTAAAGGTAAACAATTCACACAATTCTAGAAAAGTGACCCATCAGCAGTTTCTCTTAAGGTGAACTAATATATACCACCGTACCTGTGTCCTGCCATTGCTATAGGAAAAAAAATTATTTAAACCTGAATGTAATTGTGCATTATCTTTAAGTCTTTAAGTAATATTTAATGTCAATGACAAAGAACAATATTTACTTTTTTTCAGTGCAGTAGAAGACGCACAAGCTTTTTTTGCTGTTTTAGAACTCTGTTAACACAAAAAACAATTAAACAACTAAAAACAGCTAACAATTGATGACATTTAGACTCACTTGTTTGACAGCCGTTGCTGGAATAATGGGAACAGACATCCGTACTTGAGTTGCATTAACCACCATTGGTTTTGCTGAAAAATTGATACAAGAGTGAAAGTATTCCTAGTTATTACTATACACAGATCATTTATTACTATACACAGATCATCACATTGAAACCACAATACAATGCAAAATGCACCACGATAATGTATTTACATAAAAACAAAAATAAGGTGTTTTATAAAATCGCTTATTTGACTGTAGGTCAAATTATATTTTTAAGACAGCATTTGTAATTCAGTTTACAACAACTTGCTATATTTTTAAACTCTTGGGTATATAAAATTGAGCAATTTGGCACTGAATGATGGAAACATTATCATTGGGGAGCTCTGGATATCTAGAAAGTATGGCATCTAGTGGCCATCACTAAAGAGGGCGCAGAGCGTGAGGATGCAGAGAGGGCGCAGAGTGTGGAGATGATGCAGGGGCACAGAGTGAGTTAGCTGTAAATTATTCTTTGACAGAAATATAATTGAAAAAAAAAAATATATAAAAATATTATTTTCCCTTGGATTTATGTGTATTTTTGCATACAAATAAATAAGTATTTCTGTCCTGACCTAAATACTTATTAAGTTTTTTGACCCAGCGACTTATAAAATGGGACTGCTCAGTAATTATTTTGGAGGGGTGCCTTGAAAAAATTATGGAGACTCTAAGGGTGCTGCAAACTGCAAAAATTTGGGAACCACTGGCTTAAAGTATCACTGGTCTGCTACTAAATGTATTTACAACGTATACAATGTATTTAAAGGATATTCGCAAAAAAACAAACGGAAAAATAAAAATAAAAAAATACACACAAGCCCCCTCCCCCCCAATAACAATGAGGTAGGCATCTATTCAGATAATCCTGACAACTCTGAATACTTAGGGTATGTAGAAGCTTCATGCAGATTGATAAAATGGCATGAAAAAGGGAAAACTGTGCAATAAAATCTGGGATCAGCAAGTGATGTCATCCAAATTCAACAGTAAAATAGGATTCAAGAATACTGGGGCTGAAATAATTTTTCAAGACAAATTCCTTGCACACTTCTCAATAGCAAATGTTACAATCCACTTTATGCCGGTCAACATGTCCGACAGAAATCAATGAACCAGCTGTCATTTTCTTAAGAGCAAGAAAAACTGCATACCAATTGAGGTATATACCAGAAGGGGAATAACAATATCCTAGCATTCAAGACACATGCTTGTTGCAGAATAGCATACCTTGCTGGAGAGGTTGTGTGCTGGTGCTGGGGTTGTGACAAGAGGGTGTAGCGCTGCTTGCCGTGGAAGCAGTCACGAGCCGGACGTAATGAAATTTGCTTCCAGGCACCTGGATCTGCTGCACATTTGGAGCGGCTGCAAGGGGTATGATGGTTTTGAACTGAGGTGTGTTGACACCGCTCACTGTTATAGTTTGAACCCCTGGCTTTACAGACTGAAAAAATAAAATAAAAACCAAAAGTAATTAAAAAAAATAATAAAAAAATATATAATGTAAAACAAAAACAGTGAATCCTATTCAGTGTGTCAAGGTACATTTTCCAGAACAGAATAGACTGAATGCATCAAAATTAGTAATGTTGTAGACTTGTTGTCATAACATCAAAAAGGTTGGAAGACTATGTAAAACAACATGTGCATCACTTTTATTACAAGATGCAACATACTTACTTGCTTTGCTATAGTGTGATCCACTCATATCCACTAAAAACAGGTTTTAGTGGGCAAAACATCATCCACTAAAAATATTGGACTAACAATCCAATCAACTTACTTGCAGACCATTATTTACTCTTATTAGCAAATAAAGAATCTGTATGTATAAGCAAGGACTCTGGTATTTACACAGAATCACATTGCATTATACAAGATTTTGACAATCAGGAGGATAAAGCAACTACTGCATTCTATTGTCAGTGCAATTGAGGAAATCATTAAACCAAGTGTAATCCATAAAGACTAAATATTTTAACATTTTCCAGACTGTACTGTTTATCTATATTAATACACCAGAAAAGTCTCAAGGAGACAGGCCTATCACAATTTATCAGCATGATAACATTAGCATTAAGGCCCCTGTCTGGAGAGAAATAGAGATTGAAAGGTCTGAAGTAATCACCACCTCCAAACTGTTGTATCAAAGGAACAAAAAACCCAAATAAAGTATCCTCAATATTTCATCATCATCATTTATTTATAGAGCGCCAGCAAATTCCATAACGCTTTATTTATAACATTCCTTTAGTAATATTTTGGTCCATCTAACTGGAGGGAGTTACTGGACCTCATGCAGATACCTCATCCTAACTAGATATGATAGATGGAGGAATGCTGCCTGCGATCTCTTCCCATTTTTTTTGTTCTTGTTGGAAAATTAAACATTATTTAACCTGGAATGGTGGATAATGAGCTCAACAAATTTAAAGCATCAGAGATAAGCCTTCCAATATTATCCCATCTATGGAGAGAATCCAGGTGTAAAGTCTGAATCAAGAGTCCCCGAGTACTTAAAAATGAGTCTGTCAACTGTTTGATATTCATAACAATGGGCTTATTCAAATCCTAGAAAGAATCTTGTATAGATAAAGTATTTGGGTCCTTTAGAGCCTCAAGACAGAGGATCATAATTTTTTTTTAAAAAGTGCAAAAGCGTAGCAGTAAGCCATCAAGGGGTGTAGAGTAAACAAGTCATAACTACCAGATAGTACCACAACATTTCTCAATCTTTTGGGGTGGCTTCTATAGGCTCTAAAATCTATACATTACCAAAAAAAATTGACAAACTCTTCAAATGAGCCAATCATTGTCCAGAGGAAATTTCAGGGTTACCATGATGAGGGCTGTAAAATCCAGCAATAAAATTGGGAGGTAGAGTCATCTCTGGTTAGTGAAATGCCCCTTTGGTAGCTGTCTACAAAAGGCACATCTGCTCACTGAAACACACTAAAGAAACCCCAGCAGTGGGAATTGGGCATCTAAAATATGAGCGCCCTTCTATGGTCATCTTAACAAGAGCAGTAAAATATACTGTGTGTCTAATAAAAGAGGCTTTTTTTTGTTTGTTTTCCAGCTTCACATGTCAAATCTGAAATCAAATCAACCAGTTGTCTTTCAAGTTCCATTTGGGCAAGCTTGAGGACTAATGCTTCCCTCTCAATCTTAACAAATGAGCACAAAAATGTGAATATCAGCCAGACCATTCACTACATCAGCATCTGTGAGAGACTAACCATGTTTTGTTGGAAATCTCCTTGCAGATGTCATAAAGCTTTTGGCCACACTTTTAGAAGAGTAAATTCTAAAAGTAAAATTGGCAATGCAGAATGCAACATCTATTTTGCATATAATGTTATGTTAAAGCAACAGAGACAGCTGCTTCCATCTCTACTTCAGTGGGCCTAAAAATCAGACTCCGTGTCAGCCCTAGTGAGGGAAAACTGATCAAAACTTGGGCCAAAGCAAAATTAAAGTCTAATATTTTAATTGCATTGTGGATTGAACCATCCAAATCAATGATCATACAAACTAGTGTTAAAAGTTTGTAATAAAATAGTTTAACAGCAGTTTTGACTCTTCTTTGACAGATTTGTAATGTTTATTAAAGTGTGAAAAGCACAAACAAAAGTTGATAAGCTCTCAAGGAAATGGCAACTCTTTCTAGCAGCTCAACAATGAGAATACTAGGCTGCTGTAGGTGGTCCTCAAGAATATCTGTTTCTTTTGCATGTCATCCACTGAAGAAGTCTTGGACCAGAGTATATATTCAACAACACTGCATCAATTTGACCAGCAAGCACACCAACATTCTATAATAGCATTGAACAGATTAGTAATAGATGGTGAAAAATTGTCACAATTTGCTTGTGTCCAGAGGAAGATTATTGACAAAGAATAATAGTTGAGACAAATAAGGCAAGATTTACTTTAAAATAGCACATCAAAAAAAGCAAATGGCCATGGTTAATTATAGGAGCCAATGTTAACATAGAATACAGAAAATGAAAGCAACCATAAGTGGCTACCATAATATACTTTATAACTGTATACATATAGAGCAGACACATCACTGGTAGAATACTATAAGAATGCGTTGTGCATAGTCAATATAGCCTTATTCAGATATCCACTTAAAAAAGCAATAGGAGAGAACAATAATAATGAAAATGTTAACAGTAATATACACACACACATATAAATCTACAAGAAAATAACTGAGGCTGTCTACTACATTCCATCTGGGTTCAGTAGATCGTAGCATCATAATAAAAAAAAAAAAGGGGGGGGGGAATTTGGAAAGTGGCTGTTAGAGAATGGCTGTTACAATAGCAGCTGTGCACGTAATATACTTTGTTAGCACAATGATATCAGACCACAATAAATGTTATGGAGACAAAGACTGTTCAAAAAGTCCTGAAAGTACTTGTGCTTCAGAATTTTAAGGAAGACCCCAAAAATAGATGGAGGTCTTCTGCAGAGGAGCCTCTGTCTCCACAATATCTAGCCTTCACTACTCTACATCAAGGCTGCACATGTAGTAAAGAGGACCAAGCACTCTATGACAAATGTCCTTTAACAATGTCAGTTATTTGGCTGCTCCTATGCTGCACTGCATGAATATGCCAGTGCCAAAAGGAAGCCACAAATTAGGGCCCTCCCAAGATTCGCACAGCAGATAAGATGGATTTGGCACCTGGACATTTAAGGGCTCTTGCAGATTTAAACGTAAGCAAAAAATATGCAAATTTGTACTGCACATGCCCAGAAAAATAAAATAAAAATGTATGCCTATATCCATACATATACGTCTCCTTAAGCTTGGAGAAGCTGAAAGATGGAGGGAGGTTGGTGCTCAATCACCATCCAAGTACAATAAGGGCATGTTGTAATTGTGAGAGGCAGAAGAACTGGATGGATACGCATATACGCTTGTTAGTGGCCATATCACGTACGGGTGCAGGTACAAATACAAACTGATGATGGAGGTTGCCAGCACTAGCTAGCAGCTTTTTATTGTCGGACTCCAGATTCACCTTAAACTTTCTTCATTGATCGAGCCTATATTATAAGATTTTCTTTTTTGCTACTTTGATTCGTACACGAGAAGGAAGATTACCGGTGTTCTTCCCAGACAGTTTTGTCAGCCCGGTGTATTAAGAAGTAGTAGGGTAGGGTAGGGGCAGTTCTAATACTTTGCAATGATAATGAAAAATGTTGGAGGTTATTGCCCATACTTGCCAGGACTGGTCAGACTGCTGGTCAGTGGTCTAACACACACTGCTGGCTTTAGTGCTCACATAGTGCCTGTTAGATGAATGAATGGGTTATTCTATTATAATAGGACTCTGTTGTGCTCCAAGAGCCAAGTGGTAAGTAATAGCAGCCAAGTGGAGCACCTGGGTAATAGGTGCTGGGAAGAACACAGATTACACTTTGTGTACTTTAGAGAAGAAGTTTTTTATTGAAAAGCAAACCAAATAGCAAATGTGTTTTTTGCTACCAAAACAAAAGTTAAAAACGTTTCTTGTGCTTATGACCTGGTTGGGTGCAAGTGGATCTTTGTGTATGTACACAGAAACCTGGCAATATGCTACTGATGCAGAGCTGAAGGCATTTCAAAATGCCTCTGACTCCACATATGGGTGTAAATACACTATTTTAACATGATTCATTTTAGAGCTTATGTGTGTCCAACTCGTGAGCCTTATAAATTGAAACCAGACATCAGAGACTATAAAGAAGGTTACCAGAGCTTTCTCTACATATTTACTACTGCAGTGCCTCCCAGAGTGAAATAAACACTACGAGAAGGACATCATAAACAGGATTCTATCCAGGATTATTAGATGCCTACACAGGAGAATTTTAAAAAGGTGAAAATTAAAGAAAAAAAAATTAGTATGCATAGACTTGAATATTTCGTTTTCAGCATTTACAGATCTTAAAGGGAGAATCACCGCTAATGTCAAAATTAAGGCATTTAAGACAAAGTTATATTGCACGTCTTCCATACGATTTTCCAATATACCCCGAAATGCCAAATAAAAGTAAATTTGCTTCTCTGATGCTTATAAAACAAAACAGTATATTGATTATGCATACAGCATAAGATATATAATTTAACAAGGCCAGAAGTAAAGCAAATAAACTCAACAAGTTTTATGTACAGCTTGAGAGTATTAATTTAAACTATTCCAGTGAGTACATAACTAAAACATATACAAGTTTACAAGCAGAAAGATCAAAGTGAGCTACCTGAACAGCCGTTGTGATTGCCTTGGCAGGAGAGGAGGAACTTGATGACTGCACAGTCAGAAGCTGCTGTCCAAGGGCTACGCTTATGGGAACTCCAACTGTTTTCTGAGGAGAGTTGACAGGCTGAGACCCAACAGACACCACTGTGACCTGAGATGCATAAAGATTGTTACTTTGAATTGAATAAATTTATTTTTAAAATAATAAATTACATAGAAATACATTAAATCTGCATAATTACCTAATCAAATAATACTAGCAAGCCTTTTAAGGGACTACCACGACTAAAATGTATGTGGAGGGGTTGTGAGTGGGGGAACCAATTAGAAGTTGCAACTCTCCCTCCCCTCCCTCCTTGTGCTGGTTTTTAAAACCACCTAATACAGCTGCTTTAAGGTTGATCCGTCACTATAAATTAACATGTTCCAACTGAGGATTTTATCAAAATAGGAATTTACTTGCCAATATTTTTTTTTCCAAAGTTCATGAAGGACAGAGACCCAACTGATGGGTTTAAGGAACCCCCATGGGAAGCAGGGTATGAACACTAAAAGGAATGCTGCCTCATTGACATCTTCTATTGCAACTGAATCATTAGATTACATCTAGCATTATTGACAGAATGTAAGCATCCATCTCATAGAATAGGAAATTACAAGTATGTCAAGTACAATTAGTCATAAAATGAGTCTATAGCGATACTTCTGAATTGAACATTAATGTCTGTCCTGGTTTTAATGGAGATAGCCTTTCTTCATGACTTTTCATGTTCATCTCCCTTTCTTGTTATTCATTAAAAATAGGATGATTTTATGGAACTGTGTCTTTTCCTCTTTACTCAACCAGTACATTTTCTGTCAGGCGTAGTTTGATATTTGGCAGGCTCGCATACTAGTGGAAAAATGGACAAGCAATGGACTGTTACTATTTAAACACTAGTAAAAAATTGTAAGTGCAACTTTCTGTCTATTGAAGTGACAAATTTAAAATGTACAGTTTGAAACTCCCATCCAGTTTGCAATGCAGGCACGGACAACTCTAGTAAACAATACAGTACAAGTAGTATGTTTGCACAAATACCTGTATTAACAATATAATATATAATATATTTTTCCCATACTCAAAATTGAAGGATATTTAGCCACTTAATTATGGTTATATTTTTGGCCCTTTGTTGCTAGACCATTTTTGTGTTTTGGAGATGCATTCTTTTCACTGGGAATAGTTTTTCTAGGTTTTAGGCTATGTAACCAAATGTTAAACTTTTTTTTTCTCCCACGACAGGTGGTTCTTTTTCTTGGTATTTTATGGGAATGAAATATATTTATTTTATATAAAAGGAAAAAACAAACAAATAAAAAGTGGGGAGACGGAAATATTTTTTTGTACATTTGGTAAATCGCAAATATTCTGTGTACTGTAATTTTTATGAGATTGCGCAAACTAGGTAACTTTCACAGAATGGTTGAGATAATATTGGTGGGCTGGGAAGGGATCTGGGGTGAAAGCCTGTATCACATAAGTCTTTTTTCTTGCTTTGTTTAGCCCTTTATATTTTGACATGCCAGCTAGCAATAGATCACCAGGATTAGTGTACTCTTAATGACGAGATGCAGTGAGAGTTGGATTAGTTCTCCCATAACCTGTCATGGTTCCTTGATGTCAACAAAATGAGTGACCAGATATCAGTAGCAACTGCAACCTGCTTCAGGTTACATAGCATTCAATAACAATGCTTTGTAATAAGTGACTTGGTGTTCAGGAACTGAATTAAGTGGCTCCTGGGCACAGCAATGCAAAACTTGCTTCCAGTCACCATCATTGGTAGGAGTGGTTTATAGATGTATCTTTACGTCTCAACCACCTGCTGTATACAAACAGAATGGGTTCATTAAGTATTCATAAAAATGCAACTTATCAATTCTCTAGGAAGCAGTTACATCCCTTAGACCAGGGATTCAAAAATCCAGTTCTCAGGAATTCCCTAGGGTCATTCCACATCAAATAAACACATGGTTTCAAACTGACCTTTTCATATTGTAATGATATTTGGTATAATAAATGCTGCCATAAACCCCCCAAATCTTAGGCTGATACGTGCACTGGTTTTTAAGTTATACGCCTTTAAAATTGCATTTGTAGCTCACCTGAGCTAGAGAGTTGGGCAAGGTCTAATTTTAAAACTCTATTATGGCCTTTCATATGATATATAACACAGCAGTATGTTTCATTAAAAATGTTTTGAAAAACATCTCAAAAATTGTTCATATTGTTAATAAATCCCCAGTTTTATAATAGTCCAAAGTGAAAGCTCCTGTAGCAGATGATCCTGTTTGTTAAAATAATGAAAATGGACTTCCCCCACGACCCTCTGGGAAGCCCATAAGGCAGTAGTGCGGGGCCATCTTATTAGCATGGCCTCGCGCCGGAAGAAGTTGGCCATTTCCAAACGTGCGTCATTAACCATTCAACTCCAGACTCTGGAGAGACAGCATAAACTATCCCCAGGTGAGGAAGTACTGACCAAACTCCTAAAGGCGAGGTCTGATTTGAACCTCCTTCTCTCTGAATCCACTGCCGCGGCCCTCAAACGGCTGAAGCAGACGTTCTACGAAAAGGGAGATAAAGCAGATAGAATACTAGCTACCCGTCTGAGGGCTCAGAGATCTCAAAACAACGTCATGGCCCTAAAGTCTCCTTCAGGCTCACCCATATACCGTCCCGATCAAATAGGGCGTGAGTTCCAAAAATTTTATTCCTCACTGTATAACTTGGATGCACTAAATCCCGGGAGTGCTCCCCCTGCGGACACTATAGCAGCCTTTTTGAGGCAAGCAAATCTCCCTACCCTTTCTAGTAACCTATCTCAACAACTAAATAAGGAGATCACGTCAGAAGAGATACTAGCAGTCATCAAGGCCCAAAAAACCTCTAAGGCCCCGGGGCCTGATGGCTTCTCCGCAGCCTATTACAAAAGATTTTCCCAGACCCTGGTTCCCCACCTCCACACCTTGTTCAACGCTGTCTTACATGGAGATCCCTTTCCTAAATCGATGTTAGAGGCGCGTATTGTAGTCATTCATAAGGAGGGGAAGGACCCCAGCGACTGTGCAAGCTATCGTCCCATCTCCCTCCTTAATGTTGACATTAAGATTTATGCAAAGATCCTGGCCACCCGCTTGAACAGAGTCCTTCCGGGTCTGGTCCACTATGATCAGGTGGGGTTTATCCCGGGTCGCCAGGCTAGGGATAATACTCGTCGCGCAATAGACCTGGTTCAAATCATTAATCAAAGACGTCTCCCGGCCATTATGCTCTCACTGGATGCCGAGAAGGCGTTCGATCGAATTTCTTGGGATTTTATGACCCTAGCTCTGAGGGCGTACGGCTTCTCGGCTGAATTTCTGACTGGGGTATCTGCCCTATATAACTCCCCCTCAGCTAGGGTCTTGGTTAACGGATCTTTATCTAACCCTCTCTCGCTCTCCAACGGGACGAGACAGGGTTGCCCCCTATCGCCCTTAATCTTTGCACTAGTGATAGAACCCTTGGCCGCAATGATCAGACAGTCGACGTCGATCTCAGGTGTGACAGTGGGGCCGCGGGAATTTAAGGTCTCTCTCTTCGCGGACGACATACTTCTCTCTCTGACGAATCCTCAGGAGTCTCTACCCGCCTTATACAAACTTATAGATGAATATGGCCTGCTGTCTGGCTACAAAATCAATTTTGTTAAGTCAGAGGCCATGCTCCTTCATGCTCCCCCATCCCTTAGGACCAGTTTGCAGACTAACTTTGCACTACGCTGGCAGGCGAGTAAGATTAAATATCTTGGAGTTTATATCACCTCGACCTATGATAAATTATATCAGGAAAACTTTCCCCCCCTTCTGTCAAAAATCAAACAGGACTTGGAGACTTGGAAGAGCTATATCATATCGTGGTTGGGGAGGATTATCGCTATTAAGATGAACTTGGTCCCGAAACTTTTATATCTTTTTCAAACCCTTCCGGTGAGGGTTCCTGACTCCGTGTTTAGAGATTTGCATTCCTCTTTCCTAAAGTTTATATGGCGTGCCAAGCCCCCTAGAATCTCAATAGCAGTGCTTAAAAAGCCTAGGGCTCGGGGAGGCAGGGGCTTCCCAGACATTAAATTTTATTATTTGGCATCCCATCTGTCCCAGGTGGCGGTAAGTTATGCCCCTTACCAGTCTATAGCGTGGGTGGACCTGGAGACCCACTATGTGGGGGTCCCCTCTATGGCATCACTCTGGGGCTTGGCCAATATAGATAGGCCACCAGCGGCCTTCTCTCTCCAATCCCTTAAATTCTGCTTATCCCTCTGGGACTCATGTCGGGTTAAATATAAATTGTCCTCCCCTGTCTCACCTCTGACTCCTCTTTGGGGCAACCCACACTTCTCTCCCGGTAATTCAACACAGCAATTTAAATATTGGATGAGGGCAGGAATAAGGGTGGTTTCGGATCTGGTGGTCAATCAAAATTGGGCCTCTATGTCGGAACTTCACCACAGGTTTGAACCGTTTCGTCCGCTTTTTTTTGAGTACTTCCAGGTCCGACACTTTGCCATGTCTATGCCCCCCCAGGAGGTCCTCCGGGCTCCTACCTCCTTTGAATATGTGTGTCTACATTCCCCTCTCACTAAAGGGATGATCTCCCGGATCTATAATTGGCTCATAGACTACACTTTTGATACCCCAGGCAGACACGAGCGGGAATGGGAAAATGACCTGGGACCCCCTCCAGATGACTCATGCTGGGAGGAGATCAGGGAGGGGATTGCCAAGAGCTCGATCTGTACACAAATAAAGGAAACAGCCTACAAAGTGTATTATAGATGGTACTATACTCCTGATAGGCTGTCTCGAATGTTTCCTACGGCCACTCCGAGCTGCTGGCGGGAATGTGGCCAGAGAGGTACGATGCTACACATATGGTGGACCTGCCCTCGCATAGTTCCTTTCTGGAACATGGTCCTTACCCTCATAAACTCTGTGTCAGAACTACAGATAAATAAGGACCCCTGGTCATTCCTTCTCTCTCGCCCTATACCTGATGAGAGCGGACCTTCTAATAAGCTTATCTCCCATATCTTGGCAGCGGCTAAATCTCTAATTGCAAGACACTGGAAAGACCCTAGGGCTCCCTCTATGCAGGAGTTAAGGTCCCAAATAAGGCATGTCGCATGCATGGAGAGTATAACGTGCTACCTTCACAATAAATCAGACAATTTCGATAAAGTATGGGCCCCGTGGTATTTACTAGAAAGCCGTAGCTGCTTATCCAATACGGCTTCCACTTCTGCAGCTGGAATATAGCTCTTGGGCCGCCTCCGGATCTCCCGGGCAGGAGATGGTGCGCAGCTGGTGAGTACTAATTGTATGCCAGTTTCCTTTTTGGTAGTCTATATAAGTGTGTGGCTTAGCTTTTACTAGCAATGTCCCAAGTTTGCTTGCTTAGTTATTTGTTAGCTATATTGTTACTAAAACTTGTGCCTCCCTACCCCCCAACCTTTCTTTTTCTTTCCCCCTCCCCACAGATATAAAAATATAAAACATAGAGGAGACATTTTGAATATTAATGTTTTTATGTCAATCGTGTTGATTGTATCTTTTCCTGTTGTTTCCTCTTTAAATAAAGAGTTAAAAAAAAAAAAAAAAATAATGAAAATGGGAACTATCTAGGTTCATTACTTTTAATTTATCTCCTTAAAACAATTTCTTTGATGTATATTATGTATATTGACACTTATGTTAATACTGAAATACTTATAATATGTGAGACATAAAATTATCACAAATATTTTAAGAAATCTTACTACATATCACTATTATTTATCCAGTTTATATGAAGTTTCACGGGTGTTTATTAAAGAATCGCCACGAAATTTGGACTCCTAAGGTAACTCTTCCGAATCCAAAAATCCAAACCAAAATTACTTTATCATGTTTTGCATTACAGCAAAAACACGTTTTTCAAATAGAATTAAAAATGCTAGGTTCAATAGACATTAGGAACCCCATTTTTTCAGGGGTGTTTAAAAAAAGGTATACATTACTACCACAAAAAAAAATAAAAAATCAGCAGGGTACTCTGTTACCTTAGGGGTCCAAATTTTGTGGCGATTCCTTAATAAAAAACCCATGCTACAAATAAACTGAATAAAGAAGCCGCGATTAGTAAATTTTGTAATAAATTGAAAAATCAATATTTAATCAACTAATTGTCAGGCAGTCGAGATATTTGGCAAAAATAGTTGTTTTGACCTCCTCTCTTAAGTAATAAAAATTCTAACAAATCTGATATGGGTAGTGGATACCCCTGCTTGAACGGACATGGAATGACCCTGAAGTTAACGGATTCACCTTACACAGAACATCAACCATAGTAATCCATAAAACATCCGGCTTCCTTGGGTATGAAAAAGGTGATGATGGACCAGCTGGTTGGAAGAATGTCACTTTCACTTCAATGTTTTTATCTCTCTCCAGAATAAATGCGAGTCACCATTTGTTGTCATCTTGCCTCTTATTAGAAGTACAAGTAGCCTTTTTAAATGGGTTGAAAACAATAAAAGGTACTTTTCACTTTCCTCCATCCTTATTCTTCTTTACTCCTCTAAACCAATTTAAACACCAACCACTGCCCTAAACACTATAGCAGGCTTGGACTGGGATGCTGGGGAAATAATTCCTGAGACTCTGCTGAGGGTTGAGAGGAGCATGCGCTGAGCTCTGATTGGAGGATCCCATCACATGTTCCTCTGACCCATGGGGATCAGCAACAGCCTCATGGGTTGTGCCTTCTCTTCTCTAAAGATATAGAATAATAAAGGGGCGCAGTATCAAATGATAAATATCAATATACACTTAAACATAAATAAAAATAAAATTTATTATGTGACATTAAGTCATACTTATGCTTGTACACATCAAAACAAACTGACCAAACGCCCACCCGGGTGAGAGAAGAAATGACTAACAGTTCAATGTCAGTGATATATTAGTCAAATGACCTTGATTGGTATGTTGCAACAAAATTTGTAATAAACATATACACTGTGGTCCGGACCACATAAATACGGCCATATAATTTCTAAGATATAATGTATCACAACAATGTATAGACAAAGCGAATGGAGGTTCCCAGACTGTATCGAGTAGACTCGATATGATTATACAAGCTCCTCGCTCATGATAAAACTTGCACAGGCTCTTATAGCTCTTAATTAAGGCACAAATAATTGCGCTAGCTTAGCTAGCTATAGTCCCGATCCGGTTAACACACCCATGTGTATAATATGACACCCAATCGTTGGTGTAGTAGGGTAAATCCGTTGAGACACCTTAGTGTCTAGATGATTCTGTAGGTATCAACCAAATTGAATAATATATTATAAAAAAATGAGCCTTATAAATTAGAACCTGGTTCAGCGGTACTCAAATACATATGGACTTCCGTTTCAGGAAGAAGACGTGCGTGTTGGCTCGAGTTCTCTGCCGCGGTGTAAACAGAATTTGCCAATTAAATAGTTAAAAACATGTCACTGTGGACACATATAACTTAGCTTTGTTGACTCGTTCAGACACCACAATCGTTGTATGTTAGTATTCAGGAGATTATTTAAAAAAACAGTCTCTCAGACGTTACCCCGGGGTAGAGAGGGTGGAGTTAGTCAGCTGATGTGAAATGTGGCCAATCCTGACGCGTTTCTCCGTGAACATCACGGTTTCATCAGAGGAATGATGTTCCTACAGTTGCCACAAACTATTTAAAACCAATGAACAGGTCATGTGACGACCTGCAACCAATTAAAATGTGATCCCGATCATCATATTTAATTAGAAACGATATAGCAATAAAATAGAAACTTGAGCTACATAGTCTACTGAAGACAGCCAATAGGGCTGTACAGTACCGCAATCTAAATAACATATTATGATAATATAAATGATATAAATGTATTGATCGCTAGATGAATAAAGAATATATGTAATACTAGCAAATAACGCTATAGTCTATAAATTGCCTCAGCAATTTTTATCCATAAAGAATCAACCAAACCTGACTCTACTCAACTCTGAGAATTATCATTTAGATGCAACTTAAACATAATACTAGATTATTATGATTTTACATATCTAGAATTAGGATTGCAATCACAGTTGCTAATCAACCCCATTACATATACATGCATCTAGGTATGCATAAATAAGCACAGGCAGGGGGTATCATTATAAACAGAATAATGTGTAAAGAAGAAAAGAAGGAGGAGGATAAAACTACCTCCTAAAAAAACAAATTATATGTTGTTTAACTCTATACTGTCATTCAGACATCGGGGAATCATACTATTCAATCTGAATATCCAGAAAGCTTCTCTACGGCATAAAAGATGGAACCTATCTCCCCCTCTGGGGGTAATATCTATTTGCTCAATTGCTCTAATCTGAAGACCTTCTAGAAAACCTCCTCTACAGGTAAATTATATGTGATGATAATGTATGGGTCTTTACATTCTTAAGGACATTTCTACGGTGCTCGGTGAATCTTACACCTACCGAACGTATTGTACGTCCGACATATTGTAACCCACAGAAACAATTAATCAAATACACAACAAATGTAGATTGACAATTCAGAACTTTTTCAATCGGGAATTTTTCCCCAGATATATTAGAGGTGAAGAAAGTACATTTATGATCCGCTAACACACATGTAAGGCATTTTTTCCTTCCGCAACGGGAGAAGCCTTTTGGTCTAGTAGATAACCAATTATGCATAAAGGAATTAGTAGATATCTTCCCATGTGTTTTGGGATTAAAAAAGCTAGGTGCCCTTCTCTTCTCTGCCTGGCTGGGTGACTGAGGCTTCTTCTTGTGAGCACAGTGTTGCTCCGTCTGCTGGGTCACTTCCTTCCAGCACCCCTTCTACAAGTTGTTGTTCTTCCCTGCTCCTAGCACACATTCTCCCAGTCTGATACTCAACTGTAATTAAACACTTTGCTTTTTCGAATGTGACACAAATGGTGAAGGGTCATGTAAGGTATGGGTGGGCCTAAATTAGTGACCAATGGGCTTTTCTTCACTAGTTAAAGCCAACCCAAACCTAACCTGTCCCTGTAAAAGGCAGGCACTTCAACACAATTTTTGAGATGTTTAAAAATATTGCTTTTTGAGAAAATCAAAATTTTGATTTTGAAAACTTTACAATTTAAATTTATATTGAATTATAATGCTGTGTTATATATCACATGAAAGCCCATAAAAAGTGGTTTAAAATGAGACCTTGCCCAACTCTCTAGCTCAATCTGGTGAGCTACAAATGAAATTTAAAAACCGTTACAAGCAACTTTTCTGTTAAAAAAAAATGCAAATTTAAAAGGCGTATAACTTCAAAACCAGTGCATATATCAGCCTAAGATTTGGAGGTTATCTTTACGCACATGGCAGCATTATACCAACTTCAACTGAAATTGGAGAATGTAAGTTAGAATTTTTACTAAAATTCTGTTGATTTGATGTGGATGACCCCCCTAACAGTGCATGTTTTCCAGGTGACCAGTGGTATAATTACACCACCTTTGGATCTGCTACAATGTGTCAGTCAGTAATGAATACACCTGTGTTATAGCAAGGAGACATGAAAAACATGAACTGTTAGAAATCCCCGAGGACTGTATTAAGGAAACCATGCCTTGGGCACTAATTTGATACATTTCTAGATATTAACCATTTGCATTCTCAAAAACAAAAATTTTGGTTGGGCCTTCCTTGTAGAAGACATGTTTTATAGGTGTGCCATTTAAACACTGAAGGCAAAACAACTTTATTTGCTAAAATATGCTAATCCATAATATGTTAAGTATAAACAGGGCAGCAGAACATATTAAGCTGCGTGTGTGGGACGAGCTGTCAATAAAACATTTTACCTTGGTGGGAGGAGACTTTAGAGGGGATATAGCAATTTTATTGGACGTCTGAGTTGTGGACTCTATAGATGTACCAATGACTCCGCCACTTTCAGAGATTGCTATTGCTTTGGGTGTAGTCCCAGAATTAATATGAGAAAGCACCTTGCCTGCAAACAAAATGAAATATATCTTAAAACATTATGATTGTCAGATCATAATGCCAATGGTTTTGTAAATAAATCAGGCAACATTACAAAATTACTCAAATGTCAGTCACACAGTTGATAAAACATTAGTGAGTGGACAATAAACTAAGTTAACAAAGTTGGCTTGTGAGTATTTAGACCTTCCTCTTTCAGTTCTCTGGCATAGACACCAGAATAGTATAAGACTAAAGAGATTACAAACACTTATTGCAATTTGAATACATCATCACACAGACATTGGGGAATAGCTACATGTGATATGCAAGCATACAGTGAACAAATAGAGGAGCCATATAAAAGATAGCATCAGAAGAGTTTACACCGCTCACAAAATAAAAAAAAAAAAAAAAGTGGTAGGTCCAGAAATATTAAATCCATGGTTACCTGCAAATACAGAAGACACTTGGGTAGTCTGTCCGGAACCAAGAGGCTTGCTATTCAATGGTTTTGCAATTATTAATTTGGTAATAACAGCACCAGATGAAGATGCAGGAACTTTCTTAGCTATCTGTAAAATCAATGTGATGTATGTGAAATAACAAGTAAATAATCGACTGTGGCTTCTGCACATAAAAAAAACACTTAAAAATAAGTACTTTGTTAAAGCATACATTGCAGAAAAACAAGAAGGTCAGTGCCTAACTCCTATATACACGCCCTTAACATCTACACATGAAAGTACAGTGGTGCCTAAATCATCAAGGAAGAACCATGATACTAAGCAGCTAAACTGGTAAGGATTATACAGTAACAATGAGACTTGCAGGAGATCCTGACCTTGTGAATATGGAAAAATTACCGTACTTCACCTTCCTCTGTCCCAGGAACTAAAAATGATTGTAAGCTCAACTGACCAGTAAAATTAAACTTGAAAAAGCCTCTCTACAGCATTGTATAAAAACAGTACGCAGGGGGGGGGGGGAGAGAGAACAACAAAACCCAAAAACCTTAATTTATCTATAGAACACGATCAGGAAATATGTCTGGACTCTCATTTGCATGATAGAGTTGGGCATGTAATGCCAGTAGAAAAGGTGGAGGCAGCTTTAAACAAAAGAGAAACCATTTTTTAAACATATAGTATACTAGAGGTATAATTAATTTGTTATATAGTATATCAACACAAAATGTTAATTCATTGTGTACTTTAGTAGCAATAAAGGAGGTCTTCACCTTTGGGTTCAGTCTTAATTTAAATGAGTGCCCTGGACAAAACTGTAGTAGACCAATAATCAGCAGCAGACTGACACAGAATGTCTGCTAAACTCCCAGCCTCATTGTACCAAAGCTTGTGTTGTGGTATTTATCAAGCTCTCATTTAAGGTAAAGCTGGTTCAAACGTGGCCACTGAATAGGGTGAGGGATTCCCTGATTGGGGACCCTTTAAATAAAGTAGAAAATCACTTTGTAGATTCAAAAAGGACCCTGACAGTAACTACAGTTCAGAGTGCTCCTGTTATCTATCAAAGTGCAGACAAGGGACAAGTCAATAAGGCTCAATTAAAAAGGAAATGTACTGCAATTACCTATGCCTGGACCAGAGACAATAACCTACATCAGACTTCAACACGGACACATAGGTATCATTTTAATCTACATTCCCTGCTTTCAGTTTCTGAAAGAATTGAGGCAAGCTAACTAATAGGTGCCAAAAACCTTTCACTGCAAGTGGGTTGAGGAGATTTTGTACCTCAAGTGGTCTAACCATTTTTCAAGTTTTTGATAACAAAAGCCTGGCCTCATTTCAATGAACAATGTTATTCTTGCACCAAAAGTGTAAATATATGTTTTGCAGCAAAAATGCAGCTTTCTACTAGTATTTCACTTAAACTGGTTTGCCAAGTCTAATGGCACAAAGCCAAAACTAAATATAAGTGGGTACAACTGCCTGCCCCCAAACCCATATTATTTTTAAAACCACACATCCTAGAAAAATCAAAAATGATCTTAAAACTTTACTAATTAAAAAAAAATAAAAAAATAATAAAATAAAAACGCATTTGTTGTGGAATGTATCACACAAATAAAATAGACCAAATAGAAAACTATAGATTGTGCCAAATACAGATACCACAAACTTCCGTTTAAAATGGATCTCAACATATAGAGTAGACATCACTGGTAGGAAAGTGATTTTGGTTGTTTTTGTTGTCCATTGTAAGAAATACAATAGACTTGAATGTTAGGCGTGTGTGCAATAATAATAATGGACGATGGGGTGGGAAAGTATTCTCAACAGTTGACCTGTTACAAAACCATTTAAGTGTAATCAGTGTCTAGGGAAAATGAAAACAAACAAGAACTATTTTTTAATTGTATTTACTCATTTTTTTATTCACAGTCCCTCTTCCTCCAATATATACCAGGAGGGGGTCACTTTGATGCACAAAGACAGTGCCGATCAGTCCCGTTATTGCATCTAACATTCCCTCACTGTGTGATAAACTTCACCTGTTAAAATATAGAAAAGGGGCAAGGAGCTTGGGAGGATATCAGATAACGGATTGTGCAGAAAGCTGCACGAGAAAATAACTAATATAATCCACTATCAATTCTACTGGCTTCTAGGAGGGAAAAAAGCAAGTAAACAGAATCTACAGCCATAGAACTGGAAAGGTAACCAATAATTAATGCTCAGTCAAATAAAATGGAGAATTATATAAATGCTAATTTTGGCTGAAGATAAATAATTAAGGAAAAGAAAAGTTTGCTTCATTGAAAGATTAAAAAAACAGATAAACCCGAGCTTGTGCACACATTCAATTGTTAAAAAAATTATTATTGGAGAAATGAAAGCCTTAATGAGGCATATTCAATTCTGCCGTTTGCCCGCCGCGTAAAAACTACTACCGCTATTACGGTAGTAGTTAGCTGGATGTCAGCTCGTGGCTGAGGGAGCTACGAGCTGAAATCCAGCGAGAAAATTACCGTATTAACGGTTTTTACGCGCACTATTACCGTAATAACGGTTATTATGCGCGGACCGCGGAATTTTCTGCGTTTACGCCGACAATTGAATATGCCCCAATGAATGGAAACATCAAAAGTGTCATTTTTGGGGATGTCAGTTTATATGGGAATAAATCTTAATTTCTTAGTTTCTTAATTTCTTAGTTTAACCAAATAAAGATATAGTATATGGACTAAAGTATTCGGACGCTTGACCGTTACACCAACAGGGACTGTAATGACATTGTATTCAAATACATATACATTAATATGTAGTTGGTCCCCTTTTGCAGTGATAACATCTTCCACTCTTCTTGGAAGGCTTTCCACAGGATGTTCGAGTGTTTTTGTGGGAATTTGTGCCCATTCATTCTGTAGAGCATTTATGAGGTCTGGCACTGATGTTGGATGAAAAGACCTGGCTTGCAATCTTCCAGTTCATACCAAAGGTGTTCCATGGGGTTGAGGTCAGGGCTCTGTGCAGGCCAGTCAAGTTCTTCCACACCAAACTTATCAAAACATGTCTTTGTAGACCTTGCTTTGTGCGCAGTCATGTTGGAATAGAAAAGGGCTTTCCCCAAACTGTTGCCACAAAGTCGGAAGCATAGCATTATTCAAAATGACTTAGTATGCTGAAGAATAAAGATTGCCCTTCACTGGAGATAAGAGACCTAGCCCAAACCCTGAAAGACAGCCTCATGTCGTTATCCCCCCTTCACCAAACTTCAGTTTGCATAATGCAGTCAGACAGGTAACGTTCTTCCGGCATCTGCCCAATCCAGACTTGCCCATGTGACTGACAGAGAAGTGTGATTCGTCACTCCCCACAACACATTTCCACTGCTCCACAGCCCAGTGTCGGTGTGCTTTACACCACTCCATCAGACGCTTGGCATTGACCTTGGTGATGCAAGGCTTGCATGCAGCTGTTCGGCCATGTAAACCCATTCCAGTAAGCTCCCGGACGCACAATTTGTGTTTACATTAATGCCAGTGGAAGTTCAGAACCCTTCAGCTATGGAATCAGCAGAGCGTTGGCGACTTTTACGGACCATCAGTCTTAGCAGTTATTGACCAGCTCTGTGATTCTACATGGTTTTCCGCTTCGTGGCTGAGTTTCTGTTGTTCCTAAACACTTCCACTTTCTAATAATAACACTTACAGTTGACAGTGGAATATCAAACAGGCATGAAATTTCACAAACAGTCTTATTGCAAATATGGCATCCTCGCTTGAAGTCACTGAGCTCTTTAGAATGACCCATTTTGTATCACATATGTTTGCAAATGGAGACTCCATGGCTAGGTGCTTGATTTTATACACCGCTGGCAATGGATCCGATTGAAACACCTCAATTCAATAATTAACAAATGTGGCCAGATACTTTTGCAGGTAGAGCCTAAGTGGTGTTGGACTGACTTCCCTGCTCCAGAGTGCTAGGAATGGCAGATTGAAGCGTTGGGAGCCCCCACCATAGCTCTGTGCACGGTTTATTGATTATCTATGACAATATTCAAACAGTGAAATATCTATTATAAAGGTATTATTCACCATAAAAAAGGAGACATGTAACAAGTTAGATATTGATGTATTTTCACATTATATATTTTCAAAATAAACATTTAACGATAATTAGCTTAACAGATTAATCAACTTATTACATGCCTCTTGGCCTTTCATCCCCTTTGTTAAAATATAATAAGGCATTGTGGATTATGTTGGCACTACATAAGTAAAGGATAATAGTATCTGCAGACATTGTATAGTTAGCAACATTATATATATCTCAGTATTTATTTATGTATTTTCTGTAAACACTCTTTACAAAAGGCAATACAGAAAATTATGCTGAATTCAGGAGCCTTTCCAAGAAATTTAGAAAGCAGTTAAACCTCAGAAGGTGGTAAAGAAGGTTCCACCCATTAAATATTAAAAATTAATTCTTAGGAAGATATAAAGTTTTTATATTTACAATAAATAATATGTAAAATGACATTTGATATTTTGTTTTCACTGCCCCTCCTCAAATACACAGGCAAAAGCACAATTACTAAATAGATCCCGATTCGAAACTGGGCAGTGGTCTCGCCAGCAACAATCCTCTTTAATATACAATTACTCCCAATGGTTGCTTTAGGCACTCAAATATTGCAAGCAGCGCAAGCACTAACATATAGGCTAGCTGAGAAGAGAACAAGGTAGTGCCTACTTCAGAGGCAAGTAATTTATATATTAGACATGAACTTTGGTAAAGGCAATGAAGTGAAAACAGTAAGCGGTAGATTCTAAAAATAAAAAATAGTTGTAGTGGTCAAATATTTCCTTTACAACAGTGGAACATCCTACTGGCTTAGACTGGAGAATAAATCTATAATACCATCATGACACCATTCTCAGAATCATGTCACATAAACAAATGCTGGTGCTCCACATTTCAGAATGAATGAGTGCCACACGTATACAGTAGGGAGGGTACTCCATAGTGGTGAACGAAGCATGAACAGATTTAAAATGAAACATTGATCCCTATTGTTAAACTGAGAATGCTTACATACAGACCCTATAGGAAGTAAATGAGGGGATAAAGATGTAGCACACAATGTATTTAGTCTACAAATGTTCTCCAATATTGGGTGGATGGATTAACTGTTTACCAGAGAAATCTACTCAAGCTCTGCTATCAAAATTTGATAAAAGTATAAATATATTATATATTATATATATATATATATATATATATATATATATATATATATATATATATATATATATATAGGAAATCTGTGCACATTTTACCTGTACGTTCTGTATTTGTTGGCCATGGAGAATAGAAGACTTGGTAGCAGGACTAATGATTTGAGCGGATGATAATGAGGACATAGCCAATACAGGTTTAACTTCAGTACGACCTCCAATAGTGACCAGCTTGATCTGCTGCGGTGTCCCTTTGAAATCCACATGCTGAATTTGTGTGGCTTTGTGTGTGCCTGACATCTGGCTCTGCGGAATCAGCACAATGGGATGGCTTGACTTTCCTAGAGTGGTCACAATCAGCTTTTCTTGTTTCACAACACGGTTACCAGAAGTAAGCTCAGAAGCCTTATTAAGGATCATCTGTCCAGACAAAGGTGCTCCCAACTTGTGTATGCCACTCTGCAATACAGTTTTCATGGCCGAAGCTGAAGGTCCAGGACTTGGCTTTGAAGCAACGCTTACTACTGCCAGGTGGCTGGCATGGTTACTTGGGGTTGTAACTTCTTCCTTGCCAGAAGACATAGTAATGCATGTTCCACTACTATTTACTTCCACTATTTCATCCAGCTCTGTCTCCATGGGTACCTCCTCCACCATGGGAGAGGTGATAGTAATAGCTTCAATGCTGTCATCATCTACTATGGACATACCAGTTTCCATTATCTCATCAGGGAGGGCATTATTGACCTCTGCAGACACCACACTCATTCTTGATATGCAATGAGAACTTCTGAGGAGGATAAAAAAAAAATATGAATATAAGCTGATCAAGCTTCATGGCCTACACCAATGTTGGCTAACCTGTGACACTCTTCCACTTTGTTAATTATACCCTTCCAGCAATAAGCTGCTATATAATGGCAAAGCATGCTGGGACTTGTAGTTTCACAACACCTGGAGTGTCACAGGTTAGCCAACACTGGCCTACACCAAGATACATAAGAACACTATAAAATCTGTCCACCACAACAACAAACAACTATAAAGCTGTACATGCAACGTGAAAAAATATATTACAAATTGCACTTGCTGACGTTACAGAAATACAACAGCCACCAAATTTGAAACTGTGCTGTTCCAGATCCTGCCTACATTACCTTCAGGAAGTGAGCAACTTGAATACCAGCACCAGTTTCCCATTAATCGGAAGCAGCATGTACATCTCTCACACAGTTCTGACATGCAACTCCCCAGAGGCCGGTTGCAGGTACAAAGACATGATGGGCGCCGCCGGGCGATAGATTATAAAGGGCGCTCTTTTCCAGCCGGTACTCAACGACACATCTCGGGGATTCAGCAGCCAGCACTGCGCATGCGTCGGAAAATATCGCGTCATCAGTAATTGCAGGCGACGCAAGAGTAGACCGCGCATGCGTGTTGAGTACGGCGGGTTTATATCTGTTGATCAGAGCTACTTTGTGTGCACTAACCAACCCATTAAATATACAGCGGGAAGGGAATAATGCAGAAAGGACAGTTAGGGTGCGAGAAAGGAAGATTTTCTTGTGTGTATAAAGAACAAAGGTAGATATAAGGAAATTAGTTCGGTTAAACGATGTACTTGTCACCTAGCTCTGCGAAATCGCTATAAAGCTTATGAATAGAATGTGGTTGAAGAAAACAGGGGTGAGATGAATAGATAATAAGAACAGAGGCTGAAGACGTAGGACAGGAAAGTTGGAATGTGAGATAACTTACTGTTCAGAAACTCAAGTATAAGAAAGGACATAAAGACAGAGCCATCATCTTAAATTCAGCTATGTAACAAGTGAAAATACTGTAGCAAACATGCCTAATTATACTGGAGTCATTGTTGTATATCATACTTGCTATTTTTGAGGAATGTCTGGGAGAAACCAGAATTTAAGTAGTTTTCCTGCACCACAGGAGAGCAGTCCATTCTCCTGGATCCTGCCCATGGGTTGGGGTCTCGGTGACGTTTTGGCCCAGCTTTGAGATGACGCAGTCATGGCATATCGTGCCGATGTTGGCTGAAATTACACTCCCTGCACCTCAAAAGACGAGTCACATACACATCCAAATTTTCCTTGGTAATTCCTAACACTAATATAGACCACCTGTCTATTAGATTGGCCAGCATACATCTCCTTGCCCTAAGGGCAAGAAAGTGTTTTAAATGCTAAGCTCCCCAGGTCTATCCTGATAGATATATAACCTACGTCTTTACCTTCTCTTGAGTTTGACAACACGCACCTCCCGTAGATAAAGCTGATAGGTGCTCTATTTGATCTGTCTAAAGCTGGGTACACACTACATGGTTTTCGGCCAATAATCGGCTCAACCATCCTATATACGACCGCTCGTTCGAAAGTTAGGTCAGTGTGTGTAGTGACACAATGGTCGACAGTCTGCCCAAATGAACGATTGTCAAAACATTTGGTTGGTCGTACCGTTCAATATTTTCGTTCCAGTCTTCTTTCCGTTGTGTAGTGTGTATAAATTTCCGGCCGATCCACGACAATCCTCCGGTACTTCCTCGGCCTGGGGCTCCGTTGGCGTGTGTATGTAAATTTGTGATGCCTGTTCCAGGCCCACGTGGTGTGGTATTCGCACATCACTGACTTGTGTTTTGTATACATGTGCATTGCACCTGTCTGGTTGCAGACCATTACACTTGTGTAAAGCATGTGTGTTATTACCCTTTGCATCTATATTGGGAACCTATTCATATTTACCCTTTATAAACTTATACCTTTATAAACCATTAAACTTATAAAGTCATATTAACTAATATTTGTAAAAGACCCAGAATAAACTACAGTGTTAATGCAACATTTTTATTGGAGAAAAAAGTACAAAATTTTTTAATGTAGAATATGACAAGTGAACAAAATAGTATTACACTTGAAAGGTGCTACTGGTTTGTGGCAGAACAGTTCCAAACAGCATATACATTTCAACAAAATTAGTCTCAAAGTTTTTCATTTTTTTCTTGATGTAGGTTATATTCCCTTTCATGTCTTTAAAATAATTCTGGAGCTTTAGAACGTGTTTTTCTCCCTCAGAACTTTCATATGACGATGGTATCTAGGAAACAAGAAAATAAAAAATGTTTAACATTAAATATATATCAGTAATAAAGTTAATAAAAGTCTTAATGCAACACCAGAAATAGTCTCATTTGCTCACCATGCACACTGCTCGAGATCAGTTTGTGTTGTGTTCCCTCTGACACAATCGCAACAATAGCGGGCTTAACCTCTTTAGATTCTGGAAAACAGGTGCCATTTTGGTAATTATAACGGTACAGGTATGTGCCCAAAGCATTTATTTGTCTACACATGTTCATTGAAATACCTTCGTGTATAATTTCTTTCATATCTTGGTATTCCACATCATTTTTTTCTTGTTTGATAACAGGTGTGTCACGACCTGCATCCTGCAGCTCCTGTCTGCAGGTACTTTGTTGGACCTATTGTATATATTGTATCATGCCTGTAGTACCACTGTCCACCAAAGGGGCTATTGTGGTACTTAGACTGCTCTTACCTGCCTCGTTATTGATGGAAGCTTAAACACCTGCTTCTGGCCTATATAAGCCGGCCTGTCCCAAGCAACCTTTGCCAGATCATCAGGTCACTCAACCTTATGGGAAGCAATCCTTTGACTCCTGGTTATTCTTATCTGTGTGCATGACTTTGTTGTTTTGCTGTTCATTCCACTGCTGCAGACACAGCTCATCATCTATCTGGTTCCTGATTTATATACCTGTTTGAAACTCTGTGCTTCTCAGTGTAACTTGTACAGCTTACTTCCACTGTTACCTGCTGTCTGATCTCAAGTGTTTCAGTGTTACCTGGCTTCTGAGTCTCACTACCTTTCCAGAGGTACCCAACCCAGCAACCCGCAGGCTATTTGTCTCATGACATCTTCCAGAGGTATCCAACCCAGCAACCCGCAGGCTTCTCATCTCACCATTTTAATAGAGGTATCTAACCCTGCAACCTGCAGGCTACTCGTTTCACCACCTCTTCCAGGGGTATCCAACCCTGCAACCCGCAGGCTACTCGTCTCACAACCTCTTCCAGAGATATCCAACCCTGCAACCCTCTGACTACTGCATCTCTTCATCGAGTTACAACATTGCCTATTCAACTGTTAAGAACCGTAGTTGTATTACTGCCTTACCAGTTTTGCATCTTGAACCGGTATTACCTGTGTTTCTAATAAACCACTTCATTCACTTACCTTCTCTCCGTGGTCTTACCTTGGGAACCCTGACAAGGTGTTACATTAGTGGTATCAGGCTTTCTCACTGTTAATTCTTCGTCATCACAAAAAAAACTATTTCATTCTAGTTTCACACGAAGCAATGCAAATGCCTGATTTGTAACATAAAGTCCTTCAAACAGGTACACTACACGTGCTACTCACTTTTTTAAATGTTTCTACTAATGAATAGGTTTTGGTGGTTCCAGATATGCAGCAACTTCTAAGTGGAGGAAAGGGAGAAAGGCAATAAAGTATGAAGGATTTTTGAAGGCCCTTTTAAAGTGGAAACACTGTAAGCATACACCCATTGGGGCAAGGTGCCACAGAAGAGTCACAGACCTGCTGTTCACTTGGGTGTTTTTTTAGCACTTTATCACTTGGTGCTGGAATTGACTTATTGCAATTAGAAAGTGTGCTATAAACATGTTACACTATGTTATGCTCTTTTGAGTTGTAGTTAAAAGAACAAGCTGGTATATGATCGATATACTGAAGAAAGAGTGTTTCATCTCTGTTGGGGTTAAAGATTGATGCCTTATGTATGTACACCTTTGATATCCATTACTGTAATAAAATATATGTCTTTCACTGCTCAGATTTCTTTGTGGGTACGATTTTAATACATTGTTGTTTAATACATTGTTGCTCTTCTCTCTTTGTTCTATGAATATATGAACAATCTGGGAGAAATAAAAATTGGAGGATTACCATCATATGATTTAAGTATTCTTCCATTCTAAACTTTATAGAGAATATGTATTAGCGCCTGTAGGTTTTCTACATATTAATGTTGACATTATTACTTGTTGGGAATTTTGTGTATATTCCCTTTGAATTCCAGCGGGCAGCTGATAAAAGTGAAGCGCTGTTTGGGATCTCACTAAATTTTAAACTACATATTTTGTGCAACTCCGAGATGGAATGTTAAGGGTTTTGTTTTTTAGTTTGTTATGGAAAGTAGTATGCTCCAATGCACCTCCATCTGAGAGTCTTTTCTTTTTTCCATTGTCCACAAATAAGAATTCATAGTTCCCATCCACTATGGTCATTAAAATAATGCTAAAAAATCCTTTATAATTGAAGTAGAAAGATCCACTGCATAATTCTGACATGTTTGCCATCAATGGCACCACCGCAATTTGGAAAATTCCATAGTCTCTCAAAATCTTCGACTATCACTTTGCAGTCTTCCTCCATCTATTGAAACTGAAACATAAAGACGTGTAAATAGGTTACATTTGAACATGCAATTGCATACTCTCATTATTTTTCTTTTGTTATTTTTCAGTCTGCACTCCTGTCTGAAGGCCTCTTGTTGGATGCTGCAGGCCAGGAAGATACAACAAGTAATAGCACTACACATGAAAGCCAGCTTACTGCTGATAGCCAGGACGTGACCGAAGCTGGTACACTAACAAAAAACATTCAGAAGCGAAAGACATAGAATAAGAGAAATACAAGAAAGTGATGCACTAACAGAAAAGATGCTTGATTGCGCTAACACTTTGATGACAAAAAGAAAGCAACAGGACACATTTGATTTCCTGGGAGCAACAAAAGCTGGCAAAATGAGAATTAGTAGCAAGCGCATACAAGATGAAATGGAGCGGCTGCTGTGCGACCTCATGTGTAGGTCTACTACTGAAGATTTGTGGTCGGACACAGTTATTTCCCCATCTAACCGCAGACATAAACAACCGTACACATTTCACACAGCACAGTTGAAGCATGCTACCATGGGCGGACAAAGCGTAATGTCTCAACCATGTATGACATCCACACCAATAGCATCGGGAAGGATGCCACATTACGCTGGGGACACATCTGGAATGGACACAAGCGAAATGTTGCACTACCAACTATTATAAACATTTGCTCTAGTACAGGGGTGTCCAACCTTTTAGCTTCCCTGGGCCACATTGGAAGGCAACAAGTTGGTTTGAGCCGCACATAAAATACACTAGCACTAATGATAGCTGATCATCCAAAAAAACCATAGAAAACATTGCTAATGCTCCTTGTTGGTGCTCAGTGCTTCAATGACATGCTAATGGCTGCTGTCAAACATCAAGTGATATTGTTACAACATTTTATGAAGGGCTTCAATACAGCAGCCATTAAGACAAGAAGATAAGGTCCATGATGCTCCAGGACCAGGTGAGTTTATGCACTGGTCAGCGTCCCTTGAAATAATAAAAAAAAAAAAAAACCTTAACTTACCTTTTAATCGGCTTGTTCTCTGATCCTCCTCTCTTGTTTATTCCGTTTCACTGCTGCTGATAGTTTGCGCGGGTGACTCCTATGTGCTGTGCTCCGCAATGGATGTCGGACGTAATGACGTCACGCCCGACATTCACTGTGAGCGCAGCACGGAGGAGGAGACCAAGGAGGGACCGCATGACCACAAGGTAAGTATTTTCTTATCTTTTTCTGCAGGATTTTTTTTTTCATTAACAGCACTACCCCCTTGCCACAACCAAAACTCCTGCTGGGCCACATTTACAGGCATGTTGGACAACCCTGCTCCAGTACAAATAATTATTGCATTGCACTTTACAAGTTAAATGTATTTTTTAAATTTTATGTATGGTAATAAACCTCTATTTTTTTATACTGAATGCTATTGCTTTTTACCAACCTTCACATACTGATCGCAGAGAACTTCAATGATAGCATCACAGGTGTCGGATATTATCATACCAAGAGCTTAAAGTGAAATATCTGTGCTGTATTTCAGATCTGCCAGTGTCCTCTCTGTTGCCAAAAATCTTAGCGTTGCCACCAGTCTTTGCGCTGGCGGTATGAATCTCCTTAAATGGGTGTTCTCCCTCTGGATGAGAGGGGTTACTAGTTGGAGCAGTTTCTGAAAAGTGGCATCATTCATATGAAGGAAATTTTTAAAGTCATCAGGGTTGATGTCCCGTATCTCCTCTAGCAGGGGCATATGAGAGAATGTGTCTCCTCTTGAACAAATCTTTGCTCCAACAAGATCTATTCTTTCTCCTTATTTCTCTTTTGTTCCATACCTGCAGTCTTCTTGCCACAGCAAGCAGGAAAAGTGCAGTTGCATTTTCTACTACTGTATCCATTGTAGGTTAAAAAATAGGAATGAATGAATGAAGATACAGTGTTGCCTTCTCTTTTTATGCAGTTTTGAGTGTTAACTATAGTGAAAGCTCTGCCCCTTTATTCTAATGTCTTTGGTATATCGTTACATGCCCCGCAAATGTTGATTCAGTGTGTACGAAATTAAAATCATTGCACACGACGACATGGCTGTAAAAAGTCGCTAATGAGACAACCGCTCTTCCCTTTATCATCAAAAGTAAGACTAGTGTGTATGCAGTCCATGGACCGAGCGATCGGATGTAAAATCGATCGGATGTAAAATCGATCGGCCTAAAAAGTTGGTGGAAAATTCTGTAGTGTGTACCCAGCTTAAGTCCCCAAATGTAAGCTGTTAACTTTGCCACATTTTCCTCCCCTTAGTGCAATCATGTCGGTGGTGCAAACTCTGAGGGGCAGATTTTCTTGACAGATCATCTATACTTTTATGTTTATTGGGTCTGCAATGTGGCACATTGGTTAACATTATGGCCTCACAGTTCTGAGTGATTTCTACCAAGTCTTCATTCTGGGGATGGTAAACTGAGGTGCAAATAATTTTTACCCTTAAGAGCTGACACACATCTTTCATCAACGAAGTGCCCTGGTCTGTCAGAATTTCTTTGGGTATTCTCAAGTGTGAATTTTCTTAGAGGTACTCCATATAGTAGGTGGCATAATCTACCACTGTTGATACTATACGAATGTTCCAGCCACTGACTTTTCCAGCAGACCCATAAGGTCTGTAGCAATGCACTCAAAAAGGCACCTACACAACAGGGGGGTGCTGTAAGCAGATTTAGGACAGGTTCTCTAACAGACCAGGCAACAATACCTAAATTCCTCATATGTAGCATCAATGAGCTTGTCTGGTGGAAAGTCCTGCAGGGAAAACTTTCTGGCAGTGGCGTTTCATATGTGATATCTCCTATCAACATGGCACAGTTTGCTCCCTGGCAGCTCTACTTCTCACATCACTTGCTCCTGTAGGATCTCCTGAAAGTATGGACAGTACTGTCCCAAAATGTGGGGATGTGGCAGCTTTTTTACTATGGTGGCTACTTCGATGACCACTTGATCCTTGAGTGTAATTGCCAACAGGGTTCTTTCATAGGTTTTGGTGGTTACAGATATGTAGAGGACTCAAATCTTGGCTAGTCATTTAGTGTCACCCTTGGGCAACAGCGTGCTGGATACAAGGGTAAGTTAATTTTCCGAAACAACTAAAGTCAGTACTACTTTCCGGTCCACCACTACAGTCACCCAGAACAATTGAGGCTTTCTGCAGCTAGATTCTTTGTCTAGTAGCATGGGAAAATCTGAGCAGTCAGGAAGAATAGTGATTTTGGCTTCTGCATAGCTCCTAAATTCTTCACAACTGTGGTGACACTGTTAGACGTTTGTTGGTTGGTTTGCACAACCCATCTCTGAAGACTGTCAAGACCTCAGGTGAAACGATCTATCACTAACAGCTTGATGATTCGTGTTGGTGAATTAGTTTCAGGTTGGGGCCATTTCGTAAGGAGTTTACACTACATACCTACCTGATTTCTCCCTCTTAACCTGCCAGTCATGGAACTGTTTAATTTTAATCTGTGCCAGAATCTCTTGATTCAAGTGCCAATAGTCCAGGGCCACCATTTCACCTAAATCCATGTAAGCTTGCTGGACCTCTCTGCGTAAACATGACACTAGAATCTCAGCCCACCTTTCCTTCTGCCATTTTACACACTGAGCAGTCTGTTCAAACTCTATCAGGTACATTTCAACATCATTGGCCAAAAAAGAAGAATCACTATTACTTTCTTGCTTGCTTTTTCCTTTTTGATTTTCCTCAGAACACAGAGGAGAGGAAATGGAGGAAAGATTTATCCCACTGTTTGGGTTCTGTACAAAACCAATTCCTTAATTACAGCCATGGAGCCAGACACGTGATGTAAACGTTTTAAACCAGGCCTGTCCAACCTGCAGCCCTCCAGATGTTGTGAAACTACAAGTCCCAGCATGCCCTTCCAACTATCAACAGGTTGTCTACTGGCAAAGCATTCTGGGGCTTGTAGTTTCACAACACCTGGAGGGCCGCAGGTTGGACAGGCCTGTTTTAAACTGTTTATTGCAGAAAAGTATAGTCCAGTTCAGGCTGAATGGAACAATGGATTTCCATTTCTTGGCAAACAATCAGGTAAATAATAATGAAATGCAGCAAAACTTAACTGAAACCAGGAACAGAGACACATGCAGGTAATCCAGGAACAGACACATGAGCAGGCTAGGAACTTCAATGACCAGCAAAGGGTTTCAGGAAAAGACAGGCATATTTAGGCCACAGACAGGTGTGTGGATAATTAACTAGCAGTGCTAGTTAACCCCTGATAGAGGAACGGCCGGATAGTAGCTCCTCTGGAGAATCACAGATACTGCAGGGTAATGTGCACACAGGGTAACAAGGCAAATCATAACACAGGGTAAAATGCACACAAAGAAACAAGGCAGATCATAACATCCACGTGGAACCTCCATTTACGCCTTCTGTTCCTGGAACTCTGTGAAACTGCCTCTTAAAATCTGGTGAGCATGAATCACTGTCAGAAATGTGGAAGGGTATGTGAAAAATGATCTCCTGGCACAGCTCGACATTTTGACTTCATATAGATTTAGACAACACACACCACCAAGGGATTTTTTAGTAAAATGTATGAGTGTTTGAGAGACAGATTTAATAATGAAAAAAGGCAGTATTTTCAAATTAAAATAGGAGTTTACATTTTTCAAATTTTGGCACAATAGGAAATAATTAAAAGAAAACACGAGACTGAAAGAGTTAATTACATATACACTCAGTAGCGACTTTATTAGGTACACCTGTTTGTTAATACAAATATTTAAGCCACTCATGTGGCAGCAACATGAGAAAGGAATGTGATATAAGTGTTAGACAGTCGCGGCGGCCGTGGGCACCGCCGTGACTCACTGTAGCTCCTCCCGGCGTCACTTCTGGGATTCAGGCCAACAGTTGCCAGGGCAATGGCCGGTCGCCGAAAATAATGTCTATGCGCTCCGGCAAGCTGAATAGCTGGGCGCATGCTCAGTTCTATTCCACAGCTGTGGGCTGATTAATAGTTCCCTTTAATAGTATTAGCCTGCACCTGAATGGGAGTTGGTGACAGGTTCCCATTGGCTGCTCTAAGTATTTAAGGCAGGGAGGGCTTAGCCTCCCTGCCGGTTATAGCGTGTCTAACCTAGTCTGCTGACCTGCTCCTGTTTCCTTGCCTTTTCCTGTGGATACTGTTTGATCTCCCGTGTATGACCCCGCCCGCTTGGATTATTGGACTCCGCCTTTTTTGCTAGTGAACCTGACACTTCTTGCCTGTACCTTGGACTTTGCTACTGTGCCTGTAACCCCGACCTCTGGTGTGTTTATCGATTACCTTGCTTGCCTGTGACCCTTGACTTTGGCTATCGTTTTGACTACCCGCTGCCTTCTTCCAGTCTCCTGGCCCGCCGCTGTGGTCCTGCATTACCAACCCACACTATACTTGGAGCTAAGTCCTGGGGGCATGCGAGTACCGTTAAGCGCGTCAAGCTCTAAGGGAAAGGCGGCTGCTATGGGCGAAGATCTCCGTCATCTAGTTCTGTGGGTTGGTGATCAGCAGCCTAACAATAAGTGACTTTAATCTTGAAATGGTTATTGCCAGACAGGGTGGTTTGAGTAGCTCAGAAACAAGTCTCCAGAGTTTACATAAAATATCTAGTGAGCGGTAGTTCTGTGGGCGAAAACACCTTGTTAATGACAGAAGAGATGGCCAGACTTTTTCAAGCTGACAGAAAAGCTACAGTAACTCAAATAACCATGCATTACAACAGTACTGTGCAGAAGAGAACCTTGCTGTGGACTACAGTAGCAGAAGACCACACTGGGTTCCACTCCTGCCAGCTGAGAACAGGAAACTGAGGCTACAGAGCATCCAGGATCATTGGACAGTTGAAGATTGGAAAAATGTTACCTGCTGTGGTATGCAAATGGTAGGGCCACAGTTTAGAACAAACAGCATGAATCCATGTATCCATCTTTCCTTGTGTCAACTTTTAAGGCTTGCGGTGGTGTAATCGTGGAGGGAATGGGAGATGTGCTGCATGAATGTGCAGCTGACAAATCTGTAGCAACTGTGTGATGCTATCGTGTAATGGCAACATGGACCAAAATCTCTTAATAGACAAATACACAGCTAAAGAAAACATATTAATATAAAATCCAGTATATAGTTGGGGCCTTCCAGAGCCATCTATAATTGTAGCCATGTATCATGTATTGTCATTATCGACTAGCCAAGTTCTCTGTATGCTCTCCGTTTAAATGAAAAACTTATTACAACAGATTCAGAATAAGCAGGGAGATTTAATGAGACATTAATACAAATACCTGATATTACATCTAAATGTAACCATTAATTACAGATTTTTAGATTTCTAGAAAGATTTTATCTAGATACAAATGCTACAAAATTGGTTAGTACATAAAGCTTTTTTTTTTTTTTTTTTAAAAGATCATTAATTTCCTCAGGTTCTAATCTCCAAAAAAATGTAGGGCAAAAAGTCTTAAATGGCAACAAAGTCAGGTTATCTTCGTGGCTTATTTTTGTTGGTGAATTTAAGGTTAATGTCATATTCGTGACTCTTATCGTAGAAAAAAAAAAACCACCAGCAAATCGTCAATTGCCTAAAAATGTACATACTGTTGCAAAGGAATGGTTTGTCACAGGCCTCTTAGAGGAATTAGATATTCATATGACAGGCTGCAGCCATTACACGTTTAGACAGAAGTGTACCTAGTTCAAAGATACACAGGTGGAAGACATATGTGTGACAGTATAATAGTATATAGTGTGATCTAACATGTTTTGAAGTGGTTTGAAAGTGTCTTTTTACACAACTCACAGCAAGCTGTAAAGGTGTGTCTGCAGTGAGGGTAATCAAGCAGAGCACCTGATGAGAACTCCTTTTATAAAGCAAGGTCGTAGTGTCACCTGTCCATAAAACTAGGGCTGTGGCAGGAATTTAAACCTGTGTTTATCCATTATTCAGTGTGACCGATGCCAAATAAGTTGGCAGGTGTCTAGTAAGCGGGTCTGTTAATTTAGCATTAGGGTCACAAAAAAAAGTGTGTGGCAATTTAGGTTATGAATTACTTTGCCATCCTAACAAAGCACAGTGCAAAGGAAGAAGTTGTTTATGTGTGCATCACCAGAAGGGTGCTCGTGTCACAGTACATTAAACCACCTCTTTTTCTGTGAGAGGTATAGATCTGTTCAAATAAATTAAGTGGTGATATGGAAATCACAGAAAATTGTACACTTTAGATAGGCGAGATCAGTGCGATGATGAAAAACACATTTATTTATGTTCAGATTAACTTATCTGATATTATCCAATTTGGATGTTATTGGGCAGGTAGTCAAGCAACTGGCGAGTAGGATTGGATTTTTCCCAGGCATTTAGAAGGCGATAAAGGATGATTTACGTGGAAAATTGATCTTTTGGGAATGAGGCTGAGGCGGTGCACACGTATTTACTATGCCGAGTTCTACCTAAACCCCGCTTTTATCTTCTACTCCAAAATTGGTAGACGTAGATTGCCACTCTGCTTTTTTGGAGCAGAAGCAGTACAGCATGCGAAAAGCTTACTAAAGTAGCACCCCATAAAAAAGCTTTATGGAAAACTCAAATAGAGCATGTTTGGGAACATATAGCTGACATAGCGTTAGCTCATTAATTGTAATTTAAAATGTATTAAATGTTTCCAAACAAAGACAAAGAGTTAAATAAAAAATAAAATGTCCAATAAGATTTATATAATTAAGATAACTTTAAAATCATTTATCTTACCTTGTTAACCTGCTCAACCCAAGAAAATGAAATTCTTAACTTTAGAATCTATATTCTATTCTAGAGAAGATATTATGAAAAAATTATAAATTGCCAGAACCAAATGGATGTGACTTCTAAAACTTTTAAAGCAGTTATTACCACTTTTTTTTTTTAAAAAAAATATTCCAATTCAAGCTATTGTCCCCCAGTAAATAGTTCCTATATTTCTGTAATAAAAAAAAAAAAAAGTCAAACTTATTTTCAAAATTGTGCAAATTAGTAACCAATAACTACTCAATAACAAACATTTTAGAAACATGTAAGACTGCTTACAAAAATATTGTTGGGAAATAACAGGAATTACAAGGTTATAGTGTAGTATACAAAGACTATGGAGTTTATTGCAGCAATCAAGTGCAGACAGGAAAAACACAGGCTCGGAGGTAATGCAGAGGCAAGTAAAAACCCAAATTCCACCTTCACAGCCTGTACCATCCACTAGTGGGGCTTCCCAGTCAGAGGCAGGTTTGGCGTGTAAGATAGGTAGTTAGGGAAGAAGAAAGCCTGGCAGAGAAATTCCCCAAAATACACTGAGTGCCTTTATCAAATTTGAGATCCCAACCCCCAAAATGAAACTGGATGTGGATGCAAAATGGGAATGTTCATATGCCTTGTCCATACTCATCAAGGCACACCCATTTTCTCCCATAGAAGAATGCAAAATTCTACAAGCCTGCAGACATCACCATTGTGACCTATAAATCTATGCATATATGCACAAAATTAGGCCTCATAATATCATTTGCACTGTACCTTTGTCACTTTTGAAGTATTTTAAAAAAAAAATCACAGATGTGAACACTACAACCAAACATTTCCCAACAAAAGCATTTGAAGAGGCAAAGCAAAGTTGTATAACCAATAGGTTATACAACTGCAGGTCAAATGCATTAATTTATGGTTGTACACTGGTGCATCTGTGCTGCATTTAAAACTGAACACAGCTTCAACAGAACTAAGTTTCTTTCAGTGAATACTAGACAGAGCATGGATGCATAGTATGATCTTCAGTCCATGATCTGTCTAGCATGGACACTGAATACTATGAATAGTTGATATGTACAAACAAGTGCTCAAAAAACACTATTTAACATGCTGATTGAAATGTTTAAACAGAGATGGGAAGTGCCACAGGTGAACCAACAGCACTTTGTGGATTTGTTTTATTAGGAGTCCTTGTAAACTTGTGCAAGAAACCTTACAAACACTTAAATGCTGCTAGTTTTGTTAATTTTAGATATAATATAGACAAAAGTCACAGATCATGGGATACTCTAGCCACATACTTTGTAAACTTACATTAACAGCTATCCTGCAGGCTGACACCTACTGATCCAGCAAGTGCACTGAAAACTACAAAAAAAATAGTCCATTCATGGGCACAAAATTCATTATTGCCAGGACTACTTTGGAAAGGTTTGCTATTCTGCTTTAATTGAAAATTTGAATGCAAAACCCATTGTTGAAACTTCATTTATTGACAAAAAAAATTGAATGTTGGAAAACAAATATTCATAGTGTCTACAAATTCATGTTAGTCAAACAGAGTCATCAATACTTTATAATATCCAGCCTGACAATACTTCATCAAGGTGAACACAGTTGCAGTTCTCTTAATTACCTATGGAAACAATCACATGTGCCATAGGCGCAGTCAAACAAACCCCTCTTCACCCTCCCCAAGAGCCAAATAGCTGACATACTGTTGCATCCAAAAACATGTATTAAAGTGAAAATAATTGATAATCTGATCCCATTGCAAAAAAACAAAACAAAAACGGAAATACATTTGTTAAGATGGCATTATGCAGTCACAGTCAACATTGAACTTTTAAACTATTACAATGATCAATTACTGCATATACACAATTAAACTGTTTAAACAATGTTCTAAAAAGAAGTTTAATATGCAATAAGTTGTGTTTTTCTGGGTCGGATGAAATGGCATCTTTGATTTGGTCCCTCCGGCAATGTTGACATCTGGATCTTTGGCCAATTAATCACAGGTAAATCTTAAATAGAAATATTACAATTAGTGAATATTTAGTCTTAAATTAATACATCTAACAGATTAGTGATATTTTGCAAGACTAATTTACTTGATACTTCTATTAAGATTTTGAACATTGAACAATGCTTTGACCTTTACTTCCACACCTAGGTGTGGTCTTAGTATGGAAACCTTTTAGTACAGTGTTTACATGCAAGTTGTGTATATTTTATATATAGTCATAGCCAAAAGTTTTAAAAATGACAGTATTGATTTTCACAAACTTTACTGCTTCAGTGTTTAGACCTTTTTGTCAGATGTTGCTATGGTATACTGAAGTAAAATTACAAGCACATCATAAGTGTCAAAGGTTTTTATTGGCAATTACATTACGTGTATGCAAAGAGTCAATATTTGTAGTGTTGCCCTTTCTCTTTTAAGACTTCTGCAATTCGCCCTGGCATGCTGTCAATCAACTTCTGGGCCACCCACTGACTGATGGCCGCCCATTCTTGCCTAATCAATACTTGGAATTTGTCAGAATTTGTGGGTTTTTGTTTGTCCACCAGTTCAATGGGATTAAGGTCTGGGGAATTTCCTGGCCCTAGACCCAAAATTTCGATGTTTTGATCCCCAAGCACTTGGTTATCACTTTTGCCTTATGGCAAGGTGCTCCATCATTCTGGAAAAGGCATTGTTCGTCACCAAACTGTTCTTAGATGGTTGGGAGAAGTTGTTCTTGGAGAATGTTTTGGTACTATTCTTTATTCATGGCTGTGTTCTTAGTCAAAATTGTAAATGAGCTCACTCCCTTGCCTGAGAAGCAACCCCACATATAAATGGTCTCAGGATGCTTTACTGTTGGCATGACAGGACTGATTGTAGCGCTCACCTTTCCTTATCCGGACAAGCGGTTTTCCAGATGACCCAAACAATCTGAAAGGGGATTAATTATAGAAAATGACTTTACCCCAGTCCTCAGCAGTCCAATCCCTGTACCTTTTGCAGAATATCAATCTGTTCCTGATGTTTACTAGCAACAATATCCTTGCATGTGAAGCCCTTTTTGTTCAAAGAAATGACTGTACGTGTTTCCTTGCAGCTAACCATGGTTAACAGTGGAAGAACAATTATTTCAAGCACAATCCTCCTTTTAAAGCTTCCAGTCTGTTATTCTAACACAATAAGCATGACAGAGTGATCTCCAGCCTTGTCATTGTTACTCTCACCAGTGTTAATGAGAGAATCACTAGCCTGATGTGAGCTAGTCCTTTTGTGGCAGGGCTGAAATGCAGTTGAAACTTTTTTGGGGGATGAAGTTCATTGTCATGGCAAAGAGGGACTTTGAAGTTAATTGCAATTCATCTAATCACTCTTCATGACATTCTGGAATATATGCAAATTGCCATCATAAAAACTGAGGCAACAGACTTTGTGAAAAATAATATTTATGTCATTCCTAAGACTTTTGGCCATGACTGTAGATCAGGTTTTACAAGTTTCACATGAGACTAATATTCCAAGTAGATTGTTTGAAGAGCTATTTCATTCAATATAGGAATCAGTTTTTTTAATCTTGCTTACAGACAAATATAGCATCATAGTTAAGTACAATGAAATGACAAGATACAAGGATTGATTTTGTTTTAAAAACTTACACTTTAACAAATGTATCAGGGTTCTTATAGCATGGAACAGTGAAACCCAACTACTACTATGCATTTAGAATTTTTCAAATAGACACAAAGAGCTCAGAGAACTCAGAACAAGCTGGTATTGCTTCAGGAGTTTACATTGGGCAGGAGAAATCAGTGACCCCTTGACTATTCTACAGCATGCTTAGGTGAACTGGGGCTCTAAGTTGTAGGACTTCCTGCTCCACAATAGATTGTAATCAGTTGTAGACAACTTGTGACTCATACAGACAGCAGCCCTTGCTGGTCTCTACTTTCTGACCAGGTTGCTACTTTATAGTAAGTAATAAGCAGCTTAATTACACTGTTTGTATTGTCTGTCTCCGGCCACAATAAGCCTCTGCTGCTAAGATTCTATTCTGCATAGACAAATCACTACATATTGCAGCAAGAGAAACAAATAGCAATTACAAGGGCAGAAAGGGAGCAGGATATAAGTGAGGGTAGGAAAGAAACTAAACTACCAGCAAGGAATACAAATTATTGAAAATGGTTCTGGTCAGGGAAGTGGCTATTAGTCACGCAAGGTGGTACAGTGGTTAAGATTGTTGCCACATAGCACCAAGGCAATGAGTTTTTCTGCACAGGGCTCCAACTGCAGTCTGTACATTCTTCTAGTGGTTGAGTTTCCCTTGAGTGCAGCAACACTTAGTGACTACGCTCCACTTGGGCAGAAACCAAGGTAAATGATTTAGCAGCAACATATGGTGCAGCGCTTAAATGTTTGCTTTTAAAGTGTAAGCATACATTCATTCCTGATTTGTATAACAGATTTCAACACATTGTATTCTAACAAAACAAAGAATTTCTCTGCAGCTTGCTGTGGAGAGGTCTGTATGAAAGTACTCCCAGAAGAAATACACAAGATTAAAAACAGTAAGAAAAAGTTTAAAAAGTTACCTGTAATTCCATGTGAAAAACAACTGTCATCAACCCTAAAAAAACAAAAAAACAATTTCATATAAAAACAAAATCAAGAGAAAAGAAATGTATTGTCGCTATTGCTTATGTCCTCATACAAATAAATTGTTAATCACAGATTATCATAATGTGAACAGCAATAAAGAGTTTTAATCATTGGACATAGGAAAATGTAGTATGGAACCAATATGGCAAACATTTAAACAGCAAGTGACTTCAATACTGCATTAGTGTGTACATTGCAACAATGAGTTTGTTCCAAAGCTTATTGTATTGTTTCATTTTAAACTGAACTAAAAAATGATGTTCAACGATGGAACAATGTTGTTTACGTTCTCCAGTGTGTATGCAGACATTGTATTTCTTCTGAATGTAAGAAATTGATGCACAGCCTTAAGCTAGGTGCACACTACAGGTTTTTCCACCTGATTACTGTGCCAGTGTACTTACTGCTTCAGTGTGTATGCTCCCAAGATCATGTTTAATCATATCAAAGCACATTGTATGGTTTCATTTGATTTCATAGTCAGATTAAAAATCTCTATAAAGGTGGAACGATGTTGGGTAAATTCTGCAGTATGTAAGCACTAAGCAGCAGTGTAGGCAGCTCTACATAGAGCTTACAGAGTCACAATCTTTTCAGCCGAAGGTTATGACATATGAAGAGCACAGATCGGAAGGTAAATTGTGTAAGTGTGTTCACATGAACCGGCATGCTGATCAGGACTTTCAGTTGTTAGTAAAATTGTGAATGCTATATTGGGAGAAATGTTATGTAGTGTGTACCTTGATTTCAAGCCAGATATTGGAAAGCATAGGAACACTTCACCTTTACTCCATAAATAATCTATTACTTCTCTACAAGTTGTTAAACTTACCTCCTAGACTGCTCTTCAGCCATTTGTGCTTCTCCATCTGGGCAGTTTCACCAGCACACAAGGCAGCTTAAAGAGGGTAAATGTGCAAGTTTACAACATGACTTCATAAACACAGATTTCAATACACAGATTTCAATAGCATACTACGAAATGTGTTCATTAACGTCAAAAATAATCTGTGCCTCAATCAAAAAAGTTACTGGAAACTTGTGGTAGAATATACCAGCAATGCACTCCTTGGCTCTCAGGATGACTTGATACAGGCCATTAAAAACTAAAGTGTAAAGAACAAAAGACATATATTCACCCCCAACTGCTGCATCATAAAGCCACATCAATTTAACCGACTCCGGCTTAAGAGACTAGTACAGTGGTTCCCAAACTTTTGCAGTTCGCGGCACCCTTAGAGTCTCCAAATTTTTTTAAGGCACCCCTCCAAAATAATTATTGAGCAGTCCTGTTTTAGAAGTAGTTGGGTCAAAAAATTGTAATAAGTATTTAGGTCACGACAGAAATACTTATTTAGTTGTATGCAAAAATGCCCCCTCTGCATCCAGACACTGCCCCCTGTCATGCTCTGTCCCCCTTCATGCCCCTCTCACGCTCTGTCCCCCTTCATGCCCCTCTCACGCTCTGTCCCCCTTCATGCCCCTCTCACGCTCTGTCCCCCTTCATGCCCCTCTCACGCTCTGTCACACCCACTCTGCCCCCGCTGTCACACCCACTCTGCCCCCGCTGTCACACCCACTCTGCCCCCGCTGTCACACCCACTCTGCCCCCGCTGTCACACCCACTCTGCCCCCGCTGTCACACCCACTCTGCCCCCGCTGTCACACCCACTCTGCCCCCGCTGTCACACCCACTCTGCCCCCGCTGTCACACCCACTGCCACAATCCCTGTCACTCCTCTGCCACGGGCCAGACAGAAGAAAAAAAAACAAAGCACATAAACTTACCAATCTGCCAGCAGCCTCCTCTCCCCGCAGCTTGTTACTGACATTGATATTCAGTGACAGCTGCGGGGAGAGGAGGCTGCTGGGTCCCGGCGGATTGGTAAGTTTATGTGCTTTGTTTTTTTTCTATGTCTGGCCCGCGGCACCCCAATGACAGCACCGCGGCACCCCTGGGAGCCGCGGCGCACACTTTGGGAACCGCCGGACTAGTATATCACTGTACGCATGTAGAAAATGATTCAAACAGTAAATGTGTCAGATGAACACAAGTGGTCATAGTGTACAATAGTCATACAACCCCACTCTTTGCAATGGAACAGTACTAGTCCACAAAAACACTAGCTTGAGAAACTTTCCTTGTTCTTCCATGAAAAATAATCTCTTGCTTTGAAATCCCCTCATGTGCTTCTCAAGTATTCAAACCTGCCTAGCACATGGGTCCAGCAATCCCTTTAGTGATCTGAGCATGATACTCTCCTGCTCTGAAGTCACACACACCCCCCCCCCCCCACACCTTATAGGCTTTCTTTCACAAGAGACAATTCAGGAGAGAAGCCCTTACATTAAAAATGTCAACCAATAAAGGTATACGTCCTCAGCCACAAACGATAATCACGGTTAACTCATGATGTGAACAGCAGTAAAAAGGCTTTCATCACTGGACGAAGATTAGAACACAGTTAGATCTCGCTAGCAAAACCACATTCAGTGGATTTAGTAACATTCTTTTAAAAGGTTTCTACAATTAACAATATTTGAAAGATTAGACTTACCTTGCCACTATGCTCCCAAATACAATAAAGGTTATTTAAACCATTTCCTCATGAAGGCTTGTACAATTCACAATGGTCCTTTCTCAGATAAGAAAACCAAATGCTTGATACAGGCATCTGCAATAGAGTAATGTGTTAAATTCAAATAACTAATTTTCCTAATGTTTCACTAATCACATGCCACCATCCTCATAAAACGAAGAAGTATAATCACAGCAGTCATGATGTGAACAGCAGATAAGTTTTAATCACTGGATGTGGAACATAATTGAGCACTACCAACAAACAGGAAAAAATATTTTGCAGATGGTGAAATACTCGGATGTGACAAATCAATGTATTCAGTCGTTTGGCCAGCAACCAGGTCATATGAGGCACCATGAAATTGGGTTAGCCAATATGCTCATACAGAACAATGTTAAGTCAATTTGGACAAAGGTACAAAATAGCAATATGGGGTCAGCTTGAGACTATATTCCTGACGCCTCAGCATTGGTGGTACCGGCCAAGTCCAAGTTGCATTCAGCTTGGTATATCAAACAGGACAAGTTATATTTTATGGAGATGTAGTGAGAATATTTAACTAGTGTTGCCCACAAAAAAATTAGTCTGTTGCTGAAATTAAAATATTCCATGGGTACATCTTCATAAAAGACAACTGTTCTATCCAGCTTTCAAACAAAGCTCAAACAGCAGCTGAACAGAGCTCAGGCTTAGCAGATTACATATGCTGACAGCAATCGGTATGCAACATTAAAAAGTGGATCAGGGTTTGGCAAGAAGAGTAAAACCCCACAAAGCTCGATCTCATTCAATATCCTTTTTTTTTACCAGTGTGTATGCTTCCCTATGCTGTTGGACGCACAGAAATAGAACAGGTTATGTTCTAAGAATCACAGTGACTACGAAAACCGCAAATGAGGATGGTAAAACAGGCAACTTTTAACACAAGATGCAAATACATGCATGTTTTTCCACGCACTACAAATGCAAGTCTTGTACTCAACTTTTACAGTAATCTGACATTATAACTGGAGAAATTTGTACCTTTTAGTTCTTGAAGTGCAGAGAGACAATATACAGTGAATGAAACTAACTTGATGATGCCCTAGATAGTGATGCTAAAGGTCATTATGGAACCCACTGAAAACATGTGGTGAGCAAAAGTGAAAGTTTCTTCAGCACCACCCATTCTATATTGTGTTGAAAGAACTTAAAATGATGTTAAAGACAAAATACCCAGAGCAGCTCTGGTTTCTACAACTAAAAAAGTTTGAGATAATGATTCCTATAGCAATTTTCCATTACTAAGTTATTGCCATTAAAGTTAGGGCAGCACAGACTCAAGAGTCTTGTCATTCTAAAATGGGGCGGAAGGTTAATACAAGTTAACTTTAGTTTCCCCAACTCCAGAGCCATGTGATGGATTCTTCCAGTTTTGATTTACATATTCAATTAAAGACTTACCAGATCTTGATGCTTTGTGGAATGTAATTTTGGCACCTGTGTGTCTGTTGTGGCATTCAGTTGGTCTGTACAACAGCATTATGTCACATTCCAGACTTGGTGACTGCTCTTATGAGATATGTAGAAAGTCAGAGTCCCAGATGGTATTGCCTCAGTATAATCACTCATCTTTTCAGAAAGGTTTATAATGCTCACTTCAACACTGTTGGATATTCTGTTTAATGGAAAAAATTTAAAAAACGTGTTAGCGATTTAATACTACATTCCTATCTACATACCAAGAACACATACTTGCACAACTATTGTGGATAAGAAATATGGGTCAATGAGATGGGGGTTGGCTTTGCTATTGGGTACCCAACACCTTTACCTTAATTTGCATATTTTGTTTGCTAATATTACCAAACCTAATCATACAGGCCAAGCAATTAATGCTTCATGGGCACAGTACATACATGAGCAATAAATACATGTTGGCTATTGTGGCAAAGGGTACATATTAGCAAGTATTACAAAGCTCAATACTGAATCCAGAATAGAGGAAATGCACAGGTTTACTTTTTCAGTCTCTCTGAATTTATAATGCCTGACCCATTAGCCACCTCCCAGCAAATAGCAAGCCATGGCACCACCCCTTTGTTCCAGTCAAAATGGAGGGATCACACACATTTGAATTAAGTTGCAGTAAATTCATCACTGTCTTTCTGCACCTTCTGAAGCAGCAGCACATCTGTAGCTAGGAGCTTCCTATCGGAAAACAATGTGCAAGCAAAATATCTACTAGTGAGAAGACTACTAGTGTGTCCCCAGGGCTGAAAGAACTTTGAGAAGTGACAGGTTTTGGAACCAGTGAACTCTGAAACGGAGCAAGCAGTGCTGGGGAGGGGAGCATGGCCTAAGATTGCTGCAACAGCCACAATCCTAAACACAAATGAGAACAGAGACAAAATAGAAGGTTTTTAACTCATGTGGTTGCATGCTTAGCACCTACAGTAAAAAAAAAAATCCATTCCAGGCACAGCATTTTAACAAAGTGTGGAGCATGAAATTAAGTGGTAATGTGAAATATTAAGATAACTGATAAAATTACATTGTCCATTACAACTGTAGGTATTCTGCATTAGTTAAAATATTTTTACCCACTCCTACCTTTTATTTTTTCCAGAGACACTTTCTAGTTGGGCGGATGCATCGAATCATAGCACTATGCACATCAGAGACACTGAATAAGACTAAACGATTTGCATCAGAAAGACTGCTCTAGAAAATGGATGCTTGCAAGTGTCTATAGAAACACAATACACATAGCACTTCTAGCTATTGTAGAACTCAAAACAACATGACATACAAGTGTGCTGAACACCAAGCCCTGCAGCACAGACACATGTCGCATAACTACGCTTCCATCCCAGCACCATCAGGCAGCTTTGAGTAGCGGGTGTCCACCATAGAAAGGCTCTTAGAGGCGCCGTGCTATAATCATGGCTTCTGGTGAAACCACTCACCTCCTTCCCCTGCTCCGGCCGCGCTTCAAATGGCCGATAGTCACTCGGTCACACGTTCTTAAAGGTTTTACGCGCAAGTAGGTCACGTCTGTTACGTCACACGCAGAAATACGCCGCAGGAAGAGGCTAGGCCGGAATAGCTGCAATTATACATTGCGGCCATACTTGTGCCTGGCAGTTACAGACAGTCCTCTTTGGACGTTATGTTGTTGTTACTGGTATAGTAACATGTGCTATTGGTATAATGTAAACGGAATAACAGTGAGACTGGCGACATCTGTGCTGTGTATGATGATAATCCCGGTGTATAGTCATGGGGCAAGCTGAGTTATAACTTTGAGTAAGTCGCCTGTGTCAGCTCCCAGTTGTATACAGTACAGTAGTACTGTAGCGGCGGCGCAGGCCTATGTGGGCGGGATTCTGGTTGCCACGTTGAGCTGGACGTGGAGGGGAGGAGTCGGGGAACAGAGCAGCCGGGCAGGGTAGAGGCGGCGGGGACGTGAGCACCAGAACAGCCTGGACATCCTGAGCTAGTCGCCTTCACCTGCATTCCCGGGGGAGGGAGCACCTGGCAGCCTCTAGACTTCCTGGTTACCGATTCTGTTCTCTCATTCCTGATCCGTAGTTAGGTGAGTGTGCGGGGGCTGAGTTGGTGACCGGAGGCAACCTGGCCGGCACTTTATAGCAGATGAGCAGCAGTGACCGCAAGATGTCAGCTGCTGGTGACTTCCCTAATCTGCCGGTTACTTCAGGCTGTACCTCCATTCAGGCAGACAGCAGAGTGATCTTTACCCATTTGTGTTCCCAAAACGATTTTGCAGTGACCAGTGTGCTATGTGCCCAGGGGAGGGCTGGGCAGGAAGAAATACAGAGGTAGAAGCAGCCATACAGTACTATAGGATTATCTCCCATAGCCATATGGGTGTATGTTATCTATATAGTTACTACAGAGTATACTCATTTAAGTTTTCCCATCAGTGTCAGCCAACATCTGTAATAACAGAAGTGGACTTGGGGCAATTGGACCACACTGCCCTCCTCTTGTTATTACCTCATGGATTAAACACCGTTCGGTCTGCCTTTCATATGTGAAACGAAGTGTGATTTTACAGATTAAGTGGGATTTATAGGAAGCTGAAAAAGGTGGCTCAGTAGGTGTGTGGTATACAGTGCAGACCTGTGTTAGCTGGAAAGTGTATTGACCTTTGCATCTGCCTGTCTCTCTGAGCCTCTAGTACTCAGACGTGTTCTATAAAACAGGCAACTTTGGCCTAAGGACTGAAAATTGTCCAGATGTAGTGTGGGCTTTAAAGTATCATGTGTGTACTTTGCTCTTCATTACCCAGTGTTATTAAACAATTTACCTTAATTGATACTATTACTTTCCTATACCTGTATTACATTACCCCATACACTAACAACAATGTGGTGTTTATTTTACATTGTTATATGGGATTTCTTGTAAAAAGAAAATACAGCTGACCTCACAGCGCTGGAAGAATATCTGGTGCCAGAATAAATAGCAAAAAAAGATAATAAACTGAATCTGTGGATCTATATGTATTATACTAAAAACTTTTTGATAAAACACTTAAGACAAGATAAAATATCAAAGCTGTATTTCTAAATATATAAATAAGCTGACCAAATTCCCATAGAATGAATAACATGAAATAATTACATAAATACAATGTATTTACATATATTGTCTTAGTAACCTTCCATCCGTGTGGAAGATAAAATGAATGTGCTGCATTGATAAACATTCCAAAGGAAGAATAAGGTTCCTGGAGTGCCATAAAGCACAGACAAAGATATTGATGTTGTTCAGATGGTAAAGGGTTGTGCTAGCACATATAATAAAACAATGTTTCGATCCCTCATCTGTTCAGGGGATATCTTTGTTGCTGGACAATGAATAAAGGTTTAACCATCTTTTCATAGAAGGAGAGAAGCACTTATCTTTTAGTTTATAGTATATTCCTCCATAATTTCTTCTTGTTTCAATTTTTTTTTGACTGATAAATCGACAAAATGGTATATTTGTAGTTTTCTGAAAAATTGGATCCCTTATAATAAACTCTTGAGAATGTTTTAATTCATTTGTATCAAAGTCAAGCATCTCCGTAATTGCTGCCATATAATCATCATCAACATTTATTTATATAGCGCCAGCAAATTCCGTAGCACATTACAAGTGGGAACAAACATTAATAAAACAATACTGGGTAATACATACAGACAGAGAGGTAAGAGAACCCTGCTCGCAAGCTTACAAAGTAGTTGTATTGGTGTGTGTGAGTCATTTTACATAGAACATTTCTGTTTTAAGACTTCAAGCTTTTCACTAAGTCTTACTTCTGCATTTCCTGAAAGTTATGCAATATAAAGAAGTTATGCCCTCCTAAGCAAAGGTTTTGGAAATACACGTTTAGAGGCAGTTGAAATGTTGGTGATGCTATTTTGATGCTGCCTTAGTGGCAGCTAGGGAGTGGCATGCAAAGGCAGCTTTCGATGCCCTGAGTTTAGGCTACGTTCAAACTAACCTGTCCTGTCAGCCTGGGATTAGCTGATTAACGGCAAAACCACAGGGGTACCAAGCCCTCTGGTCCCTGCAGTTGATCGTATTTGTGTAGTGTGTTACTATGAAAATTGTATGTTTAGGTAGTCTTACACTCACAGTTATGCATAAGAGGATTATAGGTGGAGATCCGCGTGAAGTACAAATACAGTCACACATGCCATTTATGAAGCACTTACCAGGTTTTAAAAATAAACCATCCACATTTTGTTTTTAAGAAATGAGCAACAAAAAATGCAACCAAGAAGCTGCTGATACAAATCCATTATAATAAAAAAGATACAATAAACATGATTGCAAAATATTTTATAAAACTTCAATTGCATTACTGACATTACAATTAATTAGTTTTAAGGAAATAAAGTTGCTGATTCTACTGTTAGCTTAAGCAATGATGTGTCTTTACGGCTATGTTTTTTCATGCTCAGGCGGTACAGATTTCCATTTTTTTAATACAGACAGAGGTGAAATAACATAAATAAAGTGGTGAATGCTGCATTCAAGCATGATGTAATAAGGATTAAACAGACTTCAGGGCACCAGTGATGTGTAAAAGCTGCAGATGGCTTTATCAAGTGAGCAGAAATGTTGCACAATGATATCTGGTGCAACATTTTTGCTTCAAAATAATCAGTGAGCAACACCTATAAATACACTTTTATAATATGTTCATAAGCATTTTAGAAATGCCTGAGATTACTATTAGTGGACTCACTATTCTAAAGTAGCTGAGTAGTATAGAAATCCCTAAAATGGAAGCCTAGCTAATTACTACATTGCTTATCTGAAATAACCCACACTTTGCAAATGACAGTGAAGAAATTCAGCAGAACATTACCCAGAATAATTCAAAGTTTCATTGCAGTGGATGTCTTTGTAAGATTTGAAATACCTCAGTTTAAAACTTGTGTTCCACTTGTCAGTTCCTAAATACACATAAGCACAATGGCTGATAAGGTTTGTAGTGACTCATTCTATATCCTTTTAATACATAAAGCTGAGCGAGGTCAAAGTGCAAACTTAAACTTTTTGTTTGTGACATGCACTGTACTTGTTTCATACATAAAGTATAATTATTTTAATGTTGTATTAGAATTATGAAATGGGAACTACTCCCTAAAACTGCAATGGTAACATGGAACTTGGTTATGTTGTAAAGGGCCTTGTGTGCAAAAGCTGTATGTTATTACAGGGTAATGTCAAGTTGCAAATAAAAAACCTACCCATCCCCAAACAAAGATAAAGAATGTCATGTAGTTGTATTACAGAGAATAGCCTGAAGGTATGCGGACTCAGTAAAGCATGGATAAAAGGTTAATCAAAATCTGCTGAGCATCACAGAATGGAACTGTATTTTGTTCACTGTACATTAAAATAAAATCCTAGCTAAGCCCATGAAAAATAACTATCGTGGAATACTCAGTAAACCTAATTGCCAAATCCTTGTTTAGGCAAATGTAACTAATAAATACTGGATTGTAAAATATTGGTACCTAGTCATTTATTGCTGGTGCCTGCATTTGTGTTTAACTTCAATGAGTAGTCATATATATTTATTATTTAAAGGATGCTTCCGTTTTCAAGCAAGTGGCTGTCTTTAAATATATTAGGCCTAAACATACAAATGGTACATGTGAGCTTTATTATGAGACAATCGGCACTGCATAACATTCAGTGGAGTTCAATTGTTTTGTTTCATTGCTCAAGGTAACAAACACAGATATGCAGTCTTAGGACTGTCTGGTCTGCTCCCTCCTACATCAAACAACATTTTGTGTTACCTTCTCTGCAGCTCTTAGCTCCCCTCAGGCTGTGTAGAACTCTTAACAGTCTCTAATTCCACCGGGCAGCTTGGTAATGTTATCACAGGGTAGAGACCGGGGTGTTTAGTGTTGTTATTGGGTCACATTCTGAGGTTGATGGGAGTTATAGCTTTTTGGCACAATCATTGAACACAGCGCTGTGATGGAGGAAGGGCAATGGAAACAAGCAGGAGGCTACAGACCGAAAGCTTAGGAAGGAGGTGTTCTCCATCAGCACTGTGTACTGATGTAAAGCTTCTGTCAAATTGAAGAGGGAAGAGTGTGGTGTCCTTCACACCTGTAAATTAAATGAAATTCACTTGTTTTACTATAATATTGAATCAAAATATATCAATTCATTGTGACAAGCGCTCTTAACTCTTATACCGTGTCCAAGCTATTTCCATCTTAACGGCTTGTTTTTATGCAGAATGAAGCTTAAAGAGATTGATCGCACTGCTATGCAGGCCTGGAGCCCCTCTCAGCAACATCCTATATACCTAGCAACAGGTGAGTATTTTTATTATTGTTTTCTGTTTAAGAGGTTTTGATTCTCTGTTTATTTTACAAAGCTGAAAATCTTCAAAATAACTTCATGTTGCACAGGTAAAGTGCATTTACAGATCTTCCTCTCCAACATGGCTATAACATAAATATAAAACCTTGGGAAGATGGAATTTTAAAATATTAGTATTGTGTCTTCTCGCATTCCTGGATTATTTATTGTTATGTTAAATGATGTCAAACGTAATTGTAGCTTTGTGCATTTTATTGTGTAATCATGGTGATATGTGAGTACCATACATTAATGTGGTTCTACCACCCATCTGTCCAACATTTATTAAAAGTTTGTTTACCATTAATAAAATGTTAGGTAGTCAAACCTGTGTTGTATTTTCTTGTATTTACTTTACTTTTTGTTTATTGGAATAAATAAAATCCTTCAAATTCCACCTAACACATCTATGGGCTATAAATAGATAAAACTGTCAATCATCTGGTGGGATAATGTAAAACCTTCGGGGCAGCTAACAACATGGAATAGTTAAAGGGGTTGTCTTTGCTGTATCGGTGGGGCAAAATTGGACATCTCCTTTAAAATGTGTGCAGAGCTGCTCACATATCTGGAATGTGTAACTGGCACATCACCGCGGCCATTACAGTGTTTACACGGATGTGAGAAGGGAGTGTCTGTCCTTGTTCTTATTTTACCGCAATTAGGGATATTCTGAGTTTTGGTAATGGAGAAGTAAATGTCTGTTATATTTATTGTGTCAGTGAGAGGAGAGACGAAAGAAATATCTGGGAGGGACCATTTCCATTAAGGACATCCCCTTTCCATTTCAGTTCTGTCCTAGGAGTAAATATTTAAGGAACAAAACAAACGTGCACACTGTTTTTCCAGCTATTAAAAACATTTTAATGCATAGTTCAAGCATTATTACATTTATGTCTAATTCATAAAATGACTGCTTATTGCAAATTGGTGTGGTCCATCTCTTTTAAAAAGATATTGGTCATCACATAGGTGGTGTGTGGAGAGACACAGACAGAAAAGGGTGGTGGATGCACCTTGAAAGATACCAGTTTTTAAGGTTGCATGAATGTGTCACAAGTACATTTCAGATCACCTCATTTTTTCACTGACTGCTTTTGGAGCCACTTACTCAATATTTTCTTGCAGCTAGCGCCCCATGTTTACTTGAAGCATACTATAGATTCTGACTCTCTGACAGGTTCATGAAAAATATTTTTTATATTAACATTGATAAGGTGTTGCTGTTAAAGAATTCACAAAGTTAAGCCTCTCAGGGACAGAGTTTGTTCCCAGCTATGTATTCTTCTCTATACAGTTTTCATCTCTTTCATCACACAAAGTCCCCCAAACAAGTCCTCCGTGCTATATTAACTGCCTTGTGTACCTAACTCGAAGTACTTTGATGAACCTGTTCTGTCCTTTACATAATTGGCAACATTTGACTACAATTTTCAGGAACCCCTTGCTGGTAAGCAAGTGTATCCGTGCAAAGCAGTCTATAAAGGTATAGGATATCTCCCTATACAACATGACATGGCCACTGGATATACTCATAATTATATCTCTTGCATTTGAATTTGCTTCCTTTCCGAATAAGACAATTTGCTTTTTTTGCAAGTAAGTTCGCGTGTACCCAGCAAGAATATAGTGCTACACTACAGAACCAGGCAAACACTAACACTTCCCATCCAAGCTATACATATACTCAGGAAATTTTGTCCTGAAACTGTGGTTGCCATGGTAGTCCTATGACGCCTCGCAAATTGTAAATCCATAATAGCAGCTTGAATAAAAACTTTAAGGAAAAATGAACAGCTCCATGATCTGTTATAATACACAGTTTTATAAGTTCACTTATCTGTATAGATACATTTATACCATTCTTAGTTTTTATGGTCACAGAACTCCTTGGTGACTTCTAATATCCATACCTTAAGAGGTACATTATTGATCATATCATTTGCACTAGTATACTCAGGCCTTGACCTACAACCATGACAGGTAGTCAGTTTAATGGTATATTCATTATTCCACATTTAAAACATATTACATGGTATTTTCTTCAACATTTTAACTTGTAATACAAATGTCACACTTTTTACAACTGTTGTGTTGCAAAGTGTGACATTTGTCTATTTTTGAATGCTGGCAGAAAAGATACAAGGCTTATCAAAGTGAAAGGTAGACACATTTATTTTAATAACACAAAAAAGATGTAGGTCTGCCCAAGTGTGCTCAAAGAGAGAAAAACTGTAAACATCCAAGCATTAAACCAGCTAGATGCCAGGGACTCTGTTCTGTTTTCCTGATACAAGGTTGTGCTTGGATGACCTTCAGGGAATATGTGAATATTGTATCAGATAAAGTATATTTTTTAATGTTACTCCTTAAACCAAAATATAATGTTTTTTTTAGTGGATGACAATACAACTTTTCCATAGCACCAGAACAGGCCAAGAACACATTTCACAAACACGCTCAGGACATTCAGTCTTTCCTTAGCCCCCAATAATCTCATTTTAATAATCTGATCAGGATGGAGGTCCTTACACCTGCAACACATACTGTGGGGAATATAACAGGTGACCCATATACAGATTACCGTAGCTATACAATTAAAACCTTACAATTCTTTCCCCTTTTTCTATGCTCTGTCAGGTACTTCTGCTCAGCAACTAGATGCCACATTCAGCACAACTGCCTCCTTGGAGATATTTGAACTAGATTTGGATGATCCCTCACTGGACATGAAATCATGTGCTACATTTGCATCCTCTCACAGGTATTTAGTTTAACAGTTTAATTTAGAAGGACTATACATGCTTACATTCTAATTTGCAGGTTAGAATAACTGTGGCTTCTGTGGTTATCATTCCATATGTGAATTTTGAAACAGCATAATAGAGTAGTGAAGTTCCATTCACACCATTGTGCACAATGAGGAACTAGGAGGATTATACTAAAGGACATAAAGACATATTTACTGTATATTCGAGGACTACAAGTAGGCAAGTAGAGTGTGTGTGTGTGTGTGTGTGTGTAGATATATATATATATATATATATATATATATATATATATATATATATATATAAAAATATATACACACAGTATATACTGTGTGTGTGTATATACACACAGTATATACTGTGTGTGTGTATATATACTGTATATAAAGAGAGAGAGAGACTTAGGGCTAGATTTACTAAGCTGCGGGTTTGAAAAAGTGGGGATGTTGCCTATAGCAACCAATCAGAATCTAGCTTTCATTTATTTAGTACCTTCTACAAAATGACAGCTAGAATCTGATTGGTTGCCATAGGCAACATCCCCACTTTCTCAAACCCGCAGCTTAGTAAATCTAGCCCTTAGTGTCTTTTAAGTAAGCAATGCTACAGGATCGTCAAGAGCAAGCCACAAACTAAAGAAGCAAATCAATACATAGATTTATTTTAAAACCCTAAAGTCTTGTTTTTATGTTGCTGTGAAAAGACGTGATATAAATGGAGGAGTAAATGTTCTGTGTGTATTATCGGCATGTTACCAGCTCTTCTTTATCACCATATAAAATCCTAATTATGTTAATGGGTTGCCCAAAAACAAAAATGCATGCGTTATTAATGTAATTCAATGTTTTTCACCATTATTGCGTGGTGTGGTGATATAGAAATATAATCTCCTGGTAACCAATGCCTGAATGAATTTATGTTATGCTTAAACATTAATTTACATTTTGCTATAATTGTATATCTATTGTGACTTGCTTTTAGGTACCATAAGCTAATTTGGGGGCCACACATAATGGGCTCGGACAGCAGCGTTTCAGGTGTTTTAATAGCCGGAGGAGAGAATGGAAATGTAATTCTTTATGACCAAGCTAAGATTTTGGCTGGTGATGATGATGTAGTAATCACTCAGCAGGATAAACATACTGGACCAGTAAGAGCTTTGGATGTGAACCCATTTCAGGTTAGATATGTTACTTTTTCTGTTATGTGTCTTTACTGAGGAATAGTATGCATACCTTTTTATTTTAATGTCCAAACCCTAAAAAAAAACCAGTGTGGTTATAGTAACATTCATCAATAATACTATGGCTTTGTATAAATTTCCTTAAACTAAGGGGTACTTTGAGTACATTTACACACATTCAATTGTACATACTTTAAGGCGTACTCAATGCACGGGGGTACAGATCAAGTGTTAAGGAACCCTAAATTAATGGCTTTCATATTTTCCTGAAGAGCTGCAATGGTGCATTCAAACAGACCCAGATATGTATGTTTGTGTTATGTACATTACCTCATTCAGGCCCTTGTGCTAAACAGAAATCTGTTTGATAGGGAGACCAACATACATTGAGATACCACTGTATTTCTAGTTGCATATGGTCCACTATTGACATACTATGCTTGAGTGCTCCAGCTCCTGGTATAAAAAAATTTAAACACCCCTTTGTCAGTGCAGCTTACTGGAGTGTTTGTTCACAACTAAGTGGCAGGAGAACATTAGTGTGTAGATGTGATGATACTGGGCTTAGTGTAGTGTTCTGTTCTGCAAAACTGACCTACCCGGTACCTATTAAAGGTTCAAAAATCACCCTGGCAAATATCCAAAAGAAAATAAAATAGGTTTATTTAACACAATGGCAGCACCAAACAGCAATGATAAAATTTAAATAATAACCTGCAACAAATAACACTACAGTCTGGCACAGGCAACATACAGGGTATAATGATAACATCTCACCAGTATCCTAGCCACTATCAGGGGGTTCCGTCTATCCAAACTTCTCCTGAGTACCAGCAAGGCAGCGTCACTGTCCCTTTTTGGCAGACACACAGCTCCCCAAGACCTAAAGAGAGTAGATGAGGCAAAGGCAGTACTCCAAGGACCGATTGTCCCTTTCCTGTCAGAGAAAAGACCAAGGCCTCAATGCCAACCTGCCTTCAGGTATCACTGGGTAGTGAATGCCTCCTTGCTGCTCTCTGGAGCTAATTTTTAAAGGCAGAAATGACCTTCTCTGGAGTTTCAGGACCTGCCTGATTGGTCCTTTTCTGTGTTGACCTTTTCACAGGTAAACATATAGACAAAGGGATAGCAGATGAGCCACTCTTGATATAATTAGGGACATGTATTGTTCTGTGGCTATACAGCAGAAGTTGTTTAAACAAGTAAGGTTACAATCCAGAGACATTACATTTAAACATATAATGTAGTCATCTATCTGTTGACCTTTTCCCTATGCTAGCACACACAGACACACAGCTAAACAAAGACAATAGACCCCCTCTGGTGTGATTTACATTCATACAAGAGTTTTGTAGACAGTAATCTGTTTTCCTAGCTGAAACAATGGACTAGTCTGTATGTATACAAAAGATAAGAACACCATGCTGCCAGATATATAACCATTTAAAAATACAATATGTACAATTTTAAATATGATTGACAAATATGGGGAAACAGAGGGCTAGAAAACGTATATGTTTTTATAGTGTACAGTTTGTGAGAACAAGGTGTAGACTGGTTGAGGGATTTTAATACCTCGGTTCATCACAATAGACATCTGCATTAGGAAGTAGTTCAGTTTCATTGCTTTAGCCTGTATGTCTGTCTAGGTCTTTATTAATTAAGTTTCTTTAATTCAAAGAACGGTGAAGTAGAATAGAGCTGTGCCTTTTAGCTTTGCCGGAAATTGATATATAGTGCTACGGGTAAAGATATATTAAAACTGCGCTAGTATAATGTCCTTTTGCGTTGACATGTATTTAATTTGCTGTTAGTGTTTTTTCTGCTAGTCTGACAGATTAACTAGGTGCTGATGGTCAATAAATAAATGTTTTAGATTCCCCTGCACTATCTACAGTTGCAGCAATATACACCTTAGGTTAACATTCAATTTAACCAATATTATAAAATATCCAAAAACAAATAAAGTGTACTGTGCGCTATTGGTATATTATACAGCAACAATAGAATTTCATTAATTATACTTTAGCCTACCACACTTGGTATACCCAGGTGGTCTCCCATCATGTAAGGAGCACAATCACTGCGAGATGATATCAGCAGGTGCCGGCCACATTGCCTCACAGTCCTGTAAGTCTTTCAGCAGCAGTTCCCACCTGGCATCTTTCTCAAGGCACCTTGAGAAAGATTAAAAGAATCGAAACGCGTTGGTGGTGAGAACAGGTGATCCGATACCAGGTGGGAACTGCTCCTGAAAGACTTATTTATCAGCATTCTTATATGTCTCATATATTAATTAGGTAACCAATAATGCTTTTTTTCCTATTAATAGACAAACCTCGTCGCTTCTGGTGCCAACGAGTCTGAAATTTACATTTGGGATTTAAATAACTTTGCTGTTCCCATGACACCAGGAGTTAAATCTCAGGTAAGAGAAATGTTGACTTTATTCAGTTTTTCCACCATGTTAAAATTACAGAATTCCCTGTGCTTTTATTTTATTGTTCAGTAATTCTGTATGTATCTCGGCTTGTATGCTCTTTGTTTACTTGTTTAATTATTGCCATTAATCTGTATTTTTATAGGTTTTAGTTTTTGTTCCCTTAAGTATTTACCTCCCTAGAGACATGTTGTGGAAAGAGCATACAGCAATCATTTTACACGGGGTTGTGTATAGCATGCAGAGAGGTAATTTTCTGCTGTTCACTCAAAATATATATACATGATTGGGGCAGCACAGTGGCTTAGTGGTTAGCACCTCTGCCTCACAGCACAGTTTGGTTTTCTCCAAACTTGTAATGGTTCCTTATGCAGAAGAGTTATCAGATTGAGTCACTTTGGTGGTTCGGGCCATGAAAAAAGAGTGGGTACTTTCTGGGATCCTTGTATACTTACCCTCATATCATAGGAGAGGACCACACAAGTTAGAGAGGTTTGCTCTGCCCAGGAGCTGATCTCTCTGGTTCTGGCCAACCACCACAATACGGTCCTGTACTGCATCAGGGTGGTGGGAACATTGGTATTTACCCTATAATTGGCCCTACATGCTCAATTCCAAATTTACACAGTTCAAAATACATTTCTATGTTTGTGGAGCTGGTCTCTTGGGCATTCGGAGAGTTCCATTTGTCTATCCCACAGTCTGGTTGCATCTCTTGATGGTGGGTGGATGGAACTCTCCTATCTGTCTTCAGACAGACCCTTTTTCATCCTGTTCTGCGCGATAGCCACAACAAAGTCCAGTCTCCTAGGATGGGGGAGATTTCCTCCATCTCCATTTCCAGTGTATGTGGTTTGCTCAAGAACCTATTTTACCAATATATGTACTAGAACCTAGCTAGCTTAGAAAATTGATAGGAGTAAAATGACCTTTCAGTTGAGAAAACACAAGCAAATAGGATAAATAGCACAATTTAGGAACTTCAGAACCAGATTCATATCCCATAGAGAAGAGAACTGAAGTGCAGATGACCTGCTAACAAGAGATTTCACACCAATCAGTGCCACCCTATTTCCCTCACAACTTCAAAGAAGCAGCACTTCACTCCTTGACAATATTGCAAACATGTTCCATGATGGGTAACGGCTCCCCCCTGGCTGATGGCACACTCAGGGAGGTCATCTTTTCTTTGGTAGTATGTGACTGAGCGCTGGTGGACTAAGTTTGCAAAGCGGAAACTTGGTAGCCCCTGCATACTTTTTCCACATTGTACTGCTGCTCCTGTCGAGGCTGACTTTGGGAAAGTCCTACAGGTTGTTGGGTATTGTTGGGCATTACTTCCCTCCCTATGAAGCTGGTTTTGGGACTTCCCAATGTGTGGCCCTCTACTGCCTTTATATCTTCCTTTGAGGCTGTAGGGGGACACAGACCATCCCACCCAGGAATCTGTGGTCTCTGTACTACTCTGCTAATTTTCCTATCTCTTTGCTGAGGTAGTTTATAAATGGAGAAGGAGAGGGGAAATAGTTGGAGGGGGGGGGGGGGGGGGGGTATAGGGAGTAGCAGGAAAAGTTGGTTCTTTGTACTGATGCCCTGCCACCTAAAAAACAAAACCCACAGCCCCAGAGAAGGGGATTTAGTTAGGTGCAAAAATTGTTTCTTTTGTTTTCTACAAGCTTTATCTTGTATTCTTTTCAAAATATGTAAGTTTCAAAAAGAAACAGATTCCATTAATGTGGCTGTTAACTCCTTCCCTTCCCCATCAGTATATTTAATTCTGTCAGCCTTAGGCTGAGCTGATGTAAGGTTAAGTCCATTCACTATAGAGTGCCCGCCCATGGCCACATAAACGGAATCTGACTGTTAATGACGGATCAGCCCTACTGGCCTGGGTACTTGTGACTTTTTTTATCAGGTTAATCCTGACTTTTGATACAGTGGGCATACACATCATTGATTGATGACACTGTGCCATATTTATGATCCATGATTTTTTTTAAATTAAGATGGTGTAATTTTATTGCGTGATTTGTTTTAATATTTCCATTATACATTTTTTTTTTCTTTGACTTGATGGTTTAAGCAAAGCTTAAATTATGCCTAAGATTACTGCCCCCTTAACATATTGTAATACAGATGTGTGACAAATACTTTCCCACTTCCACTTCAGCTCTGCTACTTCCAACAATGTGCTTTTGCTTGTATCAACACTCCCTTCTCCATCAAGCGATGACAGAGTGCTAGCTTGAGCATGTATCCCATGTGTACACTCATTTCCATATTGTAATGCTAGACGAAGCTCGTGCTGCATGTTTATACACACTCAAACAACACTGTATGGTCTTACTGAAAGATAAAGTGTTTAGTGTAAAGATGAACAACTGTATAACAAGCTTTTTTTTTGTATTGGTGGAACTTATCTGGAGATTGCCATCACCTTTAATTATTCCTTAACTTATACAGTTTGATTAGTATGAATACAGTGCAGTTGATAATTAGTAGTTCCATTTTATTTATTGTTGGAGAACAGAAATCTGGGTTCCTTGTGGACATTCACTCTCCTATGGTTGTGACTATTTTTCTGATTATTACTTTATGAAATGGTGCATGTGACCACTCTGCTACATTGTACTTAAACTGTGGGGTAACTTATTTAATTTAATTTGGTTTAACATATTTCAGCCTCTAGAAGACATCAGCTGTATTGCATGGAACAGACAAGTACAGCACATTCTAGCTTCCACCAGCCCCAGTGGGCGAGCCACAGTCTGGGACCTCCGAAAAAATGAGCCAATTCTTAAAGTCAGCGACCACAGCAACAGGGTATATTGAATAACTAAACCTGTGATTATCCTTCTGTGAAATAGATTTTAATTTATTTTTTTTAAACTTTTTTAAAAACTTAAATTTTACTCTATACTCTGATCAGATGCATTGTTCTGGCATGGCTTGGCACCCTGATGTTGCTACCCAATTGGTCTTGTCTTCAGAGGATGACCGACTCCCTGTAATACAAATGTGGGATCTTAGATTTGCCTCTTCACCGCTACGTGTTATGGAAAATCATACAAGGTATAAGTGGCCTTTCCTGTGGTTTGAATATAAGGGATGGAATCCCTCATATTCATGAGCTCTTGAAATATTACCCAGTTTGCAACTCCAGTCTTGGAAAGCTACAATGATGTAGACTACTTACTGTTTCTCTTTAGTCCTTTGTACATGTTTGAAATTAGTTGTCCCTTTTATTAGGTTATAGATATTTTTCTCAACATAGTCATAAATTAGAGAACAATTCTTAATGTTCATTGCTTTATCATTCCATATTACTTTGATTAATATTTTGATGTCAAGTTATGTAAGATAATTGCTCACAAAATGCATTTGTTTATGTAAACCTATCAACGGCATGAATATTGATTTTGTTTGTTTTGATATACTTTCATCTCAGGGGCATTTTGGCTATTGCGTGGAGTGCAGCAGACCCAGAATTACTGCTGAGCTCTGGAAAGGATTCAAGAATACTCTGCTCAAATCCAAACACTGGAGAGGTGAGTCACACTAAAATACATGAAAATGGATTATTATTCCCTTTGCTGTAATTGTGTTTTTTTAATTTTTTTTATTTTATTTATAGCTCTCTTGTGTATTTTACTTCACCTCACTCCTTTTACCTTGGATACTTATGTTATATTATTTTTGTTTACAAATAAAAAAAAAAAGGCACAAAAACATGCTGCTGTCTAATTTTAATAATAAGAGTGGAATGTGTAGTAAGCATGTTGCAGGAACTGGTTCATATTATTATTATTATTATCATTTATTTGTTAGGCGCCACAAGGTTTCCGCAGCGCCGCACATAGTACAAACAGTAGACTATACAGGGTATAACAGTACAGAACAATAAACAAAAAGTACCAATACTTCAGAAACTCCAGGCAGGCAGATGCAATAGACACGGAGCAGAAGAACGGGTAAGGAGACAGGAGGGAAGAGGGCCCTGCTCATTCGAGCTTACATCCTAAGGGAGGGTTGACAGACCAGGCACAAGAGGAGCCAGTTGAGGCAATGGGAGAGAGGGGAGAATGAGCGGAGGATATAGGGGTTAAGTGGATGGGTGGTAGGCTTTGAGAAAGAGGTGAGTTTTGAGTGCACGTTTGAAGGAGCACAGAGTGGGAGAGAGGCGGATGGAGCGAGGGAGGTCATTCCAGTGAAGGGGGGCTGCACGGGAAAAGTCCTGGATTCTGGAATGGGAAGAGGTGATCAGAGTGGAGGAGAGGCGACGGTCATTGGCCGAGCGCAGGGAGCGGGCGGGAGTGTGAATGGAGAGGAGGTTGGAGATATAAGGGGCAGTAGAGTGGTAGAGAGCCTTGTAAGTGGTGGTGAGGAGTTTGAAAAGAATTCTGTAGGGGAAGGGGAGCCAGTGAAGGGCAAGGCAGAGAGGGGAGGCAGAGGAGGAGCGGCGTGAGAGGTAGATGAGTCTTGCGGCCGCGTTGAGTATAGAGCGGAGGGGGGAGAGACGAGAGTGGGGGAGGCCGGTGAGAAGGAGGTTGCAGTAATCCAGGCGGGAGATGATGAGTGCGTGTATGATAGTTTTGGTGGCCTCCTGAGAGAGAAAGGGACGGATGCGGGCGATGTTGCGTAGTTGGACGCGACAGGCTTGGGCAAGGGAATGAATGTGGGGGGCAAAAGAGAGAGAGGAGTCAAGGGTGACACCCAAGCAGCGGAGTTGGGTGACAGAGGAGATGGTAGTGTTGTTAACGACAATGGAGAGGTCATGGTGGGATGGGTGGTTGGGAGGAGGAAAGACAATGAGTTCAGTTTTGGAAATGTTGATTTTGAGAAAGCACTCCGACATCCAGGAGGAGATGGCGGAGAGGCAGTCAGATACCTGAGCGAGGAGGGTGGGGGAAAGATCAGGTGAAGAGATGTAGAGTTGAATGTCGTCAGCATAAAGGTGATACTGAAGGCCAAAGGAGGAGATGAGAGCACCAAGGGAGGAAGTATAGAGGGAAAAGAGTAGAGGGCCAAGAACGGAGCCCTGCGGGACTCCTACTGCGAGAGGGTAGGGGGAGGAGGAAGAACCAGACGTGGATACAGAGAAGGAGCGGTTAGCGAGGTAAGAGGTGAACCAGGCGTGGACAGAAACAGAGAGGCCGAGAGAGAGAAGAGTTTGCAGCAGGAGGGGGTGGTCCACGGTGTCGAAGGCTGCGGAGAGGTCAAGGAGGATGAGTAGGGAAAAGTGACCCTTGGATTTGGCCGATAGGAGATCATTAGTAACCTTGGCCAGGGCCGTTTCGGTAGAGTGGAGGGGGCGGTAGCCAGATTGGAGAGGGTCAAGGAGGGAATTGTCCGAGAGGTGCCTGGTTAGGCGACTACAGACAATCCGCTCAAGTAATTTAGAGGCATAGGGGAGAAGAGAGATAGGGCGATAATTGGCAAGAGATGTGGGGTCGAGATTGGGTTTCTTGGGGATAGGAGAGATGAGAGCGTGTTTAAATGAGAGGGGTACTACCCCAGAGGAGAGTGATAGGTTGAAAAGGTGTGCGAGGTAGGAGCAGGCAGTGGGAGAAAGAGAGCGAAGGAGGTGAGAGGGGATGGGATCGAGAGGGCAGGTAGAGGGTGGAGAGGACTGAATGAGAGAGTGAACTTCTTCACCTGTTGTAGGGCAGAAGGAGCACCAGAGTTGGGTGTTAATGGGAGGTGAAGCAAAGAGGGAGGCGGGAGAAGGGGAAGAGCAGATATTCAGTCTGATGGCCTCAATTTTGGAAGAGAAAAAGGTGGCAAAGTCAGAAGCGGAGAGGGAAGACGGGACAGAAGGGGGTGGGGGGGAGAGTAGGGAGCTGAAGGTGGCAAAGAGGCGGCGGGGATTGGAGGACTGAGAAGAAATGAGGGACTTAAAGAAGGATTGTTTGGCAAGGGAGAGGGCGGAACAGAAAGAAGAGAGGATGAATTTAAAGTGAAGGAAGTCGGCCAGGGAACGAGATTTCCTCCAGAGGCGTTCAGCAGTGCGAGAGCACTTTTGAAGGAAGCGGGTGAGTTTTGAGTGCCAGGGCTGGGGAAGGATGTGGCGTCTGCTGACGGTAGAGGCCGGGGCGACAGCGTCCAGGGCAGTAGTGAGGGAGAGATTGTAGAGAGAGGATGCCTGGTCAGGACAGACCAGGGAGGTAAGGGGTGATAGGAGAGTTTCAAGAGAGGAGGAGAAAGAGGTAGGGTCAATAGCGTCAAGGTTGCGCCTGGTGAGGGTCGCCTTGGGTGAGGCAGGAGCAGGTGAGGAGGACAGAGTGAAGGAGAGGAGATGGTGGTCAGAGAGTGGGAAGGGAGAGTTGGAGAAGTCAGAGAGATCACAGAGATGAGAGAAGACAAGGTCGAGGGAGTGACCAAGACAGTGGGTGGGGGAAGAGGTCCACTGAGTGAGGCCTAGGGAGGAGGAGAGGGCGAGAAATTTGATGGTGGCGGGGTCAGAACATTTGTCAATAGGAATATTAAAGTCACCAAGTATGATGGAGGGAAGGTCGGAGGAAAGGTAGTGGGGGAGCCATGCAGCGAAGTTGTCAAGGAAAAGGGAGGTGGGGCCAGGGGGCCGGTAGATGACAGAGACATGGAGGTGGATGGGGGAGAAGAGCCGGATGGAGTGTACTTCAAAGGAAGGGAAGGAGAGGGAAGGTAAAGTAGGAATGACCCGAAAAGTGCAGTTAGGGGAAAGGAGGAGGCCCACACTACCTCCTGGACGCTCATCCGGTCTGGTGGAGTGGGTGAAGGAGAGGCCCCCGTAGGAAAGGGCGGCAGGTGAGGCAGTATCGGAAGAAGTGAGCCAGGTTTCAGTGATGGCAAGAAGATTTAGAGAGTTGGAGATGAATAGGTCGTGAATGGATGCCAGTTGATGCCAGTTCATAGTGCTTAGGAGTCTGCTTGCCACAGAGTCACTGGGTTTTGCCTCTGGCCTGCAATATCCTTACCTTCTAAAACCCATCTGTCAATCTTTTTGCTAGCGGGTCTAATGTCATTGGGTTTGGTATGACTTTACTGCAGGCATGGGCAGGATTGTAAAAATTACAGAGGGCAGGTAAATGATAGCTGGCCAAACACTCATGTTTGTTTTGAGTTTAAAGTGCCTTAAACTGCATCAATGTATGTAACAATGTTTTTTTCGGCTGGGCTTCTAAAAGGTTGTTTGCATGTACTCCTATTTTCCAAGCATTTTACTATTCATCATATTAATTTGCTAATAATTTCAGGCCTTTTGGTTGTTATCTAATGGTTCAATTTATAGTCCTAAATTCTCAAATGCACCTATTAACAACATTTTCTGCACAGTAACTAAGTGTCCTGTGGACGTGGAAATATTCATTACATTTTTACCTCTTGAGATTTAGACCGTAAGCGGCGACATGGAGCTTTTACTCTCCTACTCTCTAGTAATATGTTTGTTTCTAAGGTTAGGCTGTTCATTGACTAATTATATATTTGTTTGATTGCCTTTGTTAGGTTTTATATGAGCTGCCAACAAACACTCAGTGGTGCTTTGACATCCAGTGGTGTCCCCGGAATCCAGCTGTTCTCTCCACTGCTTCTTTTGATGGACGAATTAGTATTTATTCCATCATGGGAGGAAGCAATGACAATCTGAGCCAGAAGCAGGCAGATAAGGTAAAGGACACGCATTTCATACTTTTATCTAGCAAGGGACACAGATGAGAAATCCTATATTTCTATTTTAAAAAATATAAGACTTTCATTCAAATCTTTATTTTACACAATAGTAACTTATATGCCGATGTTGCAGTATTCATAGCAATATAATGTTTTAAATCATAAATATCTGTACATTTGATTTGTTTTTCATTTTCATGGATTATTTGCTATGCAGCTTTCTTCATCTTTTGGGAACATGGACCCATTTGGTACAGGACAACCACTTCCTCCTTTGCAGCTTCCTCAACAGCCCACACAGCAGGGTACGGTTCTTCCTTTGAAAAAACCCCCAAAGTGGCTACGTCGGCCAGTTGGAGCCTCATTTTCTGTAAGTAACGATCAACTTTGGAATGTCAAATTGTTGTATGAAAATATAATGATGCTCTCTGATTGGTTTTTATTCTTCAAGTTATCTGACCGCAGTATGCACTTATTGAATGCACCTCTAAAGGTGCAATATGGCATTCTCTACAGTAGAGGGAGCAGTATATATCTCTTAAACTAACCCTTCACAGTATTCTTTGAAATCTATCCACCAATACACATTGGGTATAAGAATGCAGAATAGTTCTCTATTTCTAGATGTACAGATAGTTTTAAGGTTTAAATGACACACAACATACATATTACAAAAAGTTATTAATTGATGTTAAGTGTATCTTTATTACAATCTATAGTAAAATACCTTATTTTATGTCGGAAATTCAATTCCCTCCGAATTAGCACGGCTTTAAATGTATTACCGTTATTACGGTAATTTTAACCCAGCTTTCTGCTCGCAACTCCCTAGCGTTGAAACTACCGTAATAACGTTAATTAAGCGCATTATTACCATAATAACGGTAATTAAGTGCATTATTACCATAATAACGGTAATTAAGTGCATTATTACCATAATAACGGTAATTAAGTGTATTATTACCGTAATAACGGTAATTAAGCGCATTATTTCCGTAATAACGGTAATTAAGCGCATTATTTGTCTGAAGGGTCAGAGGAGTCCTTCCATAGGTACAAGGAATGTAATAAAACATGCAAATAGGAAATTAGATTGGCTAAATTAGAAAATGAAAGGCACGTTGCAAAAGAAAGTAAGACAAACCCCAAAAAGTTTTTTAAGTATATAAATGGCAAAAGTATTAAAAAAGATAATATAGGACCCCAAATAAGTGAGATGGGTGAATTGATAAATGATACTAAGGAAAAAGCAGAGGTATTAAACCCGTTCTTTTCTTCAGTATTTACCAGAGAGGAACAAATGGCAGGAGTAATGCATAACAATGGAAATGAAACCATGCCATTAATTAATACTTGGTTGTCAGAGGAAGAAGTCCAAAGGCGACTGAAGAATATTAAGATAAATAAAGCTCCAGGTCCAGATGGCATACCCCCAAGCGTCCTTATGGAGTTAAACTCGGAAATAGCTAGACCGCTATTCTTAATTTTCAGAGATTCAATCTCATCAGGCTCAGTACCAAGGGATTGGCGAATAGCAGATGTGGTGCCGTTGTTTAAAAAGGGGACGAGATCACAACCAGAGAATTATAGACCTGTAAGCCTGACATCAATAGTGGGGAAACTACTGGAAGGTATTTTAAGGGACAGTATTCAGGATTACTTGGTACGCAATAAAATTATTAGTGGGAATCAACATGGATTTGTGAGGGATAGGTCATGTCAAACTAATCTAATTAGTTTCTACGAGGAAGTTAGTGGGAACTTAGACCAGGGCAGGACAGTAGATGTGGTCTACTTAGATTTTGCAAAGGCCTTTGATACAGTGCCAAACAAGAGGTTGGTTTACAAAATAAGGGAACTGGGTCTAGGAATCAAAATTTGTACTTGGATCGAAAACTGGTTAGAGAATAGGGAACAGAGAGTTGTGATAAATGGAACATTTTCTAATTGGTGAAAAGTCTTAAGTGGAGTACCTCAAGGTTCCGTGCTGGGACCACTCCTTTTTAATATATTTATTAATGACCTTGGTGATGGTTTAGAGAGTAAAGTTTCTATTTTTACAGATGACACTAAACTCTGTAAGGTAATAAAATCAGAGCAAGATGTAGCTTCTCTACAGAGGGACTTAAAAAAACTGGAGGATTGGGCGGCCAAATGGAATATGAGGTTTAACACAGATAAATGTAAGGTTATGCATTCAGGGATCAAAAACAAGAACGCAATCTATAAATTAAATGGAATTAATTTAGGAGAATCTATAATGGAAAAGGATTTGGGAGTGCTCGTAGACAGTAGACTTAGCAATAGTGCTCAATGTCAAGCAGCAGCTGCAAGGGTAAACAAAGTATTGGCATGCATAAAAAGGGGCATAGATGCAAGGGAAGACAGTGTAATTTTGCCACTGTATAAATCGTTGGTAAGACCTCATCTTGAATATGCAGTACGGTTCTGGGCACCACTCTATAAAAAAGATAATTTGGAACTAGAAAGGGTTCAGAGAAGGGCGACAAAATTGATAAAGGGTATGGAGTCATTAAGTTATGAGGAAAGGTTAGCCAGTTTAGGCATGTTTACTTTAGAAAAGAGGTGTCTAAGGGGAGATATGATTACTATGTACAAATACATTAGGGGTCAATACGGAGAGCTTTCATGGGAACTTTTTACTCCAAGGACCATACACAGGACACGTGGTCATCCCCTAAGGTTACAGGAGAGGAAATTTCACAACCAGCAAAGGAAGGGGTTCTTTACAGTAAGGGCAGTCAGGATATGGAATTCATTGCCAGGGAAGGTTGTGATGGCATATTCAATAGATATGTTTAAGAAAGGGTTAGACAAATTTTTAGCGGAAAGGTGTATCCAGGGATACGACCGTTAATTTAAAATAAAGGATAGTAGTGGATATAGTGTAAAAATTGGATTGCAATACTGAGTCTGGGGGGATTTTCAAAATTGAAACAGATTGGCGGTTGCTTACTCTGGATTAATTTCAAATATAAGTGCAGGAGATCCAAAATAGGTTGAACTTGATGGACTGGTGTCTTTTTTCAACCTCATCAACTATGTTACTATGTTATTTCCGTAATAACGGTAATAATGCGCAGGCTGCGTTACTTTTACCAGTAACGTGGCCAATTGAATTTGAGTTTATTTTTTAGCAAAAAGAAGAAATTAGGTTGATATGATAGTTGAAGTCTTTGATATGAATATTTGACTAGTGCCATTTCAGAAAGTCTTAATCTAAGCTACTGCCAAAACCCTTCTGATAACTGTAATTATTTGGTGTAAATTGAAGCTAAATTTTTTATAAATTAAAGTTCTACTCCAATATATGTTGAACAGCTGAGACATTATTCAAACTTGGTATATTTGTGCGGCATTTAGTTAATTGCTGTAGAAAAGTAAAAACATAGTATACACAGTTGGTCTTTTAAAAGATTGTTCTATTATTGATTAGTTCCGTTTGCTGAATACAGTTATAAGTGCAAATGTATGTCAAGTCTGCTGGACAGATGCCGTGCCATCTATTCAGCATCATGGATATATTTGAACAGAGCCAACTTTATTAGTTTCCCAGGGTGTTGAGCACTGACCATTGTATGTAGAGAGAGTGGTTATTTCATCAGAAACGGCGTGAGAACTCCACACTTATGTCATTTTGGCGAAAGGGGAGTTGATTTTAAAAAATAAAATTTAGTTGGAGTACTTTCTTTCGTTAATGAGAATTTATGCAATCCACTCGTACAATCAGTCTCTAACCTGTTGTCAGAAATAATGCTTATTCCCTGTGCAATGATTGGGAAAGAGATTCTCCACCCCTCCCTCAAGAGAGTCTCCATATTTCTTATTTGATATACATAAATTAACTCAAATGTATACTAAAGCTGTACTACCTCCTAGGAAATTATTTATACTAAGGTGCCCCCTAGTCTAAGCCCAGGAGACTGCTACATCGAGGTGTATTTTTCAGGGCTCTGACTGCTCTGTAATACTGTGTTTCGGTAATTCTCCCTTAAAGTAATTTTAAGTATAAACTAAACACAACATTGATGAGTATCCCTTTTAAGTACATGATAGAAATTCTAAGATTTTTTTGTCTCTACATACAGTTTGGAGGGAAATTGGTCAGTTTTGAAGCAGAGAAGGCTCAACCAACTCAACAGAATCCACAAGCCCAACACTTCCATGTGTATATCAGTCAGGTGGTCACAGAGGAGGAGTTCTTGAATCGCTCTAACAAACTTCAGGATGTGGTCAGCACAGGGGCATTCCTTGAATACTGCCAGAAGAAAATTGATGATGCCAAGAGTGCGTTTGAGAAAAATGTGTGGTCCTTCTTAAAGGTTAGTTTGTAGCCTACTTTCCTCAACTGTATCTGTGATATTTGGCCCTCTAAAACAGGTGCTGCTTAGGATCCTTTGTTCCGTTTGAGAGCACAGCTTTGTGGTGCTCTACCCAGGACAATTTCTTTAAATGTTGATGTCCCAATATCAGAGCAGTACAAGAAATCGAAAAACCTTCAAAATTCTAGGATTTCTTACATATTTTCTTTCATTCTTAGGTAAATTTTGAAGATGATTCCCGTGGCAAGTATCTGGAGCTCTTGGGATTTAAAAAGGAAGATCTTGGAGCAAAGGTAAGTTTATGAGTTTATAGCATTAGCTGACTGAGTGATAAATACATTTAATTATTGGTGTTAAGCTCCATCCTTTCCTATTATGTTGGTAAGTTGTTGTTATCTGATGTAGCAAAAAGCATGGCTAAAACTTGGGGCTTCCTTTACTGCCAGGCTTCAGCTGGAGGTCAAAGTTACCATTTTGTAAGAATGGCCAATTAATGTAGTCACTTCTGCTCACTAGTCTCCTGGTGAGGTCATGATCATTGGGCTTCTGGTCTTCTTAATTGTTTCATGCCAGGCTACTCTAGTTTGTCCTTAGAATGCATTCATTATAGTCATAAAATTCAAATATAATGTGTGCTAGTTGTATAAGGCAACAATACCTCACAGAACGATTATGTACAGAAACATCTGTTAATTTAATTCCTTTTTACTTGCCAATATAAAGTACTTCAAGCCACAGGAAATCAAAGTCAAAATCAGGAAATGCCTTCTAAAAGTAATTCTTTTGTTTAACCTCTCCAGATTGCATCAGTTTTAAGCCATGCAGATGGAACAGATAAGGTAAGTTTTTAGCTAAATCAAAAAATAAGTTGTTTTACTTTTTATATTGTTTCTACAGAAAAATCTAATATATTCTTCAAAAGAATTCTAACACTCATAGTACAATTATTATTATTATTAATGCTACTTTATGTTTAAAAATCTGTCCAAACTAGGTTAGAGCGTCTAGAATAGATTAAAGTGTCCAGAAAACAAATTTGTTTTATGAGAATGTCATGCAGAATGATGGCATCCCTAATATCCTCAATATGGCACCAACTTTCTTCCTATCTCCCTTTATGCCACCATAAATAACTCATAAAGTTTATTAATAACACATTTTCTTTCTATCCTTGTATTTTCTAGAATTTGTTGTTTCAGTTTATATTGTTTTAGATGCTGCACTAATTTTTGTTATATTTGCTGCTTTTAACCAAGTCCAGCATCCTACAAGAAAGCCGTATCTGTCCAACATTAGGAACTCAGTTTGGTTAGAATAAGTAAAAACTTATTCTTGGTGATTCCAACCATACACAAACATTGTAATCGGCCTAATCGTGCAAATCATCACTGAAAACAAAGAGGGTACTAAACCTTTCAGTTTAAAACAAAAGATAAAAGGTTTTATTGCACACATTATATTATTATTTTAGCATTTATTATACATGCTATATAAATTGAAATATGCAATCCAAGTTGTACAGCACTGTAGTCTTGGTGGCTTCCAAAAGTGATAAGTTTTAAGTCTAGAGGAGTATATATGATTGAAGGCTTGAAGCCATGTGGTATATGTTCTTGTTTCCATCAGCTTTCGATGCATAGGATACACCTTTTTATTTTTAATTGGTAAAACGTATAAATACATGTTGGAATGGCTGTGTTTAGCCAAATATATCTTGTTAAAGAATTTTATTTATTGTTTAGTTTTTTTGTTTTGTTTTAGTGCTGTTTACTTTTCCATTGCACTGTGTAAAAAAAAAATGTTTATCCTCTATGCATTAAAATATAATTAACTTCTTTTAAGCATTGGCATGTTCCTTGCCCAGTGATCTGTATTAACAGTATTTAAAACTAAATGCTAATTTCGGAGCGCCAGAATATCTCGTAATTACAAGGAAATCCCTGTGATGTCACTATGTGATCTTATCCTGGTAACTTGGCCTGAAGTCTGGCAATAGATTGCTGAACTGGCATTCTTTTACAAGGCATTACTGTTCAATTCATGTTGACCAGGATAGTGGCTAGTAATTGCTACTGTAGTTAGTAATAAATAAAGGTGGATTAGTGTGTTTAGGTATAAATATATAATATGCCTGTTTCTGTTCATATAGAGCCATAAGAACTTAATTAAAAGTAATTATATTTGGTATCCCTATTTTTGGGAAAAGTGTATTTTTTGTTTGTTATTAGTTTTTACGATCTTGTGTGTTATGGGGAGATTCATTATTGGTTACTAAAAGTGAAAATTTACAGAAAAAAATAATATAAAAAAAGTTCTCTTACATTAGTTTATATAGCACAACATATCTAATAGGCACTCAGCACAGTATAACTGCTGTTATCAAGAAATGTGGCAGATGCTCTGGATGGAAGCTGTCAGGGCAACTATAATTTTTGGCATGAACAGTAACATGTGGTCGCCAAGAGGGTGAGTGAGGCCAGGGTGTATGTGGTGGTTATAAAGCCATTTGGGAAGTTGTCACAGGGTTTTTATTTCCTGTCTCATTTCTAACCCATAATGAAATGCACATAGGCACCTGCAATACTCTGCACTCTATACTGTCCTGCACTTTGCTTCCTTTTTCTATACATGAAAAATCAAATCAATGTTTAAAATAATGTACAAAATAAATTAAGCATTAGTTCATGGCGGAAGCATTTCTAAAACGACTTGAACATAAAATATTACAATTCTGTATCTTTCAACCTAGCACTTATGTCTGTGTCTAAAGTAAATTATATCTATCTGTCCACCAATGTTCACTTAATTTATCTTTTTGCCTATTTAATCATTATAATGAAAAGTACATTGTTAGAAGCTTGTTTTGTTTTAACTGGCTAGAGCATTGCAAGTTGTAAAGACCATGTGACTCGTCATGAACTTTGTCATCGCACTGCTGATAGCTATCTTAACTGATTATATTTTTCTCTTATCTTTACATTTTTCAAACTTTTTTCTTAATATAAATACGTAAAAGGCCGTGAAAGAATGTGTCCAAACTCTAGAGGGTGATGAGGAAGAGAGTGAACCTACAGAAGAGCTGGTCTTGGGGGAGGTACTTTTTTCCTACTTTAATGCTCTGTCCTGAAGTGTCCATGCTCTTTTCCAGCTTTATTGTCACTGCAGCTGTGCTTGCAAGAGGCTTATTAACCACAAACAAATGTCAATTAAAATTATTTCATTTAGATTGTTAATGAATACTTGAATGCTATTTTTAGATGCTTACAGTAATACATTAAAAGCTAATTTGTGTAACTACTTGGCTTTGAATACCACCCACGCTTATGCTACCTGTGCCTTTTAAAGTAAACCCATTGTTCAATACTTTCATTAATTCCAACTTCATGTTCTCTTATCTTTCCTTAGACTCTAAATGTGGATAAAGGAGAGGATGGTGACGCCATCCCGCCAGGTGAAACATTTAATATATCAGTGAGCGGAGGTAAACTTATTGACAATATGTTGCATGAATTGAACTTTTCGTCTTAAAGGGGCAAAGCCTTAGTGACTAGTGTACACAAAGATTGTCCTTTTCCATATCCAGTGCATATGCTATGATCCTAGAATATGTTTGACAGGACTTCATTCAATTGAATGGAGGGCTGCTGAACACATGTACTTTTGAGGGACTGAGGAGGATCGTTCATTGAATGGGTCTTGCTCAACTTATGACAAATGTACATCCCTACAAATGTACAGTTAAAATGTAAGGAGTCATAGACAATACTACATGAAAATAAATACTATATTCACTGACACCTTAGTGTAATTAATCCTTTTTTCTATTTCTTCCTTTTGGGGGGCATTGCTACCCTGGGGACATTCCTTAGCTGCCGCTAGGAGAGGGTATGCTCAGACATAGCTCTGTGCAAGACTTTCCATCCAAAGCAAGCTTCCTTGTATGCAGCCACATTGAAATTGTATAATTCTTTGAATGTATGGACTGAAGAACAGGTGGCTGCCCGACACAGCTGCTCTGCCAAGGCTCCATGCTGTGCGGCCCAGGAAGCTCTTGCCAAACTTGTAGAGTCAGTTCTGAATAACAGCCATAATTCATATGAAATTGGCTTATTTAGTTGCTGGGCAACGACTCTTTTGTGCATTGTAGAGCACTGCTGACATTCTATCTAAATACAGTTTCAGATCCCTGACCACAGCCCATTAGTGCAGGGACTCTTCTTCCTCAGCAGAGCCATCCTACCCTAGAGTTGGAATAATAATTTCCTGATTTTGGTGGAATTTTGATACCACCTTGGGCTGAAAAAATGGCTTGGTATGCAGGACAGCTCTAACATAGGGAGATCTGCTTGATAAAGCCCCTTATTTCAAAATGTTTGTTGCCGAAGATAGTGTTAGGCGAAATACTGTTTTCCACTTGATAAATTTTAGGTCTACAGACTCAAACTGTTTAAAAGGAGAATGTTGCAAAGCTGTTGGAACCAAATTCATGTCCCAGGGTGCTTTGGAAGGCACATATGGAGGTTGTACATATAGTACCTCCTCCAAACACATCTCAACCACAAACAAGATAGCCAACTTCTTCTGAAATGCGACTGGCTTCCGGCTAGAGACTAAGCTCTTTAAAAGTTCAGATCTCTGCCCTGTCAGAGTGTACACCATGCTGTGACCGCTGAGGCTGATATTTTGACATGATTTTTACCAGGCTCATATCCAGGGCAGCTTCACCCAAATATTCAGATGCCTCCCTGGCATAGTCCTTCCAGGGTAATAATGCAGACCTCATCCTACCAGATTGTAAACCCTCAGTCAGCCCCCGCTGCCACATATTGACTTTAAAATCACTTCATTCCTATCCGTGCTGTCCTTTATAGAGGCAGAGTTCAGAATAGGAATGGTGGTATTTTTTTTGAAAGATGGCACCTCATTATTCGCTCTGATCCTCGGCGGTGCTCTGTAATTTGAGCCACTGCTGGTGAATGAATAAGAAAATAAATAAATAAACCTTAAACTTGATAAGCCCCTGCTGCCCTCAGCAGCACTGTGCAGAAGCGCTCTTTGTTTGAAACTGGGTTTCCATTGGGGAAGCGATATTAAAGGGGAGGAGCTTCTGAATGTCTGCAAATTTCAAATTAAATGCCTAATGCCTGGACCAGCCCTGTATACTCCAATAGAAAGAAAGTGAAAAATATACTTTTATATGAAATTCAATATAATTTTAACATCTCTACAAAACATACACTATGTTTTTTGTGTATTTACATGTATATTGTGTCTTTAGTAGCACCCTGTTAATTTATCTGGAAGTGTAAGATTTGTACTGATAATCATGTGTTTTTTCTCAAATGCTTAGTCGATTGCATATTAGGAATTAGTCTACTGTATATATCGTGCTTGTTCTCTGTAAACAGCTTCACTATAAAAGCACTGTCCTATTACATGCTTATTGATATTTTGGAAAAATATTGGTGTATTTTAAAACCATGCAATATTCATAGTAAGTACTAGTACTATGGTACGTCCACACAAGTTGTTTTGTTATTTTATTTTTTGAACAGCACAGCTGGAGGGCATGGCAGTAAAACTGCAGACATTTTCTCATTGCATACTGTCTATATGGACTTTATAGCTGTCGTGCCATATAAATCAGTGGATCACTATTTGCCTGATGGCTTTCTCAAATTGGAATCCAACTCACAAAATACTTTTGTGGAAATATCCTTATAGTTCAGTTGTTCTCAACTGATGGAGAGCGGAAAGTAAACCTCTGTTATTGGTGCTCTGCCTTGAAAGTTCAGTTTGTGTTCTTATTATTTTATTACTTCTTATCCTTATAGCAGTTCATTTTCAATGTCTTTTATAGATGTAGACGGACTTATCACCCAAGCTCTGCTGACTGGTAACTTTGAAAGCGCAGTTGATCTTTGTTTGCATGATAATCGCATGGCAGATGCGATAATTCTGGCCATTGCTGGTGGACCTGATTTACTGGCTAGGACTCAGAAAAAGTACTTTGCTAAAACACAGAGCAAAATAACAAGGGTATGTATGTTCTTTAAAACAATAATAATGTCTACAAAATATAGAATTAAATATTTTGCCACTATTATTCCAGTTAGTAACATTAAGCAGTGGTATAATAGTTGTGCTTGGATTTCATGGCTATAAGAGGACACAGACCGTACCTTTTTCAATTAAGTGGTACAATTATTTAATCATGTTTGGCATAAAGGGCTTGCTGTTCCAATTCTTTAGAGATTTTTTGCTTTTTATTGCAAAGTGTTTTGAGTTTCAAAATTGCTTTGTAGAGTTTAAACTGCATTTGGAGGCTAGTATAAACATGGGTTTGCTTAATAGATATGTCTTTGTTATTTGGAGAACATTAATTTAAAGCAGTGATGGGCAACTGGCTATCCATGTGCTGCATGCAGCCCTCCAAGCCTTTACCTGCAGCCAACAGTTCCTTCTAGCTTTATTGTCAGAAATTTTGTTTTAGCTTGTTTAAAATGCTTAGATTTTTATTACAGATATATGTCCCTTTCTTTGATTAATTGTATTTTAACGTATTACTGAGATTAAGGGTAATGTGTGGCCGTTTTGAAGGTGAAGGTTACCTATCATTGATTTAAAGGTTTGCAGTGTAAATGGCATTGTCCAGAAAGTTATTATCCTGAGTAGGTGTTGTTGATTTACATATTGTCCCCTAGGGGATTAGTTTTAGGAGCTCTTTAACTCTTATTGTTCCAATGAAACTTGTAATAGAAAGGATTCTGTCTATGGCTAGGTACACACTGAAGAATTTTCTGACTGAACTGTTATCTCAAACGATTGTACCTACGACTGAAGGTCCGATCAGTCTTGTGATTCATACATACACACTGACACGATTTACCTTCAGATCTGTGCTCTTGATCTGGTCCTTCATCTGGTCCTCTAGTCTTCAGAGAATGACAACACAATATTCATTCATTCATTATTGTCACACTGATTAAAACATCTTGTTATAGTTATCCACATGTCCTAACAAATTTCGTTAGCTTCTGTGACTCGGAAACGAAACATTCTGTTTGGAATAAACAAATTAACTATTCCTTCTACAGAACTCTACATTTATTCAATGGGACATTCATCGCTAGCATCAGCTGAAAAGAGCCCAACTCTGTAAACTCTATGGAGATCGTGAGCATGAGTGCATACACACTACATGATCATTAGGTGATTGGTCGGAAAATATTAAACAGTACGACCAACCAAAGGAGCTGACAATCGACACTTTGGAATGACTTTCGACCATCGTGTCACTATACACATTAACCCGACTTCTGACCAAATGGTCGTATGTCAGCTGATTTTGCCAGATTATTGTAAGGAAACGCTCCAGTGTGTAGTTAGCCTAAGTCTCTGTAACTTGTAGCTGCCAACTACATGTCCGACTCGGCAAACATTTACTTTCCATGCCTTTGCTGCCAGAATTTATGCTTCTCCATCTTTCTTTTATTTGCGCAGCAGCATTTATTTTATACTAACGAGACGTGTATTTGTTTTAGCTGATCACTGCTGTAGTGACCAAGAACTGGAGTGAGATTGTTCAGTCATGTGACCTTAAGAACTGGAGGGAGGCTTTGGCTGCTGTGCTAACCTATGCAAGGCCTGAAGAATTTGCCTCTCTGTGCGGTACGGATTTATGTATATTTTTTGTTTGCAGTAATTGGTCATCATCATTATAATGATTACATTACAGGAGAATCGCTGTTCCATCAATTTTTAACATACTCATGTGAATACTTTTTTTGTTTTTCTTAAGGACCCATATGTTTTGTATTTTTGTTTATCAGCAAGTTTTTTTCTTGGTTAAATAGTCTTTATTTACATTTTCATATGCTATTCCCATGCATTGTTTTGGATAACGTCAGTGTTATTTTAATGGAAAGCTTGAGGGAATTATTTCACAAAGCTCTGGTCTATGTAGTGGGCAAATAAATGCCTGATTTCACATTTATCTCTATGCGAATGATTATGATAAACAAATGTACCTATCCTCTCCTGATCTCTCACCATCTGTGTTGTCTCGCGTTACTGACTGTCTTTCTGCCATTTCATATTTCATGTCCTCTTGCCAACTCAAACTCAATCTTTCAAATACCAAGTTAATAATATTTCCACCCGCCAACAGAAGTTACCTACCTGACACTTCTATTTCTTTTGACAATATGACCATAAATCCCACCCCGCAAGCTCGCTGCCTAGGTGTGATCCTTGAGTCAAACTATCCTTTGTTCCTGACATCGACTCTATCTAAATCATGTTACATACATCTAAAAAACATTTTTCAGAATTCACACATATCTCACACAAGAAACCGCAAACACTTTAATTCATTCATGCCCACATTGACTATTGTAATTCCTTGAATCAGACTCTCATCCCTACAATCTTTTTTGCATGCAGCAGCTAGATTGATTTTCCTTGCAAATCGTCCTTCCACTGGTGAGCCGGTCAGTCTCTTCACTGGTTTCCTGTTTTTCACCGAATCCAATCTAAAAATCTTCTACATAGAAGGCTATCAACAAAATTGCACCAACATACATCTCCTCACTTGTCCCAAAATATCTCCCAACGCGACACCTCCGTTCTTCACAAAATTTGCATCTCTGATCCACACTCGTTACCTGCCCTTATTTCCAATTACCAGACTTTTTTTCGGGTTGCACTCACTTTGTGGAATTCCCTTCATCGTGCAATATGTATTTCCTCTTGTCTTCAAATCTTCAAGCGTTCTCTGAAAACCCACCTCTTCAGGCAAGCTTATAAAATTCCCCAACCACCCTCTTAATCTGCCTAGGGTACCCTATTTTTACCCTTTACACAGTTCACACAAGACAACAGCTCTCTGGCCTACTGCCCAATTTTGCTGTGTGACTGGACCATGCAGCCCACTAAGGCTTAGTGGGCTGCATGCTCTTAGTGACTAAGCACTGTTTACCTTTGCAATCTGGCTAGACCAATATACAATATATAGCACTTATTATTATCATAGATTTGTAAGGCGCCATAGTGCTCCGTACAGTAGGGAAGACAAGGAGATACATAAAACAGAACATACGTAAAACAAGAACAGACAAGGCAGACAAAATGAATGGAGACATGAAAACAAAGGGTATGGAGGACCCGGCTCATTAGAGAGCTTACATTCTAAAAGGAAGAGGGCACAGTTGAAACAAGAGGAGCGAGTGTGGCTCAGATTAGAGATTGGGATAATTGTGAGGGTGCATTAGTGTGAATAGTGTGATCAAGGATTACAAAAAAAACTTATACTCATGTATCAAACTCACATTGCCCCATAGATTGCAAGCTTACATGCAAGGCTCTCTTTCCTCTCTGTCTGTCTGTATTAAAACACTAGTAGTTTCACATAAATGGGATAAACTTGTTCCTTGAACACATGGAAACAGGCCTACAAAGGAATCAGACAGGAACATTACGTGATAATAGACTTCTGCAACTGGAACAAATTAAAGCTAGCAAGCTTAAACATGAAGTAGTATTTTTTTTGGGAGTAGCTAGTTGCAGATGCCATCTTTGACACCTCATTGCTGTCATTTCAGATCTGTTGGGCTCCAGGCTTGAGAGTGAGGGTGATATTTCTCTCCAGACACAAGCCTGTCTGTGCTACATCTGTGCAGGAAATGTGGAAAAATTAGTGGCCTGCTGGACCAAAGCTCAGGATGGTGCAACTCCTCTCTCCCTGCAGGTCAGTATGTTGTGCACTGTTTATACAGAGAGACTTTATCATTATCCTGCTTTGAATACTTGTGTCTATCCACTGAAATTATACTTTCTCTTTCCTACCATTGGGGGACACTGCGAGTAGGTGGACTAGGAGTTAGGCACTTAGACTTATCTTTTTTCCTCCCCTACTATGCCCCTCCTCTCCTGTAGCCTCAGTTTTGTTTAAGTGCCTAGGAGATACGTCACGCTTGTATAGGCTCCTGTCTATACCTGTAATAGTGTTAGATTTTACACGTTTTTATTTTCATTTCCCTTTAGGTACAGCGCGGGCATGGAACCTAAGACCCAGTAGGGTGAATAGTTTGTCAGCGCTATTCACTCTGGGTCCCTGCGAAGGTAAGCAGAAGCCTGGTCTCCTTTACCTGTACCTTTTTGCCGGCAGTCATCCCCTAGTAACGAGCAGGCAGAGCTTTAGGTGCCCCTTCTAGGATCATTTCATCGCGGGCACAGAGCTACAGTCGCGGGAGGGAGTCTGCAGCACCCTCCCCTCTCAGTGCGACGGATGAGCCGACAAGTCCCCCCAGACAACGAGCAGCGGGGGACAAAGTAACAATCGCTCTTCGCATTAGCCAATTTGTTTACTGTTAGCGCCGCACGCTACCTGGGCAGCTTATTATGTGTGTGCGGGCAATGCACGCCGATTGCCATACAAAGGCATCGGCGATGCATGGAGGCAGCCATTTTTAGGGAGGGCTGAAAGAAGGACGCCCCCCTACCTCCTGGCGCGGAAGTGCCCATCTTGGATTGCTTGGACACGGAGATCATCGGCTACACGCTGCTCCTCTGCTCTGCCTCTCTTCAACTGGTATCGTTGTATCCTATCTGTAATATTTAGAGACAATTGTCATACCCTATTAGGCTGGATGCACAATCAGGACTATTCAGTGTCTTGTGATTGGTGTATTTTCAGAGATTAGCCTGGTATAGAGACTTTGTTGAATCTCTCTGTTTTGTAGTCAGACTTTGGTTCTCAGACTTATCTAAATTTAAGGAAAAAAATATTTGCTATTTATATTGCACTTAATTGGTATACATCTTAAATATGTCTGAGAAGGGGGCTTCCAAAAATAAGGGATCCTCGGGTATGTCTCCACTGCATTATACATGTGCCAAATGTAATGCCAAATTATCTCGCTGCATGGCGTGCGAAGCCGAGATTCAGGAGCGACGCACCCTAGCTCAAGGTGCAGCAGCTATGGAAGAACCGCTCTGGGCTAAGTCACTAACATCAGTCATGGCAGAGCTCACCCGCGTGATGATATGATCGGCAGAGATTTCTGTTCCCCACACTTCTATACAATCATTAGCGGGCGCAGACACATCTTCAGTCCATATCAGTTCAGGAAGAAGATCGCCTACTTACAGTATCCCACATGGCCAAGAGAGTCATCTCTGATGTGTTACAGAGACGCGATCAGAATTCACACCATTCTTCAGAGAAGGAGGGTGAATTAAATACTGATCTGCAGGAAGAAGACTCACTTAATTCTATAGCTTCTGCTCCTGCCCATAATGTTGATAGCCTCATTCTGGGTATCAGACATACCTTGGGATTTGCTGATCCAGAGCCCATGGCCCCATCAAGGATCTCCTTGTTTAAGAAGACCAAGGCACAGGCAGCCACTTTCCCATCATCCCCTCAGATGATGGAGATGGTATCTGTCGCATGGCACAGGTCAAATAAGCATTTTATGATGCCGGGAAAATTTAAGTCTTTTTACCGTCTTCCGGCTGAGGACTCCATTAGATGGGAGGCCTCTCCTAGAGTTGACACCCCTGTCCCACGATTGTCTTCCTCTTCGGCTATCCCAACTCAGGAGCAGGTTTCACTTAGGGACCCCACTGATAAGAAGTGCGATCAGGCTCTTAGCTCAGCTTATACTGCGACAGGCAGTATGTCTAGACCCACAGTGGCTGTTGCCTGGGCTAACAAGGCTTTACAGCATTGTCTTGAACTGCTGGTTAAGGGTATTCAAGAAAACATTGTGCGGAAATACAGTCTTTTGCCGAGCATATTCTAGACACTTCAGATTACGTAGGACAGGCATCCAAAGATGCTGTGTCAGTGAAAGCCAGATTCTCTGCCCTCATTATCGCAGCTCGTCGTACCTCATGGTTACGATCCTGGACTGCAAACGCTGATTCAAAGCAAGCTTTAGAGGGTTTACCTTTTGATGGGGTTACTTAGTTTGGATCAGAGTTAGAAAAGGTCATTCAAGTGACCACAGGAGGTAAAAGCAGTGCTTTACCCATAGGTTCCAACAGACCGCGTCAGGGACGGTTTCGGTCCTTTCGTTCCTTTGCCCGGGGCCAAGGTACTCTGCCCAGAGGCCAGTCCTCTGCCCCCAGGGGAGCATATAGCAGAGGTAGGGGCACTGTTAGGCAATGATTCTCGAGACCAGGAGACAAGCCCGCTGTGTTACAGTCTTTTCCCAGGGGATTCTGTGGTGGGGGCACTCCTTCTTCATTTCCAGACCCACTGGTGGACACCCACCACAGACGTTTGGACACGAGGAATTGTGTCTTGGGGTTATGTCATAGACCTAGTCCAGTTTCCACAACGGAGGTTCTTCACCACAGCAGCAAACCTTTGACCTCTCAGGCGCAGAGCACTTCAGGAGGCAATCCAGAATTTACTAGAAGCCAAGGTTATTGTTCCTGTCCCAATGCAGGAAAGAGGCCAGGGGTTTTACTCCAGCCTCTTCCTGCCAAAAAAAGATGGATCATTTCATCCAATTTTAAACCTGCAGTCTCTCAACAAGCAGGTAAAAACTCAAAGGTTCCAGATGGAGTCCCTTCGGACTGTCATCGCCGGAATGGAACAGGGAGAGTTCCTGGCTTCCATAGACATCAAGGATGCCTACCTACATATTTTGATATGGAGGGGACACCATTGTCTCCTTCGCTTCGCAGAAGGGAACTCCCACTTCCAGTTTAAGCCCTTCCTTTCGGCCTAGCGACCGTCCCCCTAGTGTTCACCAAGATCATGGCAGGGCTTCTGCGTCAGAAGGGAGTCACGATAGTTCCCTATTTGGATGACCTTCTTCTGAAGGCGCCGCCAGTGTCGCTTCTTATCTCATCACATCCAGATCACAATGCAGTTTCTGGAAGCACACTGGTCCGCAACAGAGGATGAGATTATCTGGGCCTCCTGTTTGATACAGTGACTCAGAGAGTATACTTACCGGAGAACAAGGTCCTTACCCTCTTGCGCAAGACCAAGATCCTTCTAAGGCAGAAACAAGTCTCTCTCCTCAGTTGCATTAAGCTCCTGGGGACAATGGTGTCAGTGTTCGAGGCGATGCCGTTCGCACAGTTCCACTCTCGCCCACTTCAACGGGAGATCCTTCAGAAATGGTTAGGTTCTCATGTGCATATCGACAGGCAGATCATCCGCCTGTCCTATCCCACTCGCCTCTCTCTCTCGCCTGGTGGCTATCCAAACCAAATATGGAGAAGGGTCAGTCTCTGCGACCCTGGACATGGACCGTAGTCACGACAGACGCAAGTCTGTCAGGCTGGGGAGGGGTGACAGGGTCCCGGAGATTCCAGGGTCTCTGGTGCCCCCAGGAGGCCTCGCTCCCAATCAACATTCTAGAACTCAGAGCAGTGTACAGGACGCTTACTCAGGCACAGGGGTTCCTGTCAGGAAAGCCTCTCCAAATTCAGTCGGACAATGACACAGCCGTGGCGTATCTAAACCACCAGGGGGGAACCTGCAGTGTAGGGGCCATGTGGGAGACAACCAAGATCATGGTATGGGTGGCGCGCCATGTTCCCAACATATTGGCCATCTACATTCCGGGCCTGGAAAATTGGGAAGCAGACTTCCTCAGCTGGCAGAAGGTTCACCCAGGCAAATGGTCCCTCAACAAACACGTTTTTGCTCTTCTAGTGGAAGGCTGGGGCATGTCAGAGATCGATCTCATGGCATCCAGGTTCAATTGTCATCTTCCACGATACGGCTCAAAGGCGTGGGACCCTCAAGCAGAGTTCGTGGATGCCATGACCGTCCCATGCTCTCGCGGGTGCTAAGAAAGTTAATAAGAGAACGGGTGCCCGCAATTCTAGTAGCCCCTCATTGGCCATGCAGGGTATGGTTTTCAGACATTCTGAAACTGTCGGCAGCACCCCCCTTCCATCTGCCAATACAACCAGATCTTCTTGCTCAGGGTCCTCTTCTTTGCCACTCTTTGGATCGTCTAGCTTTGACAGCGTGGCTGTTGAAACCCTAATTCTCAGGGCCAGGGGTTTTTCACAAGAAGTCATTGGTACCCTAATGAGGGCCAGAAAGGTGTCCTTCTCTACCATATTTAGTGTCCCTCGGCTGCTGGCTTTTCTGTAGGCCGGCCTTGATAAGGAGGTCTGGCTGGGGGTCCCTTAAGGTTCAAGTTTCAGCGCTTACCATTTACTTCTAACGCAGACTGGCGACATTCAGGGATGTTCAGATATTTTTGCAGGGGGTCGTTCATGTGCAGCCCCCCTTCGTTCACCCATTGGAACCTCAATTTGGTGCTTAACGCGCTTACCCAGAACCCATTTGAACCTCTTGAGTCAGTTTATTTACACCATCTCACTTTTAAAACGGTGTTTCTTTTGACTATCTCGTCAGCTCGTAGAGTCTCCAAATTAACAGCGCTCTGCTGCAATTCTCCTTTCTTAATTTTCCACGAGTATAGAGCGGTCCTGTGCACCAAGCCTTCCTTTGTTCCGAAGGTGGTGTCTAGGTTCCACTTAAATCAGGAAATCTTGGCCCTGGCTTGCCGACTGTGGTCCTCTTCTAGTGACGAGTTTCTGTTGCTGGACGTCATCGGGCTCTTCGTCTTTATGTTGACCGCACGGCCTCTGTCAGCAGAACAAAGGACGTTTTTGTTCTCTACAATGCGCAAAAGCAAGGCTGGCCGGCCTCTAAGCAGTCTCTTGCCCACTGGATAAGGTCCACTATTTCTCTGGCTTTTGTCTGAGCGTCTCAGCCCATCCCAGCAGCGTTAAAGGCTCATTCAACCAGAGCTGCCAGCGCATCTTAGGCAGCCTGCCATGGGGCTTCGGCGGAACAGCTATGTAGAGCGGCAACATGGTCATCTGTCCACACCTTTTCAAAATTCTACAGGCTGCAGGGCTTTTGGATGCAGAGTGTTGCGTGCAGCCGTTCCAGAGCATTCCCTCCCTTAGACGCAGCTTTGGTATGTCCCCAATGTCTCGCAGTGTCCTCCAATGGTAGGAAAAGAGAAAAGAGGATTTTTACTCACCGGAAAATCGATTTCTCTTACTCCATTGGGGGACACTGCGCACCCTCTCTTGCTCTGTAAATAGTTCTGTTGTGTGAATTTTATTACAAAAAAAAAAAAAAAAGATTCTTTTAGCCCACAGGGCTCCTCTTTCTCATACGCTTGGTTAGACAAATCTAAGGCTACAGGAGAGGAGGGGCATAGTAGGGGAGGAAGAAAGAGAAGTCTATGTGCCGATCTCCTGGTCCCACCTACTATACCCCAATGTCTCACAGTGTCCCCCAATGGAGTAAGAGAAAACGATTTTACGGTGAGTAAAAAAATCTTCTTTTATATCTCATAGTAGATGAAAGTGTAATATGTTTATGACAAATGTTAGAAACATGCTGAATTTCATATGAGAACACTTTTGCCTCTCTGGGACATTTCTTATTTGGTTGAGTCCCTAATTTGAGTGAAATTGTGTATGTATATATGTGTGTGTGTGTGTCTGTGTGTAAAAATATATATGTGTGTGTATATATATATATATATATATATATGTATATATATATATATATATATAAAGTTAACCCGTGCATGGTACTCATGCATTCTAGTCAAATCAAGCTACTTAAGGTGTTAAAAAGGTTCTTGTCATGCATTTGGGCCTAGCCCAGGCCTCCTCAGGGGAAGAGCGTTACTTCCCGATGCAAGCGCCCTTTTTTAACGTGGTTTTGTCCACATGTCACCACCTCATCATTTTTCTCCATCACCTCATCCTTCATCTTCATCGCCACATCCTTCATCTCCATCGTCTTACTGTTCTAAAACCTCTCGATACACAACGTTTCTGCTAAACACCTTATCGCTGTGCTCAATCAGTCTTCCTTGAAGGGCAGTATTTATAACCTGCACCTTCACATCACTGCTTCTCCGTACTCGTGAAAATGCGACATACAATTGTCCATGACCAAAAACAGGCTGCGGTAAATAAATACCCGCACGGTCAAGTGTTTGACCCTGTGACTTGTTAATGGTCATAGCAAATGCCGCCTTCAAAGGGAACTGCCGCCGTCTTAGCTTAAACGGCAGTCCTGTTTCGGATGGACATAAGTCAATCCGAGGTATCATCACCTTTTTTCCTTTAGCAGAGCCAGTCAAAACTTCTGCTTGTATCACATTCGTTTTCAGTGCTGTCACTACTAATCGAGTGCCTTTGCACAGTGCTCTCTTAACATGTATGTTCATGAGGTAAAATTACCTCACGAAAATGAGTTTGACCCCTTAACTCGTCAATAATGTCAGTATACCAAATTTCAGCCCTTTTTGAGGTTTTTTTGCCACACACACTAAGAATTTAGTAGGTCAGTTAACCCGTGCATGATACTCATGCATTTTAGTCAAATCAAGCTACTTAAGGTGTTAAAAACTCCCCACTGTCACCCCCGGCAACCACCAACCACTCCCAACTGTCACTTCTCTTTCAAGAAATATATAGGTCAGTGTATAACTCTGCCCAGCAGGTGGCGCTGCAGCTTGTTTTTTGTTTTTTTTCACACACGCCACTAGGCATTTATATAGTAGATATATATATATATATATATATATATATATATATATATATATATATATACACATACATACATACAAAACATACCTAGGGCAAGGAATTGATAGCATTGCATATGTGGTATCTCCCTTAACCATACTGATCATTTTCATAATATAAGCTTTTTTTTCTCTAGATGTGATCACATCCACTCCCTCTGTCCCCTCTAGATTTGTCCTCTGAAAATAAAGCAGCTTGGTCTTATGACTAGATAGCTGCTAGCCATTAGGATCAGTGTATTGTTAGTGTCCTGTTGGCAACAAACATACGGTTTCTCTGCCTTGCTCTTTTTTTAGAGTGATGTGGCAGATGGTGGCAACTAGAAGTGCCGTGAAAAATTACAGGCCATCGATGCCTATCTTCCAGAATGATCTCGTGAATCCCTGACCTACTACTCACTCAGTACTCTTTTTAGTGACCACATAACAGACACTCTGAATGAAGCCCTTTAGTGTTGAACTGTAATAGTATAATACTTACTAATTCATGATGATGCTAAATGTGGTGATGCTGCATTGTTACTTGAAGCCAGGAGAAAAATCAATTGACATTACTGCAAATCTTGGTCCCAAAATGCTGCTTTGTATCTTAATCACCATCAGTGCAAGAATCAGTAGCATATTACTAAGCTATATATGTATCCATAAACCATAGCAAAAGCTTGTTTCATAGCTATGGAGTTCACAGTCTCGCTCTGCAGTATTATAATATGCATCGGTGGCTTAGCGGTTAGCACTTCTGCCTCACAGCACTGACTGAGGTCATAAGTTCAATTCCCGACCATTGCCTTATCTGTGTGGAGTTTGTATGTTCTCTCCGTGTTTGCGAGGGTTTCCTCCGGGTGCTCCAGTTTCCTCCCACACTCCAAAAACATACTGGTAGGTTAATTGACTGTTATTAAATTGCTCTTAGTCTCTCTCAGTTTGTGTGTGTGTGTGTAAGTTATGGAATTTAGATTGTAAACTCCAATGGGGCAGGGACTGATGTGAGTGAGCTCTCTGTACAGCGCTCTGGAATTGGTTGTGCTATATAAATAAATAGATGATGATGATGCATCATCTTAGAACTTTAAAGTGCATGGCTGTTGCAGTCCCCGTAGGCAGTATTCATACATTTGTCAGCTGGATTGCACAGACGCAACCATTGTAGACTCCAAGAAAGTCAAAAATGTATGTTACGAAAGGCAACTTTTGTATTTATAGATACGAGTGAGTGTTTTCTCTGAACTCTGTGTTTTTCTTTCCTTTTATCACACATTTCTTCAGGATCTGATAGAAAAGGTGGTTATCCTTCGTAAAGCAGTGCAGGTCACACAGGCTGTGGAGACACACGATGTGGGAGCACTGCTGGCGGAGAAGATGAGTCAGTATGCCAACTTGCTTGCAGCTCAAGGCAGCCTTGTTGCTGCTATGGCCTTTTTGCCCAGCAATACCAACCAGGTGAGGGTGTTTTTGTTTTTCTCCTTCATTTGCTTAGGTTCCCACTAACCTGTTGACTTTGAAACTTGGCTGACCTTTTAAAGATTTAAACTAAATATCAAAGTCTGCAAAACAATAACTTTCTATTATTTTTTTTTTTTTTTTTAAACGCTCAAAAAATGGTCTTCCCCCAGCTCACCATTATCATATCACTTATTCTGTGTGAGGCTAGGTATTATGCACTATTCCATTAATATGTGAATGTCCTGCAGAATGAACTTGGCTCCAAACCTAAATATATTTTTCCATGCCCCCAAATTGTGTCTGCTTATCCACCTTGCTTCCACCCCAGTTGAAGACGCAAGATGCAGCCTACCTTCAGAAGAAAAGTTTAGACTGTCACATATTTGCTAACTCTGTAGAAAAATATACATAAAAGTAGAAGTCCCCCCTACGCTACTCCCCATCCCACCTTCCATAGGTAGGGCACTTCCTAGTAAGGAACACATTGACAACCATATCGGCATGTGTATTATCAATTTACAGACTACTTGACTGATGCTGGAGATAAGTGATAGAAACCTTACTTACTTTACCTTAAGACATACTTGTCAGGCTGATTAGTGAGTTGGTTGCATGACTTTTTTTACTCTATTCAACAACTTAAAAAAAGCATTTTTTTTTTAACATTCTGACCTAAAACGTGAAGTTTTTTTGTCTCATCAAGTGTATTGCTATTTTAGTTACTATAAAGCACAAACCTGCATCCAGAACTTAGGGTCATTCACGCGTACATAAAAACACAAATTTGGCCTCAATCCGTGTTTTATGAAAACATAATGTATTTAATAAAACTTGTGTACATGTTTTAATATCTTCATTACAATGCAGGTTTTTAAGCCACATCTTTGTTCAAGTACAGATGTGTTTAAAAAACTGATTTGGAAATGTTTGACTGTCACAGCATTCTAAATATGAGCACTTTATAAAATGTTTTTTGGACATGTGAAAAAGGCTCTTAAATATATTGCAACAACTCCCTTCATCCAAATAGCAGAAGTACGGTGGATGAGGGTGGGCATTGGAGCCTTTATGATGCACCCCCTGCCCTTTACTTGTGGGAATATTGATGTTATAGTTTATTGTTCTGGGTGGATATTTTATAGTCAAATACTGTTTATGCTATAGTAAACTTGATGATTTTGTGCTTCCCTCTGCCAGCTGAACATTGTACAGTTGAAGGACAGGTTATCTCGAGCACAAGGAGAGAACTGCTTGCCTCCTGCTAGCATTCCATCATCTCGTGGAGGACCAGCCGTTGTACCACAGCACATGTCAAAGCACATGAAACCTACAGCTGACAACCAGTACTATCCGCAGGTAAAGGGACACAGTTTTTGACATGAGGTCTTCTTAACAGTATTAGATGACTACATCAATATTTCTGAATTGAACATTATTCCCCAACTGATGTTTTATAATTAAACTTTAAGGCGTTTTTAGATGGATCACAGTTAAAAAAATGAAGACACGTTTGCAAATAAATGTGTGGTGTCCTAGTAAGTAAACCACGTTGCATTAAAGAAGATATCTAGCAGTAGTAAAGTTTTAACATAATCCCACCTCCCTTAACTAGCAGATCATCACTAATCCAATGGCAAAAGCAGGTCTCCACTGTCCTGGGGATATCCTAATATTTGTCCGTTCTCTTGCCACAGTCATCTAGTCAGGAGCTATCGACGCGTGATTTAACAGCTCAGATATTCAAAATTCTGCCAGCAGCATAAGAATAGATCAATAGGCTCTGAGTAGTGAGTGTGTTTAAGAATGCAGCAGTCTCCTATTTGTGGGGAGAGAGGGGGCACTTACTGGGTGAAATTCCTTATAGTAACTTTATTTTTCATAATGTGATATGGCATCCTATTAATCAAGATGATTATGACGACACCAAAAATGACCCCAACAATTTCCTTGTCCTTGCCTTTTGAGCAGCTGGGGGGTTTGAATAATGCACATTTCAGTGATTGGAGTATTTTAAGTTTGTTCAAATCAGATAATGGTGACACTTGTCAGTTAATATAGACCACCAATTAAGAAACTGAGGCATTTTTTAGGGCACATTGTAATCCAAGTTTACAGAATACAGAAACAAATTCTGTTTAGAGTTGGGTTCTATTTGCTGCCTATTTCGTGTACGAAATTGTCTTAAACTAAAATATACAAATTGATTGATGTAAAAAATGTAGATTGTTACAGAATTGTGATTTTATTTCAGCCTATGCTTCGTGTGTGCTTTAGACCCCTGGTTTTTCAGCTGAGGTTTAGCTAAAATCTATAGTTATAATTTAATTTGGAATTATTTATCGCTCTAGGACCAAAAGAACACATGCCCTTATCCAAGGGTATTATCTCTTAGTTTTTCCAGTGATTTGTTATTTCTTTGTTTACTTCAGGCTAGAATTGCCCCTACTGTAACTTCCTGGAGTAACAAAAACCCTACTGCCCTTGCCAGCTTTGCACCAGCTGCTTCATCCTTTGACACACAGGTATTAAATTGCAATCCTCAGCAGATTTACTTCTTTCTTCCTCCCCCTCCTCCCCATACCCCTGTTTGTGCTTGCAAATCCACTGGGAATGATCCAACCCCCTTGCACAGTAGTGTGTCCTGGAGTTAAAAAAAAAAAATCATTAATAAAGAGCTCTAAGTACACAAGTTCCACGTTACACAGTAACGTGGATGGAAAAGAGCTGGTAAAGATTATACACAATTTACTTTGGCACATTGGTTTGTTTTTAATGTTATGTTGAAAGCTGTAGTGCTGATACTTATTTCACCTGGACAGAAGAGTAACTATAGAGCTGATGTACGAAGATCTCATGGTGACAAAAGCCTAGCTTGAATTTTACGGCTACATATGATGACAAAACACAAATTCTAACATACAACTCCGGGGCTTCATTCAGGCAGGAATTCACTAGTAACTGGAAGAAAGACAAATATAAATATTTTATTACATTATATATATATATCAACTTTTTTTGTAATTTATTTAATACAGTTTAGTGGATTAATCTCATTTTATTTTTCCAGAGAGAGAATGCCCCACCAGCTGGCTTTAATATACCAGGCACCATGTATCCATCGCCTCCAGGAGGTACAGGACCACCACCAGATATGAACAGCAACCCTTATAACATAAGCTCACAGATGGGTCCTCGGCAACCATATCCGCAGAGTATGTACCTGTGTGTGCACAGCATAGTGTGGTTTTTCTCGCATTTAATTTAAATGACAGCCTTTTCTCCTGACTTTATGGTCCTTAAGATGAGGTAGGTTTTTTTCACTCTAATGTAACATGGTGGTAATAATTAGCTGCAATGGAGTGTCAGATTAACCATGAAGACTCTTCATAACTGAAGATTTCTATCATTTATGTTTTGCCATTTAGGAGTATACTGTTTAAAATAATCATTTTAATTATTTTGGTCAGTCTCCCAGTGTAAGTTGCATAAACTCAGAACTCTCCATTCCACCTTAGCCTTCAGGAGCATGCAAGAGCAATGTTATTTGTAATAGGAATTGCTGATTCTAATATTTGTGCTTTGTTCACCGTGCATTGGAGGTGAGACTGATGAATAACAAGGTCAGTGTGTACACCTTTTTAAACTGGGAGAATTTAAAGAATTTTTCATTTAATGTGCTAGTTTTAACTTAAAATACAAGTTGACGGAAATCTTTCTCAGATATATAAAGTGTATTAATGTCGTTACTATCTTTTGCATATTACGCAACATGTATTTTGTAATTTGAGGTCCTTTAAATTGTAATAGGAGAGAATTGTTCTTATATAAATATTAAACTGATGTTATGCCAGAATATTATTGTGTGCCTTCTGAAATGTACAGACTAACCCTGTTAATTCTTTCTTTTCTTTTTTTCTTCTTTGCTCTGTGTAGCCTATCCACAGTCGCAACAGTATTCTTATGGTTCTGGGGGACCAGCCGTCTATCAACCCCAGCAATCTGCCTCAATACCCTCTGCCTCCCCCTACCATAGCTCTCCTTATGCCTCGTCTTCCCATTCTGCTCCTCAACCTCACTATGCTGTGCAGCCTCAGTCCTCTCCAGGATCATCGTCTTCTCCTTCTTCCACTTTCCTTCCTCCTGGAGCATCCTTCCAGCATGGCGGACCAGGAGCTCCAGCTACCTCTGCTCCTTACACAATGCCTCCTCCTGGACCTACAGGTATTCTGCCTGCTGCCAGCGAGCTGCCTGCATCCCAGAGAACAGGTCTGAGCATGAAATGGGGGGTGGTGGGAGCATGGGATTTACACCTTATGTTAAAACAGAAAATGGAGAAGCTAAGTGCATGTGTGTACCTTTGCCTACAGTTTTATGCTCTGGATTTTCATTTTCCGTGTGTCTCTTTGTGTATATAACATATATATAAGATTTAGCTGTGTGCTACTCATACGCCTTTTTTTCTTTGTTTTTGTTTTTTTGTTGGTTTATTTTTTTTGAAAAGTAGATTTTTCTTTATTTGCCTTTATGCTGTTTTGTTCAGTATGCCTGCAGTCACTTGTGTTCCCCCCAAAAAGTCTGATTCCCATCCTGATCTAAATCAATTTAATTGCTATAAGGTGTGTTAGTAAATGCAATCAGAGTCACGTTTCAGTTGCACTAACTTAACGGCAGAATCTGGCTGTGTGGCCAGCGTAAAGCTAGGTACACACTACAGGTTTTTTACCTGATTGTTGTGCCAATCACAGGATAAACGTCTGTTAGGTCCAATATTGCATTAGTATGTGTACGCTCCCACCATCATGTTATATCATACCAAAGCGCATTGTATCGTTTCATTTGATTTTATAACCGAACTGAAAATCTCTATAAACAATGTCGGGCAAATTCTGCAGTGTGTATACACTCACAACCTGCCGTGTAGGGAAATCTTCATAGCGTTTATAGAGTCGCAATGTTTTAACCAGATTGTTATGACAGATAAAGAGCACAGATCTTAAAGGCAAATCGTGCAAGTGTGTACGCATGAATCGATATGGTGACCAGGACTCAGTCATTGGTAAAATCGTTAAACATATCGCATCGGGAGAAATTTTCTGTAGTGTGTACCTAGCTTAAGACCTGTAAAACTTGCCCTGTTAAGTACTTGAGCAAAGGTTTTAAAACCAGTGATCTAAAGTATGCCACCTTCGTGCCAGCCTTTTCCCTGGTTTCATGCTGGCTGTTTATATCTGATTGGAATTAAGCTGACAGAATCTTGTGCAGGGACATGTTAGATTCTTTGGAAAACTTTTACCTGTCAAATGAGAGCACATCAGTTCAATTGCTTCCATTGAATCTAGGCTTTAGGCAAGTACAAAACATCATGTTCTACTAGATAAACAACACATAGCATTCAAAAGTACCAGTGGAAAAACAGCTTTACAGCCACAGGTACTGTGAGTGATTACAGCATAGGAGCTAATACTAGATTTGTGCACTAAGCAGAAATGTTAGGTTAATATTTGAAAAATATGATTTAGAATGTTCATAGGTCTGATATTTTTCCAATATGGCTATTCTCCTAGTACAGGCGTAGGCAACCTGCGGCTCTCCAGATGTTGTGAAACTACAAATCCCAGCATGCCTTACCACCTATCTGCTGGTTATCTACTGGTAAAGCATGCTGGGAGTTGTAGTTTCACAACACCTGGAGAGCCGCAGGTTGTCTACCCCTGTCCTAGTACCAGGCATACAAAACAGAATTGACTGCAAAATTGACTGATTTACAAAACATGTATTTATGATTTATATTGTCACCACAGAGCTAATTGCAATCAATGCAAATGGTTGTTTAAACATTATACTTGCAGTCCATTAATGACAATTGCTTACTCCTGATGTGTTTTGTTTTTTTTTTTTTACATTATTTATAAACATACAGTTTTACCACATTTTTTAAAAAATATGTAGTTATAGCATATAAGTGATGTTTACATGTCATCTGCAGAATATTCCTTTGCTCAAGATATGACAACTTTCGTGCAAGGTGAATACACTGCAGCAAGCGCTGAATCAAACAGACAATGTATAGAAATTTCTGAAAATCTTTTAATTTATCTCATAAAATTCATAGCTTATGTTTCCCTTTCATCACATTAACATGAAAACAATTGTATATACATTCCTAAGGCAAATCATGCTGAAGGTGCCTAATGTCTTTTCGACGTTTTTGTTTTTGCTTTTTTCCTGCCTAATTTTCCTATTTGTCTAATTTAAATATGGTTGCCACTTACAAAGAACCGATCACTTGAAACATTAATTTAAATAATATCTGTTTCTTTAAGAAAAAGCTATTGTCAAGATATATTTTTAGCATGAATAACTTCATGCTAAAAATGTATCTTGACCTTTAAAAAAGATTTATTAGCATAAAATCTGTAAAACATGCCCTGTTATGGAATACCTGAGCTTTGGTTTGAAAACCAGTGATCATATAGTATATGTATGCTGTACAGAGAACTCATTCACATCAGTCCCTGCCCCATTGGAACACACACACACACACACACACACACACACACACACACACACACACACACACACACACAGCAATTTAATAGCAGTCAATTAACCTACCAGTATGTTTTTGGAGTGTGGGAGGAAACCGGAGCACCCGGAGGAAACCGGAGCACCCGGAGGAAACCCACGCAAACACAGGGAGAACATACAAACTCCACACAGATAAGGACATGGTCGGGAATTGAACTTATGACCCCAGTGCTGTGAGGCAGAAGTGCTAACCACTAGGCCACTGTGCTGCCCATAATGTTTCGCTGACTATTATTATTAATATTTATTTATAAGGCGCTACAAGGCATCCGCAGCGCCGTACAGAGACAAACAAAATCACAATACAATGGGAGACAGCACAGCACAGTAACCCAGTACGCTCAACGCACAGCCAGAGAGGGCGGGGAAGGGGGAGGGAGGATCCGAAAATGACGGGGCCCAAGAAGGGGGGCGTGGAAGACAGGGAGACCCCCAGGGGGGAGGAGGGAGCGAAAGTGGATGTGGGGTGGAGGACCTTTGAGGAGGAGGGCTAAGTAGCTGGAGAGCAGAGTTAGAAGTGGTGGAAACAGGAGGAGAGATGGCCCTGCTCAGAGGAGCGTACAATCTAAGACTATAAAATGTAGCATTCAAAAGTACCAATGGCAAACCAGCTTGACAGCCACAGATATTGTTGAGCTTATGCAACATAGGAGCGAATACAAGATTTGTGTACTAAGCAGAAAAGTTAACTTAACATGATTCAAAATGACCTATAGTTCTTATATTTTTCTAATATGGCTATTCTCCAAGTACCAAACAGACAAAACAGAATTGACTGCAAAACTTACTGATTTACAAAAATCTTATTTATGATTGTATATTGTCACCACAGGGCTATTTACAATCAATGCAAATGGTTGTTCAAACATTATACTCACAATCCATTAACAACAATTGCTAACTCCTGTGATTGTGATTTTTTTTTTTTTACTTTATTTATAAACATACAGTTTTACCTCACTTATAAAAATATGTAGTTATAGCATGTAAGTGATGTTTACATGTCATCTGCAGAATATTCCTTTGCTCAAGATATGACAACTTACCTGCAAGGTGAATGCACTGCAGCAAGCGCTGAATCAAGCAGAAAATGAATGTTGTATAGAAATTTCTGAAAATATTTTAATTTAGTTCATAAAATTCATAGCTTATGTTTCCTTTTCATCAATTAACACCCAAGACTATTAATTTAAAAAAAAACAATTAAATACATTTAAAACAATTTTATATACATTTTAAAGGAAAATCATGCTGAAGTGCTGTTGATTTTTGTGTTTTTTTTACCTTTACTAATCTTCCTATTTGACTAATATTAAATTTGGTTGTCCCTTTCAAAGAATCCATTACTTTAAATATCACTGCATGTTCTTTAAAGAAAAGCTTTCATCAAGATACATTTTTAGCATGAATTACTAAACCTAAAATATTAGCCTTTTGAAGAGTTCCCAGCTTTGGTTATAAACAAATCTTAAAGCACAAGCTGAATTGCCAAACACAACTAGAATCTTGGAGACACAGTATTGTTACATACCTTCCGGGAAATAAAAGCGCTGCAATTACAAGGGAGCATATAGTCAACATTGTAGATTTATGATTTAAAACCAGAAGCTGTCTATATCTTATTGGTGGTGGCTACATTCTAGTCCTGCTACCGTTACTGAAGAAGCCACCATTAGCTACTACTGGGGAGAAGATCAGGTGATCAAGGAATACCTTTCAGTCCCAGCGGTCACCTGACAGCTACTTATTCTGGGGAACTGTGGAAGATCCGGTCTTAGCATCTTTCAGACCCCCGGGGACAGCAAGCAAGTACCTTTCACTTCTTGGTCTTGCTTATTTACCTAGACAGTATTTCACAACCTTCTGTTTTTTGGGGTTTTTTAGGGGTTCATCTTTTACTGGCAAAGATGACCTTTTCTTAATGTCTGGGGGTTTTTTTCTTGGCCCTTGAGACTTTCTTTGTTGGGACCTCTTATTACACAAGTGACAAGCTTTCCAACTCTAAGGATAGTGAATTTCTTGGCAGTCAACTTAGTCTGTCAATGCTCTTAAAGCCAAGCATTGGCCTGGGAGATGTAAGTAATTAATCTGCCATTCTGCTCTTTTCTCAAGAAGTTACGTAACACACTGGTCAGGGAGGAGTGGGCAGTACCAGACAAGTTGTCCAATGCCCTGCAACACTTTTCTGTCCTACTATTCTTTTTTACAGGATGCTAGAGTTCTTTTAGGCAGAGGGCCAGATGAATGTTCAATTTTCCAGACTTGAAAAGGACTAAAGATCCTGCAGAAAAACTTCTCGAGAGCCTCCTAAAGAGCATATTTACTACCAGCAATTTTGTGTTTTGACCGGCTTTTGTTTCTGTTTTTGATGCTAAAGCAATGGGCATTTAAATGTTACCTAGAAGGACTCCAGAACGGGACTCATAGAGCAGTAAGGGTGTAGCCATCATCTTTCTTACAGGAAGCTACCATACAACTTGGCCTTGCTGTAGCCACATATCTACTATATAAAAGCCTAATGGCATGTGTCTGTGTGTGAAAAAAAAAAAAAACCCAAGATGCAGCGCCACCTGCTGGGCGAAGTTATACACTGACCTACTAAATTCTTAGTGTTTATAAAGATTTAAAAAAATAAAATATATATTTCTTGAAGGAGAAGTGACAGTTGGGAGTGGTTGGTGGTTGCCGGGGGTGACAGTGGGGAGTGGTTGCCGGGGGTGACAGAGCGAGAGGAGTGTGATACTCAGGACCGGTGAGAGAGATCCCTGTGTCTGGATAGACATCTGGATAGATGTGGCGATAAAGATGAAGGATGAGGTGATGGAGAAAAATGATGAGGTGGTGACATGTGGACAAAACCACGTTAAAAAAGGGCGCTTACGTCTGGAAGTAACGCTCTTCCCCTGAGGAGGCCTGGCCTAGCCCCAAATGCATGACAAGAACCTTTTTAACACCTTAAGTAGCTTGATTTGACTAGAATGCATGAGTATCATGCATGGGTTAACTTGTAGAAGTATATGACTTAAGGCCTGGTCAGTGGATGACCAGTCCAAGATGTCTTTAGTAATCTATCCCTTTTCTGAGAAGGTTTTATTTGACCCTAAGCAAAAAGTGGGAAGACCACTTTTTTTCCCCTGGAAAATTTGCACTATGCTAGACTTTCTCCTGGCCAGGTGAAACTTTCAGCTTGACCAGTTGGCAAAGGTCTCATCGGCTCCTTCACTGGGCTCTCAAAGAAGGTTTTTTTTTCTGGGCATTTAAGAGATCAGGGTATAGGAACAATTCCAGATTTGCATGTCTACCCAGGATCTAGTGGGGCCAAGCTTCTGCAGTTTCTCTGTGAATGGGAAGTCTATGTTAATGATTACGGGGTTCTAGAATTCTGCTGTTTATTCCTGTTAGGGTCTACAGGGACCTGGCTTGCATGGAGAAACACTGAGTTTGGGGTTTTACTGGAGCCCCTTGTTCTTAAGAAGGGACAGCTCATATAGTTCTGTATATGACCACTAGACTCTAAGCACCTACTCTAAGGCCTACAAAGCACTTCCTGATGTAATCCATGAGGTTGGTGATTCAGACCCTTATGCCAGGGGACTTCCTGGCATCCATGGACATCAGGGATGCATATTTACACAACTTGGTTTGTCAAGATCTCCAAAGGTTTTTCCATATTGCCTTTCAATGGACTCCCCCCATTGAGCTGTCTTCTGCCCCTGGTGTGTTCTTGAAGGTAAACCTCTGTAAATAATGATCCCTTTCTATATAACCTTCTGCTGATCGCCAGTGACTATCAACATCAACTGGTCTTCACTGTGGCTTTTTTTGAGCATCATTAATGGGTAATCATCAAGGACAAATCTTACCTGACCTTCACGATGACCATGATGTTCCTATAGTTTAACTTAAACATGTTTTTTCTGCTGGTAGATAAGACAGTGGTTACAGGGTTCTCTCCTGGTGGTTCCCTACACCTTGGTCACTAGTGCTTGGAGGTAGCTTGCACAATGATGTCCACAGTATCAACTGTTCAATTTGCTCAATTTCATCTAAGGATCCTACAATGGGACCTTCTCGAGCACTGGGAAAAATCATTAGGTGGATAACGGTATATCACTAGTTTCTGGTTTGGGAATGCTGCTCTGTAGAGAAATGTGTGTTTATTTAGTTTGTACGCTGTAATGAAGTAAGGACTAATGGGATTGACTACATATTCCCTGAACAGCGCTGCATAATAGAATTGGGGCTATATAAATAAACAATAATAAATAAGGCAGGCTTCCAATAGATGTCTTTTAACTCTGGGATTTTTTCGGCACCCTGTCGAATGGACGTCTCACCTGGGAGGGAACGGTCGTTAAAGTTGCAGACCGACAATGCATCCATAGTCATGTATTTCAATCAAGATAGGTCAAGGCTCAAGTTAATTACTTGACCCCTTGGATTCTGTCCTGGGAATCTTTCTAAATTTCCAGACTTTGATACCAGCAACTATTCTCTTGACCACAATAGTTTTCAGCAACTAATGGCTAATTACGGGTTCCTAGTGGTAAACTTAAATATGATAGTTCCTGTGGAGGTTATGGGAGAAGGTTCTTCTACTGTTTCGTGGTTTACCGTCTAGGGGTGGGGAATTAACCCATGGTCTCTGTTTCCCCCTATTTGATTAGAAGAAATGGATTTTATAGTGCAAAATCCATTTTCTGGATGTCAAGGAAACACTCTAATGTGAATATTTATTATTGTGTAAGCTGTGTTTGCTCCTAATAAATAATCAAAGACTTTTTCTGTCACAGAACAGACACTAAAACATAAGTGTATTCTTCTATGCAGCCAGGAAATGAAAACATTGGCTTAATCAATGATTACATCAGGTTCATGCATCATCCCACTGAGCATATGTTTTCTTGAGAACAGCTTTTCTTATTACAATCTGGATAAATCAGTGCTAAGAGAACACCTTCTTTTAATTTCTTGATTTTTATTATGATTGCTTTCTGCTGCACTAAGCAGCGTAATTGCAAATTATATTTCTGAGTTTACAGTACTCTAGGCCTATATTAAAAACTGACAACTAACCTCTCTTGCAGGACCTCAGAATGGATGGAATGATCCTCCTGCGCTGAGCAGGACTTCAAAGAAAAAGGTTTGTGACAAATGATTGCATTTGTCTTATTAGGATGAATTAAACAACCCATGTTCTGCAAAGTTAGAAATAAGCACAAGACAAGTACTGTATAGTTAAACTTGCTAAAAGAGTTTAATGCGTGTCAACAAAGCCTAGTAAATTCTCTCTTATGCCAGTACTCCCAAAAAGGTGACAGCAACTGGTCCTGTATACAGCTACTTTCTGACAAGCGTTAGTTTTGTATTTAGTTTTTAGTTAGTTTTTGTATTGTACCAATTTCGATGTTGCTTACATTGACTCTAAATAAAATAAGGAGGTTTGTGGGAATGCTTATTTAGCCTGTGAAAGCACTATGCTGTAGTGAACTTAGAGACATGTTACTGAACATGCCTTAAAGCTCCCCTAAGTAAGGTGAAATTACCTACGCTTCAAGGAAAGTTGTTTTCCATTGCTCATATGTATATAGACTGAAAGTACAGGTTTTCATTTATGTATGTCTTTATATAGAAAGCTAGTATATATGATGCATTTATCAGTTCTGCAGGCTTTGCTTACTGGGAGCTACCATGATGAGCTCTCTCAAAGTTGGTATTGTGCCATATGCTCTGAGAGCAAGACCAATTATGTTCTCAAAATGCTATGCTCTTTCTCTAAGCAATGTTTACCTTCGGGCTGTTTGGGCTAAGGGAAGTTTTTTTAACACTTTCCTTTCCAGATGGAGAACATTAATGATAAATGACAGCAATTTACTCTAACCTATCATTTTATCGTTTAAGCAGTTATTTAAAACGTATGTGAGAGAGACGGATCAAAAACATTTTTTTAATAGTAATATCATTTAAATAAAAGAAGTTTGTAATTTCCATGTTCTCTAATTGCACAGCACTGCAGAATACGCTTGAGCTATATAAGTAAAGAATAATAATAATTCACAATGGGACAAAGTGCCCTGTCTAAGAGCATTTATGCATTTTGTAAGCTTTAGAGCCTTGCAAGATTACAGAACTTGCACAATTTAAACATTTTGAACTACATTAGACATGTTTTTGTTCTTTCTCTTCTAAAAGTTGAGATAAATAAGCATTGCTTAATCAAAATGACTGAGCCAAGTATGTGACATTTTCTTTGTTTATACTTACTTGGCCCTACTGATCTAATTAACTATAATCTACTGAGCATTTTTAGATATACACACACACATGTTAAAAATTCTTCTTGTGTACACAATAGACCTATTTATATTTAACTTTTTGCAAACTAATGTGCTGATTGTGATTAATAAGACAATATGGAGAATGTGTATTTTGTAACTGTATCTTCTGTTTTTTTTTCCTGCAGGTGTTAGAAAACTACATGCCTCCACCACCTATCACAGCTCCCATTATGAACCCTTTGGCAGACCCACGGTCCCAGCAGCAACATGCCCCAGGGTCTGGAACTCCTGTCACTTCAGTACCATATCAACCCTCTCAAATGCCCCATGGACAACCAGACATACAGAATACATTCCCAAGCATGCCACCTCATATTGGACAACCTGGTGTGCTCCTTGGTTCCTCAAAGCCTAATGTTGAAGGTGCTCCTGGTGCACCAATTGGCAACACCATACAGGTTATTTTTAATGAGTCATTTATTTTGCAGCATTCAGGATCGTTCAGAGCCATTTAAGTAACTTTCAACTTTTAGATTGTACCCTTTATATTCACTTTCCATATAGCTCATTGTTTTGAGTTTTTTGAGCATAAGTATAAGGAAGAATTTGTCTTCTCACACAGAGAAAACATATTTGTTTAGCATTGTATTTGGAATGTTTGTGTTACGTTGCAGAACATGCACACGCTGCCAGCTGAGAAAATCAGTAAGAACCCCATCCCTGAGGAGCACATTATCCTGAAGACGACGTTTGAGGCACTAATTCAGAGATGTTTATCTTCTGCCATCGACCCTGTATGTAACATTCTCAATTTACGATTGTCTGATTGGGCAAAACATATTCATAAATTGTAGGTGATTACATTATCTTTTGCCTACACAAATGGCACACACATGCTAATGCTACACCCATTTTATTTACGAAATTCATTTTGCCCCTTAATAATGAAAAACAAATTGCCATAATAGTAGCTTTTTATAAAATAGAATCTCTTACAGAAATAACAAATTGCTTATTCTTTGAGTGCCCACAATGTAGATCTTTGCAATTTTTATTTTTAAGTAAATCTTGAAAAATATAAGAATGATTACAGTTTCAGGATCTGGAGTTTGCATTAAATAGTGGCCAAAATGCCATTTCCTTTATAAAATTATCCAAGAAAGTTACTATAACAATTTGAAGACTTAGTAATTTGCTGTATTTCAGTCCACAGCAATAGATCTTAATTTTGTGTGCTGTCTCTAAGTACACATTAGTAGTCTACTAATTTTGGTCTATATAATAATATGCCTGCAGTCATGATAACATGACATGTCTACATACTTTTTTCCCATAAACATATATTGACTTAAGGATCTGAACCACTGACTGCATCTGCTATATTAATTACTAATGGAAATGTTGCCAAAATCAAACTATTCAGAGGTTAAAATAAAAAATTGCATTTATCACTATTTTCTGATATATTTTTTCACACACTGCAGAATGTCCTTTGAGACTGTTGTCTCAATTGTTATAATCTGTAATTTTTTGCTATTGTCTTTACTAGCAAACCAAAAGGAAGTTGGATGATGCTAATAAGAGGCTGGAGTCCCTGTATGACAAACTTAGAGAGCAAACAGTAAGTCTGTCTCGTTTCGCCATATGGCTGTTTATTAATCTGTGTGTTCCCACATGCACATCAGACAGAATGTAATTTATTTCTAGCACTGTATCACTTTCAGATTACCTTTCCTGTCCATCAGTTAACTCCGGTGTCTCTTTGGAAAGACTGATGTTCCACAGTCTACGTCCACTTAGCTATAGCAGACTGCTTGCGGTAACATCAAAAAGTTTCATATCTATGCATGAAGAGGCTGCTACAAGAAACTAGTGTTCAGTGTCAAACAGTTTACAACTATAGTATGACCAAACCATTTGCACATTTCTGTGAGGGCTCAAAAGGAGATAGAAAAAGATTGTTTCAGAAAATATTCCCTGTATTTGTAAACTAATATTTTGTCATCAAAGTGCAAATACAATGATATATTCTTTACTTCCAGAACTTCCCCTTTATATTATTGGTCTTAATTACTTTGTCAGTAGAATAGTTCTCTATCTTTTAAAAGCTGTTAGATATTATGGTATAGACATTGCGGCTTCCAGGTTTGCGGTTTAATTTTTGATTAATATAATTACTGATGGCTATAGATACATGGGATGAAAATAGAACTTACAAAAATAGTTTTTTTCTACAAAATAATTAAATATCATATATAACTAATTTGTGTGCATTTAAACTACAGTTTTGCAAAAAGAGAATCACAATAACCTATCCTTACAGGCATGGCACTGTTCTGGTTGTTCATTTTCCACCCACAGTAGATGTAGGTAGACAGACAGACAGTTCTATGTTCTACCCCTGTGTGGCAAATGAGCATCTAATATTGTCTCCATGCACTCACTCCCAACACAGTAATCATTGCAGATGGAGAAAAGGAGAGTTTTTGTACTTGGCGTTAGTCCCTTTCTCCAGTGCTGTATAGGATCACAGACCAGCCAACTCAGGAATGCAGGCTCTCTATCCTTGCAGCTGCTAATGGTAAAATTGGGAAGGAACAGGGGAGCAGAGGGTTATAGGGGAGAGGAGTAGTTCCCTGTCTCCTAGTCATGGAATATAACCAATTTTAACCTACAGCATGGGAGAGATGGTAAGCACTAAAATCCCCTTTCTATCTCTGTTTCAATCGCGGATTGTCAGACTATTTTTTATAACTGTAACTGTGTAATTGTCATGTTTTATTCCAGTGTAACCCTGGTCTGACCATGTCTTCTGTCTTTATTACAGTTATCCCCTGCTATAATTGCAGGTTTGCACAACATTGCCAGAAGTATTGAGTCACGGAACTATATGGAAGGGCTCAACATACATACTCACATAGTGAGCACCAGTAATTTCAGTGAAACATCTGCTTTTATGCCAGTACTCAAAGTAGTCCTTACCCAGGCCAATAAGCTTGGAGTGTGAGGTCTATTCTCAAAGACTTCCTTCATTATCTCCTGAAGAGGACACCCAAGCTTCTGCCCCATGCAATGGATGATGGATCATGGACTAGCATGTTTTTAAAATTTCCAGAACTCAAACCTCTCTGACTCCTGAAGTTATTTTTAACCTTTATTTTTATGTGATTTTTTTTTTCATACCCTTATATTATTCCAAATATTATCGTATTTCATGGATTATTCACAGCATGTCATTATTCAGGTTTCTAAAATCATGCTATTGAATATCTGATCAGGGCTTTTTTAATTTAATGGTTCACATTTCAGAAAGATTTGGTTGCCAAATTATGTCATCTAGAATAAAGTATGTGGTCCAAAAATCATGAAGAGTCTGTGGTTTTTATTTTGCATTTCAATCAGTATATACAATTTAAAAATAAAATCAATAACAAGATGGAAGAATTGGTGGCATCCCATAACGACCTTATTTCTTCCCATGAGAAACTTGAATCTCAGGTACTGGCGATGGTGGACAAGATGGCAGACAGTGAAGATCGTTCCTGCTCATCATTCAACGTAACAACTCTACCCACATGATCGCGTCAGTGGAAGATGGCATACAACTTCTGATGTCCTGGGAGATCCAGATGCAGACAAATGATCCAGCTCCCTAAGCGAGAGTGCCAAGAGAGTGGTCGCAAGTGAAGGGGGACTGAGGAATTGTCTCCTGACTGTATCTTTAATACGTCACTTCCCGTTCTGGTGGGATCCATGCTCACATCATTAAATACCTCGCGCCCTATTTATAGCCTCCGTTGACTTTAACTGTTACACCTTGGAGAACGTGAGCCAGTTTATGCCAAGCTGTTTGAGGGGCACCTTCCGGTGGTAAGAGGAACTGTATCTCTCGTTTTGCCCTTATCAGTCTGATTCCTTTTGTCCTCGGGACTGATACTGTTATTATTTTATGCAAATGCTACATTGTTGAATTTTTGAGGGTTAGTTATACTCTCTAGTTACTGGTATGGGTAGGAACTTCTATGGTTAGGGCACCACATGTACCGATTTTGCCGGCAAACTTCCCTCCCGGCAACTACTTTAACCCCAGGACTGGGGTTATTTCTGTTGTTTTTTCCTAACTGTTCACCCTTCTCCTCCCTCCTACCCTCCCTCCTTCTACCCCCTCCCTGCCCCCTAGGAAAGCTTCTGTTTTATACTTCTACAATTGTCTCTGCTATTGTTTCTATTCAGGACCGGATTAACCCAAGGTCTAACTAGGCTACAGCCCAGGGGCTGTAGCCTAGTTAGACCTTAGTTAGACCTAGCCTAGATAGCCGAGGGCATCCAGGGGGCCCTTAACAGAGCTCGGCAGCATTATTGATCGGGGCGATCAATGCTGCTGAGCCGGTCACTGTTGTCCTTCCGCGGCGCTCAGTAATCTCCATACTGAGGAGATCTTGTGAGAGTGTCACAAGATCTCGATAAGGAGCTTACAGCGCGCCTTGGAAGGACAACAGTGACAGGAGAAGGAGGTAAACGCTTGGGGGGGGTGGCGGGGGGCGGCTAACAGGAGGACGGCATCACTGGGGAGGACGGTAGGCGACTAACGGAGCGGCCTCAGGGGGGAATGGGGGCCCCCTTAGCCCATTCCCTTAATCCGGCCCTGTTTCTATTACCCAGTGTATACGAGAATGGTTAAATATGTCACTGAATGTAAGGGGGTTGAACTCCCCCACCAAATGCTGGCTGGCCCTCACATATTTCTATAAACAAAGAGTTGATGTTGTAGCTGTCCAAGAACCCATTTTCTGGCCAAGTCCCCGCCAGTATTCCGAGATAAATTCCCCCTCTGTTATACAGCCAATACCCCGTTTAAAAAAGAAAAAATGGAGTGGCCCTGTGTTTAGTGCTAAAGCCAGTTTTACTCTCCATTCTAGTGTAGAGGACAGGAATGGTCGTTATTTGATAGCGATAGGATCTCTGGATGGCCACTTAGTTACCATAGTCTCCATATACGCTCCTAATTCCCGTCAAGTACCCTTCCTCAGAGCTACATTTTGTGAAATAGACAAATGTAAAAGAGGTACTCTCATTCTTATGGGAGATTTCAATTTAGTGGCTGATCCCAAGCTGGACAGATCAACTGCTCCCACCCCTCGTACGGTAGATAATGTGACAGGTCCCTCTGCTGCCTTCTCTAGGCTGCTGGCGGAGTTTGGGATTTACGATATTTGGAGGATTCAGACCCCGTTAGAGCAGGACTACACTTATTACTCCTCAGTTGTTAACTCCTACTCTCGTATTGATTTAATCCTTACGGATAAATGGGCACTTCAAAACACAAAATCAATTAAAATTCTCCTGATTTCGTGGTCCGACCATGCCCTGGTGGTATGGACTTGGCGATTTCTTAGTTCATCGATACCTCCGGGCTCCTGGCACCTGGCCCCTCATTTACTTACTCTTTTAGAAGCCAAAGAAGCATTTAGGGAGACTTTACATACTTTGCAACTAATTCCCCGGGATACACCTCCGTCTTCAACTTTTGTTGTACACTTAAAGCGGTTTTAAGTTGTACAGCTATCCAGACGGAAGGGAGACTTAAACGCACATCCCTATATCGTCAAACGCAGTTGGAGACGGAGCTCTCTTCTATTGAGTCTAATAACAAGGTGCACCCCCAGGGGACCTCAGGACACGTATTGCCCAAATTAAGTCTGAACTCCAAAAACTTCTCCTTACTCGTACTCAACAGGCATTGAGTAGACTACATCAGAAATATTATGTTCAGGCAATAGGGCAGGTAGAGACTCCACAATGGATTGTTGTCGAGCGCTGGAGATCAGTGTAATTCGGGGCTACTGAACCTTGCCGTGAGTCTGTGCTGGGTAATTACAGTGTCTTTCCTGGACCAAAATTGAAAACAGTCAGTACCAATGCGTTTCCCCCGATATGGGACTTTTCCCACCGCAATTGTCTTATGTATATCGATATGTAGTTGGTCATATATTTATAGTAACTAGGGTGGTGATTGCCCAAGCATGGAAAACTGAGCGCTGTGTTATCACTAACAATTCAAGTAGCCTCATGTTGGTCAGTAAAATTGAGCCTGAGCCAAATACTAAATCATTGAAGAAACCGCTGCTCCAGGTAAGCATATACAAGCATCTTAGTTAGTAAAAGTGTGTCTATTCTCCATTCTCTTGTAGAGCATGGGGAAAGCAAGAGGGAAAACAAAACACAGGATTTGTGCAGCTTGTAAAAAAAACATTTATGTCAGAATCTGAAGGAGTGTTTTGTGTGAAATGCAATTCTCAAAACCAAGAGAAATTTCAGCCTCTCGTAATTTAAGGAGCTTATTGCATGGATGAAAGAATTATTTGTAATTTAAGAGGATTAGTGTACTTTGATAGGTGTTAAAAGAACCAGATCCCAAACAATTAGAGATATGGAAGATAGAGATTCAGTCAGAATAGGATTCTCTAGAAATATTGGAACAGTCTTCTATTGATGAAGCAGGAGAAATTAAAGAAACACCTTGATTATTTAATTAGGATTATGTGGAAAATGTGCATATATACAGTATTCTATATGTCTACGGGAATGAGTGAAACTGCTTTTCTACTATGACTCAGGACTTTCTCTTTGAAGAGTGAGTTTTTCCTGTACACCAACTGGTGAAAGAGTTCATCTATAAGGAATGGACCAAAGTGGAGAAATTCTAGTCAAAAAGACTGGAATGAATGTATCCATTTGGGGATGAGGAAGCTCATAAGTAGAGCTTAATACAAAGTGTATATGCAGCTATAGTTAGTATGTCTATTAAAACAACCATTCCATTGGAAGATGGAGGGTCCTTTAAGGGATTATGGTCCTTTAAGGGATTATGCCCCTTGCGCTGCTGATGTCCTGTCAAAGAATAGCTTGGCTAACCTTCCATTTGAAGGAGTTCTTCTTTTTGGATAAAAATTAGATACTATGATACATTCATACTATGATGCAAGTTGTCTGGTGGGAAATCAAACAGATTGTCATCAAGTCAGGAAGACAATATTCTAGACACAATTTCTATACTGCACCTAGACAGTCCTTTTGGCCTTTCAGACCTAAGGATGGAAGTACAAATCAAAGTTCACAACAATGACTATTGTCAGGAGCCGCCCCCAATAATATAAATGGGGGGTAGAATTTAAAATTTTTTAGAAGTGTGGACCCATTCCATCTCAGATCAGTGGGTGTTGGACATTTTAAGAAAGGTATACAGAATAGAATTCAGTCATTTTCCCAAAGGAAATTTCTTTGTCCGATCAGAAAAAATGTGCCAAAATTCTATATCTAGTAAATCACATTCAGACTTCTCATGCAACGAGAGAAAGGTCTGCAACTGTTTTATTCAACAATAGGAGTAGTTCTGTGGGCAAGTTGGCACATGAGAGATTTCCAACTGGAGATCTTGAAGAAATGGGTTTACAAAAAGTTCTCATTGGACCAAACCATAAAATTGTCAGAAAATCACCAACAGACCTCTGGTGGAGAAGCTCGAAGTTAGTGACAAGTGACTGCAGTTCGACAGGATGGGAAACCCATCTTCAAGGAAAAATAGCACAGGGTGTGTGGTTACAGAAAAAAAAATGTATATAAACATCTTGGAAAAAGAATGGTTTTGTTAGGAACCCCTCCAGCCGGCACAACACAACCCGGAATCTACTCTGCCAGTCAGGTGTTCACTGGAGCCCCGGATGGTGGGGACAGACTGGGCCGCAGACTGACAGAGGGTCGTGAAGTGCGTACCAGCTGGGGAGAACCCAGGCAAGAGGAGTCAGGTCCACGCAGAGGTCAAGGGCCGGCAGCAGACAACGGTATCGATGAACAAGCTGAGGTCAGGGGTCACCGGCAAATAGCAGAACGGGTAAACAGGCCAAAGATCAGGGTCACAGGAAACACGAGCAAGGTCCAAATCAAAGCCAAGGGTCATACACGGGGAGTCAAATAGAGATATCAGGATACAGGACAGGAACTAGCAGGTCAGCAGACTGGAACACAGAAGCTATAACCGGCAATGAGGCAGCAGACCTCATTGCCTTAAATACCAGTGGCCACCAATCAGAGCCTAGCTCTGAATTAGACACAGCCCCCAGCATAATTAATAAGCTGCATTAATTAGCCCACAGGCTAGAACATATGGTGAGCGCTGCGCCCGGCTTCCTCTCATTGCCGGGACGCAGCGCCGAAGCGTCTTCTCATTGCCCCGGCAACGGCCGGGTCAGGGCCGGAAGTGACGTCCCGGTCGCCGTAGCGACGGCCGGGACGCAGGTGAGTGAGTCGCGGCGGCTGGGCACCGCCGCGGCTCGTAACAGGTTTGAAAAGATATCCAACACTTTCATTATCAATTATAAGGAAAACAAGAGTATACTCAGACAACAGAACCCTGGTGAGCTTCATAAAGCATCAGAGAGGAACCAGAAGCAATGATTGAGACAGTCAAAATTATTATTTGGGTAGGAAAAATGTAAAAAGTGCTATCAACATTACATGTAGCAGGCAAGCAGAACTATCTCAATGGCACACAAATCCATCCAGGGGAGTGGAGTCTAAATCAGGAAGTATTCCAACTACTAATAAACAAGTTTAGGCTTCCAAAAATAGACATAATGGCTACAAACCACATTGCCAAAGTGCCCAGATTTCTGAAAACAAAGTAAACAAATCATAGAATCCTAACTAACCCATTCCAGATAATATCATATACTGATGCAGCCATTTCTTTTCTGAAACAACAATATTTTTAAAAGTATGTGGAGGCTAAAATCCATAGCTATTTTTCTACGAATTCATTATACAAATGAATGCAATACACATTTTATACTAGGGAGTCAGTTGGAGAGCTTTGACTATATTCTTACTTAGAATTCTATACAATAATTCTGTGCGGTCATGTTATTTGAAAAGCACGTTTTAGACTAATCACGTTTTATATGGTGCTTTTTGCAAAATGAGAAAAAGAAGGCAGCCGGTCTTTGCTTCCTTTACCTGTGAGAGTGCAGTGTTTATTGTGTGCAATGCTCTCATTTTTCCATCATACCAGTAAATCACACTAATAAACCAATACTGTAAATTTTTTCTGAACATATTGCCATTTTCCCCATCTACCTTTCCACATTTTCAGCATGTACAAATGTATTAACTACTTCAACATTTACTATTGTGTTTATCTTAATGAATGAAGGGAGTACATGTATTATTTTACAATTACATATATTAAAGATCAGAGGTAAGGAATATGTCACTCAGGGACTCAGAATGTGTTGTTGAGGTCCCCTGAGTGCATATCTGGCAAATGATATTGCGAGTTGCCTCTGCGTTTTTGGGAGTGGGGCTGCATTTAATTTTGGAGTCTGTCTACCGTATGCAAAAATGTGAAAATTCTACAGCCACCACAATTAGTGAATCTTTGTGCTGCTTCACAATAAAAAAAAAGCTTTGAACTAGAGTTTAGAACACATTTCCAAGTGCACTAAAACTATCTTTTTTCATTCATTGATGGAGGACACAGATGTATAGTGTGCAGTGACTGGAGCTTAGGCACTTTAGATTTACAGACAAAAACTCAAGCTTCTCCACCTTTGCACCCCATTGGCTGCCTCAGGAACCTCACTTTTTCTAAGTGCCCACTGAAGCTCGGTACTGTTTCTGCAGCTGCTGTTGGCAGCCTCTGAATTTTTGTTATGTTTTTATTTTTTTATTTTATGGTGTTGGATCACCTCTTTTTGCTGACAACCCACTCCCAGTTAAGGAACATCTCTGGAGGGGGTTGCAGAAGTCTTAGTTCAGGCACAAGAACCATTTAGCAGCTGGGATGGGTAGTTTATCAGGGTTCCAGGTGCTCAAAGGGGAGGTTTCATAGCAGCCCTACTCTAGGCACAATGAGGCTGAGGGCCGTCCTTTGGACGGCAGCCATCCATGTATGCTGATCCCTAGGAGGGGAGGTGATATCCAATCATTTCCTCCTCCCTGGTGTGGCTTCCCAGTTAGGCAAGCCCACCAAAAGGAACAAAGCAAGCATAATGAGAGCAGCCTGAGCAGTAGCTCTTTCTCTTCCTCGTCTAGCCTCACAGCTATTCGAAAATAATGATGCGGTTATTGGGGTGCTGGTTTATGTAGCTTTCCTCTATCGTCTGGTCAGTGTCTTTTGCAACTCCACATCCTCTTGGTTTGGGCAACTGCTTCTGTCCTTTGTTTTTCTTCCACATTTTTTTTCTATGTCTGTGAAAGGGATTTCACTAAGCCTGCAGGGACAGTGGTAAACATTTTTGATTGCTTCAGATGTCATTCCAAATTGCCTTGTGCGCAGTCTGGGGTAGATGCTCTCTGCTCAGCATGTAAGGTGGAGGATCAGTGGCTGCGCTCACCGGTATGTGCACCCACTGAGCTGATGCAGCTTGCCGCACACCCTAGGGAGTAGAGCAGTGATGCTTCCTCCAATTTCCTCCCCTGAGCCTCACTCCCAAAGCCCCTTTAGGTTCTGCATATACAGCATCTGATGAACCCACATTGGCCTCAGGGCCTGGCAAGGTTGGTGCATTGCTTAGTTCAGGTATCTTCATCCTTAGAGAGGTTTCTGGCGACCACCACTATATCTAGACCATGAAAGCAACCGACTCTGGAAAGGTCTGATTCTGAGTTTTCTTTACAGGAGGAAAGGGAAGTGTTGGAAGTCTCTGACCCTGAGGTTTGCTTGTGGCCTGATGAGGTTTTTGACAGAAAGCAAGTGGATGACTTAGTGTGTTCCGTTAGAATAAGGGCTGTGAGGAATTGGAGATTGCGGGCGATTTGTTTTCAAGAGGTATTATTATTATTATTATTAATTTTTATTTATAGGGCGCCACTAGGTGTCCGTAGCGCCGTACAGGGACAAACGAAATTACAATACGAGGTGAGACAGCACAGTACAGTAAACAATAATCACAGTAACTCAGTGAGCTCAAAGCACAGCTAGAGGGGCGGAGGATTGGAGAGGGGAAGGTTCGCCAACGACGGAGTCCAAGAGGGAAGGCACGGATGACAGGGAGACCCCCAAGGGGAGAGGAGGGAGCGAGAGGGGACGCGGGAAAAAGGGTCCTCAAGGGGGAGGGCTAAGTAGCTGGAGAGCAGAGTTAACAGTGGTGAAGACAGGAGGAGAGAATACCCTGCTCAAAGGAGCGTACAATCTAAGGGGTGGGGTAGACAGACAGAGAGACATGGGGGAGAGATGGAGGAACGGAGGATAAGGATAAGGGGGGAGGAAGAGGCAGAAGAAAAGGTAGGAAGTTAAGTGGGAGACTAGAAGGCTTTAAGAAAAAGGTGGGTTTTTAAAGCCCGTTTGAAACTGGACAGATTAGGGGAAGTTCTGATGGAGGGAGGGAGCTTGTTCCAGTGGAGGGGGGCAGCACGGGCGAAGGCTTGGATACGCGCGTGGGAGGAGGTGATCAGGGGGGAAGAGAGGCGACGGTCATTGGCAGAACAGAGAGGGCGGGATGGAGCATGAATAGAGAGGAGGGTGGAGATGTAGGGTGCAGTGGAGTTGGCGAGGGCCTTGTATGTAAGAGTGAGGAGCTTGAACAGGATTCTGTAGGGGAAGGGGAGCCAGTGAAGGGATTGGTAGAGGGGGAGACAGAAGAGGAGCGTCGAGAAAGGAAGATGAGCCTAGCGGCTGCGTTAAGTACAGATCAAAGGGGAGCGAGATGAGAGTGGGGGAGGCCAGTAAAGAGGAGGTTGCAGTAGTCCAAGAGGGAGATGATCAGAGAGTGAATAAGACATTTGGTGGCATCTTGGGAGAGGAAGGGCCGGATGCGAGCGATGTTGCGCAGCTGGAAGCGGCAGGATTTAGCAAGAGAGAGAATGTGGGGGCCAAAGGAGAGAGAGGAGTTGAGGATGACACTGAGGCAGCGAAGTTAAGGGACAGGGGAGATAGAGGTTTTTGTCGACAGTGATAGAGAGGTCAGAAGGGGGCGAGGTGTGAGGGGGAGGAAAGACTATGAGTTCAGTTTTGGAGAGGTTAAGTTTGAGGAATCGAGAGGACATCCTGGAGGAGATGGCAGAGAGGCAGGCAGACACCCTAGAGAGGAGGGAGGGAGAGAGATCAGGAGAGGAGAGGTAAAGTTGAGTGTCATCAGCGTAGAGGTGGTAATTGAGGCTGTAGGAGCTGATGAGTTCACCCAGGGAAGAGGTGTATAGAGAGAAGAGTAAGGGTCCTAAAACAGAGCCTTGAGGGACCCCGACTGGAAGGGTGGACGGGGGGAAGAGAGACCCAGAGGTGGTGACGGAGAAGGAACGGTCAGAAAGGTAAGAGGTGAACCAGGACAGGACAGGGCCGGAGAGGCCAAAGGACTGGAGGGTGTGGAGGAGGAGGGGGTGGTCAACAGTGTCGAAGGCTGCTGAGAGATCAAGGAGGATAAGTAGGGAGAAGTGGCCCCTGGCTTTAGCAGAGAGGAGATCATTGGTGACTTTAGCCAGGGCAGTTTCAGTGGAGTGAAGGGGGCGGAAACCAGACTGGAGAGGATCAAGGAGGGAATGTTCAGAAAGGTAGGAGGAGAGACGGCTGCAGACGAGCCTCTCGAGAATTTTGGAGGCAAAGGGGAGAAGAGATATGGGGCGATAGTTAGAAGGAGAAGTGGGGTCAAGATTAGGTTTCTTTAGAATGGGGGATATGAGAGCATGTTTGAAGGAGGAGGGGAAGATACCGGTGGAGAGGGAAAGATTAAAGAGGTGGGAGCAGGTGTTGGGGGAAAGGGAGCGAAGAAGGTGGGAGGGGATGGGATCCAGGGGACAGGTAAAGGGGGGGGAGGATGAAATGAGAGAGTGGACTTTCTCACCCGTGGTGGGGCGGAAAGAGTGGAGGGAAAGGTGGCTAGGGGGGGAGGACGGAAAAGTAGGTAAAGAAACAAATGGTCTATGACCATAGATTACAGGTGTCACACAGATTTCACTCTCTTTATCCTCTTCCTGGCAAAGTATGGGAATCCTCACATAAGGTAGATGTTCCCATAGGTTGCCTATCCAAAACCACCACTATTCCGATTCCAAACACTGCTTTGTTTTGCTACCTTACAGGATGGGAAAATTGGGGCCAGCCGTAAGACCATTTACATGGCAGGGCCCGCTCTTAGACACAGTTTAGCTTCATTCTGGGTCAGTGAGGCGGATGGAGCAGTTGGCAGCTGGTCTAAAATCTGACAGACCAAAATCGCATTGAATGGATTCCTGCCAGTGCAGCTGGTGTTCATGTGGAGTCAGCCAAATTTTGACATGATGGATCTTGATTGAACCACAAGGTAGAGCCCTTGTGATCCAGGACAAGGGATCCACAGGCATTTCTAGTAGACTCTATTTTGGCTCCTTAGAATTTCCATCTATTGTATCAGTTCCCTCTGTTAGTGATGCTTCCACAGGTGCTAAAAAGGTAAACCGAGAGGGTGTTCAGGTGATTTTCGAAACACTAGACTGGCCTTAGCAGGTCTTGGTACACTGACATGCTAAGCATGGCAGAGGGCCAGGTGAAGCATTTACCTCTAAGACCAGACCTGTTAAGTCGGGCCTCTGTCTGCATCAGAGTCTACCTTGGCTGGCTTTAACGTCATGGCTGTTGAATATATGATTTTTAAAGCTAAGGATTTTTATGACAGTGTGGTCCAGGAAATACTCAAGGCTCGGACACCTGTTTAAGCCAGGAATTACCACAGGATTTGAAAGATTTACATCTCTTGTCGAATAGGTTTCCTATCTCTTTTTTCCGGTTGAACCAGTTACTGCTGTTCCTGCAGAACATTCTGGAAGGGGTTTAAAACTCAGCTCATAGAAGATTCAGGTTTCTCTCAGAGAAAAATATTTATTTTAACTGACGTGCAGACCTTCTTGGAGGGAGTGATGCATGTGCAGGCTCCATACATCTAACCAAAATTGCGCCATAGGAAGTCAATTTTTGCTGACAGCCTTGGGGCATTCTTTAGAACCAACTGATTTGGTGAGTTAAAGACCCTTACCTGGAAGACAACTTTCCTGTTGGCTATCTCCACAGCTAGAAGAGTTTCATAGTTGGGGGCTGTGGCTTGTATATCTCCTTTTCTCATCTTCCATGAGGACAGGGCTTTTCTTAGGATCAAAACCTTGCTTTCAGCCCAAGGTGGTCTCAGATTTGTACATATGACTGTTTGACTGTAACTGTGGTGAGAGCAGAGCGGTCGCCTCAGAGGGTGGGGCAACACAGCATTGCCAGGGCCCCGTATCAGCTGCTGCCCCAGTAGTTCCGCCACTGCTGCGAATATAAATTCTTCCCTATGAAACGTCTATTAATGCATTTTTTTTATTTATTTTCAAAACCCCTTCAACAAAGTATATGCTTTACATACAAATATACAATTTCACACCTTTCACTAGTTCAGCAAACCAAGACAGAAGAATGTTGACAAATTGGTTAATTTACTACAGTGAAGAGCCCATTCAGTTTTCCACAACTACAAGGGAAATGATTGTGTCATTAAAGGAGTATTAATAAAATAATATTTCCTCTTTTCTTCTTGCCATCTCCTGAATATCAATCTGCACACTACTCCTGAGCTATTGATTTAAAATTACATCTAATTCACTGCATGTCATCCAAAATGCAAACTGTCTTACATTGTGATTCAGTGCTCTTTAGGGAAAATACATTTTAATGAGATTTGGTGAAGATGAGAAAATCACTTTGGAGCATTTCTACTTTAACAAGACCCTGAATTAGGAAGCTGAAAGTAAATCACGTTAATTAAAATTCTGTATCAAGTATTAATTAGAATTGATATTACCTTCAACAGCAATATCCTGTACTAGTTACTTTGAAAACAAACAAAGTAATAGATTTTTAAAAAAGATTAAATTGGATTTCTAACTCTTATGATTATCAGTCCTTGTTAACCTTATGCAGTATATATAATGTACAGAAACAAGTTATTGTCTCTGAAAGATGCCTTACTTTGCATTGAAAAGTCATTCATGCAATGTTTTTCTTAAATCTTTAGCAGCTAAATAAGAAATTAGGTGATTCAGGGGTCAATCAGTAGGGATCAATTAAACAACATAATATAAAACAATATACATTTTTAGTCCACTCCCTTGTACACCGATCAGCTACAACCTCAAAACCACCTACTCATATTGCATAGGTCCCCCTTGTGTCACCAAAACAGCCCTGACCCGTCAAGTCAGGGACTCCACAAGACTTCCAAAGGTGTGCTGTGATATCTGGTACCAAGAAGTTAGCATCAGTCCTGTAAGTTGCGAGGTGGTGCCTCCATGGCTCTGACTTGTTTTTCCAGCATATCCCACAGATCCTCGATCGGAATGAGACCTGGGGAATTTGGAGGCCAAGTCAACAACTGGAACTCTTTGTCATTCTCCTCAAACCATTCTTGAACAATTATTGCAACGTGGCATTAGCCTGCTGAAAGAGGCCACACCCATCAGGGAAAACAGTTGCCATGATGGGTGTACTTGACTGCAACAATGTTTTGGTAGGTGGTATGTGTGAAAGTAACATCCACGTTAATGCCAGGACCCAAGGTGTGTGACAAGACCGGGCCTTACATTGAGAATATCGGGCCAGCCTGTTCTGTCAATCAGTGGAACAATTGAACAACAGCGGCCCACTCAGTTATTAAATGCCGCCCGATGGCCAGATCCAGTATTGATGTGATGTCCAGAGAGGTAGAGGGAATCAGCTCACATGCAGTGTAAAACAGTTGTGGACCCTGTGACATCAAAAAAGAGTGAAAGGGGTTAAAAACAGGCAGGTCAGGACTCTTTCTACAATCAGGAGGTGTACTCTGCTTGTTCACTGACCATTGTTCCAGCCCCTCTCCAATCCAGACTGCATAGTATGGAAACAGCAGGTGGTAGACCACTGATGTCATGGTCTATCTTCACCCCTGTTACTACCTAGACTCTACACACCATCAATAAAAAGGTATCATAGCCGAGAGGTTGAGCCAGGGAGAGAGGGTAAGTATAGGGTGACTTTGGGAAAAGATTAAAAGAGACTCCCAGAGAGGAGGGGGTTTGTTATTGGAGACTCTTGGAAGAGAAAGGACTTGGACTGATATAAAGTAACCTTATTCTATCAGAGGCAGAAAGGATTGCTTGAAGCAGGAGCCTCTTCAGACAGATTGGGCAGTGTACCTCTAGGACTGATTCTGTCACCACTCCATTGGGAGACACTCACAGATACTGGGTAATTGGTGAGCCTACATCAGTAAGAAGACCAATTCCCAGGGTCCCACCAAGCTGGTGGAGAGTTGGCCGAGTGGTATCAGCAAGATAAACAGACCCACCTTACGTATCAGAACCCCTGGCCCACTTGGATTGTCATCTGTGGACTTTATTACCGGAAGTGTGTGACTGCTAGAAATCTGTGCTGGGAGGTAACCTGCTGGGGACTTTGTTGGGGAGTTTTACTTACTGACATTTGTTAAATTTGGTGGGGCAACACGTTTCTCCTTGGTGAGCACTGTTGTATTTTACTTAGTGTGTACACTTTGTTAAAAAAGAAGGGGTTTTTATCTCTTTCTTGACTTGACCCAGAATTTAACAATGTTTTCTGCCAGAGAGATCACACCTACTTTCTTCCACTCTGACTGATGCAAAGTACAGTTAGACACATAGGTATTCGATTGTGTTTCCAGTTTGATACATGTTTTAGACTGGTCTTTTGTTTATGGCCATCTTTCATATCTTTTTCCAATGAATATTTTTGCTACGGAATTTAGAGAATAACCATTTTTTAGGCCAGGGATAGTGTTCTGTTTTTGTTACTGGATGTATGAAAACCTCACTGTTTCATTGAACCATTGACTACCATAAATCTGGCTGGATGAATTGCATTTTTAAGATACTCAATACTGGGATCTAACTCACTGACAGCAAAAAAAAAATGAGTTATGTCTGAATGCTCTTATGATGTCTATGTTTCAAATACAATATATCTCCAAATTAATGCATAAGGGGGTAATTCTAACATACAGTGATATTCTATCCATTTTGTGGACAATTTATTTAGATTCAGTAATATCAGGTGGCAATGGAAAAATCTTAGCAGAAGTTGACTGAACTTGTTTTCTTTTTGTCAACCGTTGGTTTTAGGATTTCATTTTACAACAGACATCATGTTTACATAAACAATCTTAAAAAGAAATTGCAAAGAGTGTTGGCATGGCAAGTATTGGTTTACCAATGCGGTCACCTGTCCCCATGCAACAAGCTCACCATCTTACTTTAAAGTACTTCTAGATTATGGCGATAGTCACCTCTACTGCAGAGTTTTTCCAATAGAACATACCTGTATTTTGAAGCATTTGGAAAGCTGAAAGCCTTGGCTTCTTCACTTTATTTTGCATAGTTGCTTATTAAATGTTGAAATATTTTATGGTTTGTTTTCTAGCAATAAACAAATATTGTCCCATTTTCCATTTCTTTCAGTGGTCTTACTACTTGTTTTCACTTTTGTCATTTTTAATCTAAAGGTATATTGGTCCATCTTCCAGTGAAGAATAGATAAGGGCTATAGACATGATGTAATTATGCTCCAGCATTTTTGAAAAATGCACTCCTCAATGTATACTCTGCACCCCAGAGCTATACCTGTTCACACAGATAACTGAACTTATTATGGCAGCTAAATATGATTACAGCAGGTTCTTATTGAACCTACAATGAATAGACAAACTTTTTAGTGTGATATTTAATGACCACTAACTTGCATATAGAACACTATGTGAGTTTTTACTGTAAGAGCATTATGACACTGCTCTTACAACAAAGCACCACAGAGAATAATGCCGAAATTAGTATTGTTTTTATGATGAACTTTTTTCCAGGCTGCAACATGGTAAAAGACTGTTCAATATGTTGCTTGAGTGAAACAACTGGGCCTCAGTTTCCATATTATACCTGTTCATCACTTTTTTCTACCAGGGCTCCCATAATTTTGAAATTAAAATTCATATTGATAATTTGACTAATAAGGATTATTTTTTCTCAAAATTATATGACCGCAGAAACTCCAAGAAGGCTGCCAATATTCTCAGCATTTTGCACAATACATATAAGCTATTTTACCATACTTTAAATCACCAGTCAAACATAGTTAGGAGGAGGAACAGATTTAACTAATATTGATGTGCACATGCCCTATAGAATTTTTGATTCTAAAGTCTAACATGTAATCCCATACTCATTATATAACTTTGACTATACACAAAGGGAGCACTTTTTAAGATTGTCATAATGAGGATGATAGTCAAATGTGACTGGTTTTACAGTTGATTGCATCATGTATAAATGAATGCACTGCTGTTTCTGGCATCACTAAATGGTGGATATGATATACAGTATACGATAGACAGAATTATGTCTTTGACCTAGGAGATAGAATTAGCATTTCCCAGCAGTCAAATTATGGGTTTGATGAAGTTGAAATCTCCCATGGGTGCCTTTACTTGAGTATTGAATTTTATATAATTTGATATTGCTTATAAAGGAGAGCACATTTAAATAATTCACTTCAACCCTCATCCACATCATGTTCACAGGTTTATAGTGATACTGGGCTAAAAATACATACGTATTGATGGATAGTTCTGTCTTCTCTTTCTGCCACTGAATCTGGGTCATTGTTGTTGAATTTAACATTTGCAATGAAGAAGGCAAAAGCAGTGTAAATGTACAACACAGCCACAGTGTCACAGTTTCCTTTTTTTCATCAGATCAGTTCAGAGACAGATAGAGATGTTCACTGACCCCCGTTTGTTGGTTTTGGTTTTGGATCTGCATTAAGTTTGTGTTTTGGTTTTGGCAAAACCGCCCTTGCGTTTTTTGGTTTTGGATCTGTATTTTTTAGAAAAATAGCTAAAATATGCTAAAATCACATAATTTTGCTCTTTTTTTGTTCTTGCATTATTATTAACCTCAATAACACTAATTTCCAATCATTTCCAGTCAATTTTGACCACCTAACAGGTCACAATATTATTTTCATCCACTTTCGGACAAAGACTGCAGCGAGCTGGCTGGATGCTAAGCGACATAGCAACGACACAAACACACGGCAGTTCATAGCACATCTAGGAAGCATTGCCACACAGCAGTGGCAGAAAAGAAAAGTGGTGCAATATGGAAATCTCCTTGGGCGAGGGCACCCACAAAACAAACTAACAATAGCTTAGCTGCTTTAAGCCCAACAATGCTGTCAATGAACTCTACATTATTAAACCATGTCTGCTCGTGCTGCATTTTAATCTCCTTCTCCCTGGATACCTCCCTTTCATCCCTGAAGAACTGCCAAACTTATATGGAATGGATATTACAACTGGAGTGGCATTACGTCTACTTCAGACAGACTGTGACACGGAACATGTGGGCAGAATGGAATCTGTCATCTTGGAAAATGCAGCATTGAACAGAGATTTAAACCAATAGATAGATGCAGCTGAGGAGACCGTACTTAAATTAAAATGTGATCCACCGGATGAGATCCCAGATTTAAGAGAGCTTGTATACGAGAGATACACTGCGCTTCAGAAGAATAATACAGAGGAGACCCTGAGGCAGGATGATAAATATGTCCAGTTTAAAGAACAGTTAAGAGACCTAAGAAAACAAATGACCCCTGCAGATGAAGATTTGTAAGATGAAGATAAAGACGAGGAGATCGCCGTCACCCAGAGGACTCCTATAACACAGTTGGAGATGGTGAGATGGTGAACCCAGTGAAAAACAAAGTATGTGGTCACATGAGAGAAGCAATTGAAAGGATGATTGAAAACAAACTTCAGCACTTATAGCACATGAAGGTAACATTGGCACACAGCGGTAGCTGAAAGGAAACATGGTGCAAGATGGAATTGTCCTTGGGAACCCACCCTCCCACCCACCCACCCTTATAATGGATCTTAAAATGGACATGCACACTTTAACAAACCAAATACTTCAAAGAGTGCCACTTTTGTGACTGAAGTGCTTGGTTTATTTGGGCCGCCCACAAAACAAGGTAACAATGGGCTTAAGGCAGCTAAGGTAACAGTGCAGTCAATGAACTCTACAGTGGCAAGATAATGTTGTCATCATCTTCAGCCTCATCCTCACCCTCATCAGTGTGTACATCATCCTAACACAATATTAATTCAACCCTGCAGGAAACCACCATTACAGAAGTCTCTGTAACATAAATGTCAAAAACAAAAATGTAAAAAAAAAAGCTTTTACCTTTTTAAAGAAAAAAACAAATCTTTAATAAAGGTGAAACTTTACTAAAGAAAAACATAAAATTGCCAATATGTCATTTTACCCAAATATTAACAATCATTTCAGCATCTGCTAGCTTCCTTCTCTCAGCTAGATCCCAGCACCTGCAATTTACATTGTCATCATCCTCACCCTCTTTAGTATGTACATCATCATCACTCAGTAATAATTAATCCCGGCTGGAATCCACCACTACAGAAGTCTGTACTTTGATCTAAATGTCAGTGGAATTTGTAGTCCATTTTAAGACAGAGCTGTCACGATTTTTGGGCAATTCTTTTAGACCAGACCAAATGTCAAAATGTTCTGCTGAATCATCTTCATCATCCTTGGTTCTCTTAGAGATGGTTAGTTTTTTCCTAGCAGCAGTAGCCTGAGAAACTGAAGGAGGGGACGCCGTCGTGTCAGGTACCACTTCAGCTGTCAACTTGCTCACCAGGAGCTCATTGCATCTCTTGTGATCTGGGACAGTGGAAAATAAAGAGAAGCTATAGGTCTTAATCCTAGGCTCAAGCATAGTCGCCAAAATGTAGTGATACGATTTCCAGAAGTTGTTAACTCTTCGATCCTGGCAAAACGATTAAAGTACTTCATCTACAAGTCCGACATACTTAGTGTAATTTCTTTGTTTCATCTCCTCCTTCAATTTTTCAATGTGCTTTTCCAAAAGTCTAATTAAGGGAATCACTTTGCTCAAGCTATCAGTGTCTGAACTCAGTTCACAGGTGACTACTTCGAGTCATTTCAGCACCTTGAAAAAGTATTCTCCACTGCACTGGACTATAATACATTCCCCCTCTTTTCCTAATGTCATGGCTTGTGAAGTAAGCGTGGGGGCTTTTCGCTGTTCCTCCATCCTCACAAGCATATAAAGTGTGGAATTCCACCTTGCTTCAGTTGGTGGCAGGGTAAAATAAATTGTTCCTACAGCTGCTGCAATTTCCTGCATTTTCCTGCTTTTGCAGAATGCCGAAAATATCCCGAAATTTTTCGGACCACACACAGCATCTCTTGCATGTCCCTGTCATTTTTCAAAAATCTCTGTACCACCAAGTAGATTGTGTGAAGAAATCAGGGAATGTGATGGATTTCACCCAGCTGTAATGCTCTCAAAATATTGGTGGCGTTATCATAAATGACATATCCTCAGGAGAGTCCAAATGGGATAAGCCATGTTGTAATGATATCCCTTAGTTTTTCAAACAGGTTGTCATCTGTATGCCTCTTAGTGAAGCCGCTGATACACAGAGCAGCCTGCCTCGGAATAATCTGGCATTGTTGGGTGCATACTGCTGCTGTTCCTGCTGCTGAAGGCAATTCACCAACCCAGTGGGCTGTCACAGTCATATAAGCTTTAGTTTGCCCAGTTCCGCTTGTCCACATATCTGTGGTTAAGTGTACAGTGGGTAGAACAGCATTTTGTAGCCCAATAATTATATTTTATATAACCTTCTGGTAGAGGTAAGATATTACTTTTCTAGTAAAATGGTGTTGTGATGGAATTTGGTAGCGGGGACACAGGACCTCACTTAACTGTCTAAAACCAGCTGCATTAATTGTGGACATTGGAAGCAGATTTAATGCTAGTATAGTCACCATGGCGTCTGTGATCCACTTTGCAATTGGGTGTCAGCTTTCATACTTGCTTCCTCTTGCAAAGGATTGTTTAACAGTCAATTGTTGTGAACTACTAGTAGTCTTCTTCTTGGTCTACTTTTGGGTTGAAGACCCACCGTGCAGCAGAAGCAGCAGCGGGACTACCGCCCAATAATTCTCCAGAGTAATCCTGGATAGGGGAGAAGTCATCTAGCCTTATCAACTTGGATGCAGGACTAACTCCGATCACTAGTGAGGATATTGATGAGGAAATTGTTGTCGGCGTGGGTTTACAAATGGCTAGACAACTGTTGTCAGGATTGGGTAAAAATAATTCCACACATAAGAGGTGGATTTTTTTGTCTTATGCCCAGGCATGACAATGGCCTTCATCTTATCACTGGCAAGAACTGCTTCCACTGGTGCAGGACTTACACAAACAACATCATCCTCATCAACATCCTCATTAACGCCGTCGTCAGCTACACAAATATCCCCCCTCATCCTGTTGCAAATACAAAGTGGTATGCTACATTTGTGTATCACCGGCTACACTAAGAGGCATACCACTGACAACCTGTTTGAAAAACTAAGGGATGTCATTGCAACATGGCTTATCCTGCTTGGACTCTCCTGAGGATATGTCATTTGTGATAACGCCACCACTATTGTGAGAGCATTCCCTGTTTTGCTCACACAATCAACTTGGTGGTACCGAGCTTTATAAAAATTGACAGTGACATGCAAGAGATGCTGTCAGTGACCCGAAATAATTTGGGTAATTTACGGCATACTGCAACAGCATGTAGGAGATTGCAGCTGCTGCAAGATTTAAGGGGGAATGTATTTTAGTCCAGCGCAGTGGAGAATATTCTCCATGTTGTGCAAGGTGCTGAAACCACTCTAAGTAGTTACCTCTGAAGTGAGTTCAGACACTGTTAGCTTGAGTCAAGTGATTCCGCTAATTAGACTTTTGGAATGCAGCTAGAGAAATTGAAGGAGGAGATGAAACTAAGCAATTCCGCTAACTAGGTAGGACTTGTAGATCAAGTACTTTATTCGCTTCGCCAGGATCCGAGCGTTATCAACATCTTGAAATCGGATCACTACATTATGGCAACTGTGCATGATCCTAGGTTGAAGAGCTATGTCTTCTCTTCCTTTCCAGCTGACCCAGATCTCAAGAGACGCAATGAGCTCTGTAAAAGGGTTACTAGGGTGCCTGGGGTTTAATCTCCTTAAAAGTCTGGAAAATGTATGAATGACCATTTAATAACGTTATTTATTACTATTACCGTCAACCAACTCCTCTCAAAGGTAATTCTGATTTAACCTAACAAATATAATTATTATTTTCTCTTAAATCCACCGGACAAATATTCACATAATAACTTATGCTTATCTCTTCAAGAATAAACGGAGACAAGATTTAATTTAAAGCGTGTTGTATTATTAATTAACATTCTAGATTATTAGATGTATGTATATATTATACAACAGTAAACAGCATATTTATACAAACTCAACAGATTTCGTTTCATACAATACACTGCAGTCAATTGCCTGTTTTATAAATATATATGTCATTGTGCATGTGTTTTGACTAACTATTGTCTAAAGGTGTGTGAATGTGTGTGTGTGTGGAGGGGGAGGAGGGACCTGTAGGGAAGAGAGACACACAATCAACCATAAATTTTAACCTTCCAAATATTCTCACATTTATCTCAAAACTTCTACCATTTATCCATCTATCATTTCATTTCACTTATCTCAAAGTCCAACAGCCATTATTCACTATCCACATTCCCTTCACGTGGAAGCTTCTAGATGGCAGCCATTTTACAAGCATGGTAGCTTCTAGATCACCTCAATGTTGCCATATTAACTATTTTAATTTCTTCAGCAATAAACTGCATTATTGCAAAGTTTTCCATTACAAACTACCTTTTAACAATCTGACCACTTCCTGAACAATACTATCAATTAGCAGGACCCAGTTCTTACACCTCTAATAATATACTTGTAAATCCACCACAAATATCTTTTTTTACACAAATCATCTATTCTAAATATCTTTTGCAACAGTCACGAATGCTACCATTTAAACCAACAATCCATCCCAAATATAACAGGAACTCCAGGAATTGTACAGCATTACAGGAGTCGACACATTGTCAGCCATCTTAATCACATGTGCTTGTAATGGCCTAATTTACTGCCAATGCAACTTTCATAAGAACAGGGCCCAGTTCTTATTAGACTACATAATAATACAATTACCTATGTTATATCTGCACAGAATTGCAGTGCCGTACCTAGATATTTTAGTACCCTGGGAGAGACAGGTAGTGACATTTGCCAAGTGGGTGTGGCCACCCTAATGTGGGGGTGTGGCTAGCACTTTACTGAAAGAATTCTGTTACATGTCTGCGGACCCCAAACATGAGCACAAAAGCATGGAGGAGAAGAAGAAGCTCCTCTGTAAGGTGAGGCACAAGGGGTCTCACAGGCGACCACCTCTTCATTCACCTCCAGCTATTATCTGCTGTCAGTATCACTGATTTACATCTCTTCTCTGGGGAAATGTCAGATAATATGTAAACTTGTCTTATCCATCCCTGATATAAGTTATTGCTGCCACTACCTGAACTTTTAGTTCATTTTCCCTAAAGGGGTCTATAATGTAACCATCTGTCATACCACTTCAGAAGTGATGTAGTCCTGTCTGCAAATTTTTCTCCACTAATTTATTTTTTCCAAAGGTATTCTGTAAGAGTGTCAGCTCTTAAAACAAAACTTTGTAGTTTTGAATTAAAAGTGAACATATGATATAAAAAGAGGAATTTAATCACTTTTAGACAAACTAGTGTGCTTGTATTGTGATTCTAATCACCATTTATTTATATAGCACCACTGATTCCGCAGCGCTGATTAACCCTTGTCACATATACATGCCACGCATTATCAGTGCTATCAACTAGTAATTAATCTACAAGTAGTTTTTTGAAGTGTGGAAGTAAAATAGTGTACCTGAAAGAAACCCACATATACACAGGGAGAACATAGAAACTCCACACAGGTAAGGCCGTGGTCGGAAATCAAACTTATGACCACGGTGCTTTAAAACAGAAAATGGTAAACACTGTGCCACTGTGCTGTCCCCGAGTAATGAAGTAAATGAAAAATGGTAACAATTGTATTACTTTTGTTTTCAAAAATATTTTATTTTTGTGATTTTGTATTTTTTCTGAATCTAAGAAATATTGTTGAATGTATCTGACATCTTCTGATTTATGGCTTTATATTTGTTATCAATTACTTCTAAAAACCCTAATGATAAAATCATTTATTTATGTTAGTACAAAGCAGATAAAAATATGAAAATTATCCTTATGTTAAGCACTTGAAAAATCATGTCATGTAAATAGTTTTTCTGAAATACTTTACGTATACATTTGTTTTCCTTTTTTAATGAAATGGGTAGATTATTTAAAGTCGGAAATGTTTTGTGGTGGTTTATAGGCTCCTTCCCACCAAGGCTCTCTGAAGCATTTACAACTCTAGAAATGTCACAAAAAGTCCTAAACATGTTTTAAACATCTTCAAAAAGATTAAAAACGGCTTAAAAAATGTTCTACCACAAAAAAGACTAATGAGGTCTAAAAAAGCAAGCTGAATTTTGTATGGATTTTTTCTATGTTATTCCTGAGACTTTGCTGTGAAAAATTGGGGTACTAGGCATCCTTAATAAAGGTTAAGGCCACCTGGAACCACCTCTCATGGGAAAGAATGCTGTGGTGCTTATGTATATTATCTGTGCAAACTGTGTGTAATGTTAACAGTACTATGGAAGAGATATAGGCATCCTTGGAACTGTATTTCCTTATAAACTTTCACACAACATCCCTTGACTAGCACCCAGCAGGCTCAAATCATTAGCATTATAGGTACTGGGATTAAACAGTTGGCCATAACAAGCTGGAAATTCTGGTTACCCTGCTGTATTGAAGACCCTTAAAAAGACACTACACATATAATTTAGGGAGGCAGCCACCACTCATCAATATCTCGAATTATTCCTTAGAGGAACAATGTTGGTGCCCATTGTAGAAGTCCCTAATTGCAAGACTTCAAGGAGCGATCATCAGCAGGGTGTCACCCCCAAGACATAAGAGCCACCGATATAGCAGTCGAGCAGTGAGAGATCTTCAGACTTTCACTTCCGCAGTGGAACGCACGTAAGTTTGCACTCCAAATGCCAAACTTCCTGTCAGTGGAACGCACATGCGTTCCACTGCGGAAGGGAAAGTCTGAAGGTACAGAGGCAGGTAGCGGGCGGATGCTGTGCCTCCTTTGGCTTGCGCCCTGGGCGATGGCACCGCCCGCACCTGCATAGTTACGGCTCTGCAGCATTGCAACACTATCCATACCAAACCAAAGTCTAACTTTTGAAACCAACACAAGCTCCAAATAACTCTTGCACTAACACCATTTTATCTGAACTCAGACAATTATATTCAAATAACCTAACAAAACTCCATTATAACATTAAAACAAAACAGAACCACACAGAACTATGTATATACCCAGATTCAACCATCTTCCATTCAAAAACACATTACACTTCATTCAAATTAACTCCATTTACAAACCATCACAAAACTATCTTTCCAATTACATTTTTCCTACTAGCCAGGGCCTTCCCAGGCCCCAGACAAATTAATTTCCAGCATGTTCAGCTAGGAGCTGTGTCTGCATGTCTTATCAGACTGGGAGCAGGGCACCAAGAGAACTTCACTTCCTCTTGTTACATGAGATCAAAATCTCCAGTAGGAGCTGGATGTTTCTTAATGGCCAAAAAAGATGGCAGTTTAGCACCCTGCACAGACTACCACCGCAGCCTGAATAAAATCACGGTCAAAAACACATATCCCTTGCCGTTAATTTCTGTCCTATTTGACCATCTCAAATCTGACATAATTTTCTCAAAAATTGACCTCTGGGGTGCTTATAACCTTATACGCATTAGAAAGGGAGATGAGTGGAAGATGGCCTTCAATACTCACTCTGGGCATTATGAGTATATGGTGATGCCATTCGGGTTGTGCAACGCCCCGGCAGTCTTCCAAGACCTGATCAACAACATCTTACGTGAATTCCTGGGAAAGACTGTGGTGGTTTATTTGGATGACATTTTAATTTACTCTCAATCTTTGTCTCAGCACTGCCAATAAGTTCGGGAGGTTCTGGAGAAGTTGCGCCAACACCACCTTTATGCAAAGTTGGAAAAATGCGAGTTCGAGGTCTCCAGGGTGACCTTCATAGGATATATTATCTCATCAGCTGGTTTCTCTGGAAAAAGGTGCACTCCGCACTACGTCAAGCTTCTTACAAGTCTAAATCCTTTGCTGATTGTGGTCCGTGTTTATTGAAAGTGGGGGATCTAGTCTGGTTGTCTACACGGAACATCAAATTGAGGCAACCTTGTAGGAAACTAGGACCCTGATTCATTGGACCCTTTTTCGATTGAGAAAAAGATGAATCCAGTGGCCTTCAGACTTAAGCTTCCACCTTCTTTAAAAATTCCCTGCTCCTTCCATTGCTCTCCTCTAAAAAAAGCTGTGTCCCCTAGCAAGCTCAATCAACCTCTTTTAAATAGGCCTCGGCCTCTGCTTGTGAATGGCGACCATGAGTTCATCATGGAGAGAATTTTGGACTCAAGAAAAGTTCAAGGTCAAGTCTAGTTCTTAGTGCACTGGAAGGGTTACGGCCCAGAAGAGCAGCGTTGGCTACCACAGAGGCGTCTCCATGCCGAGAGGCTCATAAAGGAGTTTTTTAAAAAAAATTGCCATGAAGCCTGGATGTCGTGTTTCCTTGACCCCTCTTCAAGGGAGGGGTACTGTCAGGAGCCGCGGCAGCCACGGGCACCGCCACAACTAACTCCCCCCTGGTGCTGGCGTCCCTGCCGTCTCCATGACGACCAGGATGTCACTTCCTGATTCTCGGTTCCAACCGTTGCAAGGGTAGCCGGGCAACTCAGGGTAGCCGGGCGCATGCGCTAAGTACCTACAGCCTGCGGGCTGATTAATAAACCTGCACAATTAATTAATCTGCCCCTGAGAACTGTTACAGGGGAAAGCCCTGATTGGCCAGTACTAGTATTTGAGGCAGAAAGGGCTTCGCCTCCCTGCCGGTTATAGTGTTCTGTTCTCAGTATTGCTGCCGGCTTTTGTGCTGTGTTGGTATTAAACCTTAGATTGTTCCCCCATGCATGACTTCTGCCCGTTCCTGGATTCTGAATATTTGCCTGTGACCCTGATCTTTTGCCTGTTCCCGAATTCTGAACATTTGCTTGTGACCCTGACCTTCTGCCTGTACCCTGACTCAGAACCTTTGCCTGTGGCCCTTATTCATCCAGCACCTGTCATCTCCATCTGTGCTCTGCCACTCCGCAGATCCCTACTCCGTGTATTACCTCCTGTACCTGTGCTCTGCCATGTGAACATAGACTTGCACTTCACTGAGTTTCTTTGGCAACTGCTGCTAGGAAAAAACATAGCTTTCCCAAGACACCCAGTTGTGAAGCAGATGAGTCAGCACAACATTTAGACATTTGGTCTGGTCTAAAGATTTGCCCAAAAAACATGACAGCTCTGTCGTAAAATGAACTACAAATTCCACCGTTAAGCCCATTACCAGCAATTATGTCAAAGTACAGAGACTTCTGTAATGGTGTATTCCAGTGGGGATGAATTAGTATTGTGTGAGGATGATCTACACACTGATGAGGGTGAGGATGATGACAGCGTAGACTGCAAGCGCTGGGATCTATTTGATGCTGGTATGTTTGTTAATATTTTTGTTAGAATGGCATGTTGGCAATTTTATGTTTTTCTACAGTAAACTTTCACCTTTATTAGAGAGGTGTTTTTCTCATTAAAAAGGTACAAGTTTTTTTTTACATTTTTGTTTTCCTGACTTAAAATCACTGTGCACTTGAATATAGACTTTGGCACATGACGTAGAGGGATGAGACTGGAAAGTAGAGATGGTCACTGACCCCCGTGTTTTGGTTTTGGATTCGGTTTTGGATCTGGATTACCATCGTGTTTTGGTTTTGGTTTTGGTTTTGCAAAACCGCCATTGCGTGTTTTGGTTTTGGTTTTGTTTGGTTTTGTTTTGCTATTTTGTTGGAAAATACATGTTTTTGTGCCTAAAATAACCCAATTTAGTGCTCCAACTGTTTTAGAGATAAGTAATCTAATTGTTGAGGTAATAAATCATCCAAAAAAACTGTTTAATTCTTCGTTGGTAGGCCTTCATTTATTCTACACACAAAACAGATTGTCTTCCTCTCCATCTATGCATATTGGCAATGCAGCCATCGTCTTTGGATGTATATTACACCCTACACTTATAGTTAAATATGTAAAGAAATGGAAAAAGACAGTTTGCTTTCTGTCTCTATAGGCCCCCCTCCACTTTTTAAAAAAAAAAAAAAATTCAGCCATTATAGACTGTACAATATTAATTGACATGGAGAAAGCCAGTTTGGTTTCTGTCTCTCTAGGCCCCCCTCCACTTGTATAAAATACCAAAAAATCCAGCCGTTATAGACTGTACAATATTAATTGACATGGAGAAAGCCAGTTTGGTTTCTGTCTCTCTAGGCCCCCCTCCACTTGTATGAAATACTAATAAATTCAGCCGTTATATACTGTACAATATAAATTGAAGTGGACAAAGGCAGTTTGGTATCTGTCTGCATCAGATCCTCTCTCCACTAGGAGTAAAATAGAAAACTATTCAGCCGTTATATAATCTAGAATATAAATAGAAATTGAGAAAGGCAATTTGGTATCTGTCTGCATCATAATCATCAACATCATCATCATTAGCACCCTCTTGGCCTACACAAATCTCCCCCTCATCCTCTTCTAATTCCAAAGTGGCATCCTCAATTTGGGTATCACCGGCTACACTCGGGCTATTAAGGCACACATCAGCAGAATGCTCACGATTAGACATCCCACTGTTGGATGGACTCTCCACAGGGATTGTTGTCATTTGTGAATCAGAGCAAATATTCTCCTGTAATGCCTCACTGTTATCTTGCAGCTCGGCTTTGACGCGTAACAGTAGTTGTGCACCAATTGTAGGCTGGGTAACTTTTTGGGATCTGCCACTAATACCCAAAGGTGAAGGCCTCATTCTCTCTTTGCCACTGCGTGTGTAGAATGGCATGCTTGCAATTTTTTTTTTATCGTCACTTAACTTTTGCTCAGTTACACTTCTTTTTCGCTTCAATACAGTAAATTTTTTTTTGGTTTTTGTTTTTTGCACTAATTTGGAAACACTCTGTTGTTTGACATCGCCTTGGCCAGATGACGTACTGGGAACACTAACATCAGGACTGGTGACAGAACCTGGTTGCTCATTCAGATCATATGTGGACTGCTTTGAATCCATTCTGAGCGCAAACCACTGGGGAGTGCTAAAAATTATTTGGTAGATATTGCTGACAGATATGACTTTTGACAGCCAGAAATATTAATGCACAATTAGGGAGGACACCCCAAAAGCACTGAGGAGTGCTAAAAATTATTTAGTAGATACTGCTGACAGATATGACTTTTGACAGCCAGAAATATTAATGCACAATTAGGGAGGACACCCCAAAAGCACTGAGGAGTGCTAAAAATTATTTAGTAGATACTGCTGACAGATATGACTTTTGACAGCCAGAAATATTAATGCACAATTAGGGAGGACACCCCAAAAGCACTGAGGAGTGCTAAAAATTATTTAGTAGATACTGCTGACAGTTATGACTTCGGACAGCCAGAAATATTAATGCACAATTATGGGGGACACCCCAAAAGCGCTGGGGAGTGCCAAATATTAAGAAAAAATAATAAACCTCTATCCTCCTCTCTGCACTAGCGATTTTGGTTAGAGCAATTGCAAGAACAATATTGTATTCTCTGTCCCTGCTCTAATTAGCCTATGACTACACCCTGCTCTCTCCCTCTGTCAAATGGCGATGGATTGCTGTGGAGGCGTGTATTTATAAAGTTGAAGTATCGCGAGAACCGAGCCCCGAGATCCGACGACGTCACGATGACGTTCGGCCTCGATTTGGATTCGGAACGGGCGGGAGAGTACCGAGCTGCTCAGCTCGGTACTCGGATACCCAAAGTTCGGGTGGGTTCGGTTCTCGGAGAACCGGACCCGCCCATCTCTACTGGAAAGTGACAGGAACAATGTGATTGAAGATTGGAGAGTGACAAAAACACTGCTTCCCCTGTTTCTGTGTGATCAATGGCACTGAGACTGGAGAGTGACAAGAACAATGTTACTGAAGACTGGAGAGTTACAAGGACATTACCACCCCTCCTGTTTCTGTATGAGCTATAGCGCAGTAGAATGTCACTGGAGACTTTTAAAAACACTGCCAGACTAATATTTCAATTCCTGTTTCAGCACTAAACACTGCCACCTCTCCTATTTCTGGGTAAGTTATGGCACAGTACAATGTGACTGCAGATTTTGAAGAGCACTGACAGACCTAGTATTTCTATTTCAGCAATGACAATTAGCAATGGAGCAATACCACTAAGACTGTAGACTGGCAACAATATTGGGACCTCTCCTGTTTCTGTGTGAGCTATAACTCAATGGAATGTCACTGGAGATTTTTAAGAAAACTGCCACCCCTCCTCTTTCTGTTTTAGATATGACGCTGCCCAACTGCACTAGAGACTGCCAAGAACCGTGCTACCTCTTCTGTGTCTCTCTGTGAAATGGCGCTGGATCGCTATGGAGTGCGATACTTATAGAATCCAAAACTCGTGAGATCTAACGATGCAGCAATTATGTTTTGCCTCATTTTCACTTCCCGGCTCGGTATTTGGATCACGTTATAATGGTCACCAAATGGTATACCAAATTTATAATTTGTTGAATACTGATTCCTTTACAAACTATTTTGCAATACACTAAAGTGAAATCAGAACATTATTTGCATACTATAATTATGCAATTTGGGCCTCAATGATAAAACCTTATCTGTAATGTTAGCTTGAAGTGAATTAGGGTTCTGATTTAATTGGTCATTCAATTCAGCTGGACTCTTGCTAACAACTTTCCACATATTTGTCCAAATTCTAAATTATTATTGAGTCTTAAACTACCTTGGTGATAGTCATATTATCGACAATGACTATGCTGACAAACTTTTATAGGGATACAGAAGGGGTAAAGAACATCACCATGTATTAGTATTATTATAAACCTTTTTTTGATAGGGTGCCACATGAGGTCCGCAGTACTGTACCGAGGGCAAACAACAAGACAGTACATGGTATAACAGTATAATACAGTAAACAAATAACACTACACTCTCAACACAGCTACTGGGGGTGCAAGGCTGAAACCTGTGCCCATTAGCGTGGGCGCAACTAACAGGTTTAGAGCCACTGAAAGAGGTGCAAAGACAATGGAGGAGTGGAGTCATTGGATAGAGCGTCCACAGAGGAAGTGAGCAGTGTAGCTGGTGAGCGAAACTTATAGGTAATGGGCCTGATTCATTAAGGAAAGTAAAGCAAAAAAAATGAGTAATTATGTAAAGCCATGTTGCATTGGAGGGGAGCTAAATGAAAAAGGTGGGGACAGATTTATAGTTGGGATAGGGCATGTACTAGATAAACTTCAAATTTCATAATAAAGCTATCAAGTATTAGTGTGCTACTTGAAAAAACAGCCAATATTTAACTTATGTGCAAAATAGTAATGCAATTTGCACCCCTTGCATTGTAACCTGGTTTAGTCCAGGAGAACATTTTTTTGCCTTTCTTTCCTTAATCAATCAGTCCCAATGAGTTCAGGAGGGAAGAGAGCCCTGCCCACAAGAGCTTACAATCTAAAGGGAAAGGTGCCGATAAATGGTTAACACATGGAGGTGAGCCAATCTAAGGGGATCTAAGGTCAAGAAGCAAGAGTAGGAGAGGTAGAGAATGAAAGAGGGTGAGGTATACTACATGGTGAAGGGAAGGACTGGTAGGCTTTTCTAAACAGGTGTGTTTTCAATGACCATTTGAAGCTATGCAGGCTAGTGGATAGTCTGATAGAACAAAGAAGATTATTCCAGTGGTGGATTGCAGCACAGGAGAAATCTTGAACAAGGAGTGAGGTGTAGTTACCAGAGGGGAGGAAAGGCAATGGCCATTGAACAATTGGAGAGGGCAGGAGGGAGTATTATCCATGAAAGACTGTTTTTCATGTACAAACGGGAGGAAAAGGGTGGATCCGGAGTATTTCTTCATGAGTATTGGAGTTGGTGCACCTATTTCTGCACCAACAGGTCAAAAAAACAAGATTTTGTTTTGCATTATAGTTGGTAAGAGTGTGAGAAAGCCGCTCTGATTGGTTTGTAGTGGTTAGACCCGATGCGGTGTCTAATCGTAATGAACTACAGTAAAACAATATAGTTGAGTGATACACTTTATCTTTTATTTTGTTTAAACTGTTTATTGAAAGTGTTCTGTCCTCACCATAAACTTCCCTTTGGCCTGAGTATAATCAGATAGACACATAACCACTCCTACTTTAATAATCCAGTCGAGATGTGAAGATCCGAAAAATGGTGTTTAATTAAGTAGTAAAGAACATGTGAATTCAGGTGGTAAAACTGTAACAAATAGAAGAATAGTAGAATGCATTCACAATATGAACAAATACAATACAATGCCAACATGAAAACATTCCATAACTTGACAGAAATCTTACCAGCTGTACTAAGGTGAGGAAAATACTGCATTTCTGACATGTTAGAACTTAGATGGTGACCTCCTGTCGTTTACCCAAGGTGCCTTGTGAACTAACTATGGAGGCCTGAGTGTTGAGTTAAGCTGAAACTAGCTGGAGTTTACACAGAAAGAATGCATATGTAAAACAACAATGCTGAAGGTATAACAGAAAGTATGCAACGGAAAACAGGCTTAGAAACAACAACATGTATACATAAACTTTCCAATTTTATCAGAAAATATAACAAAAGCAAAAATATAAAACATGCATAAGCAATTGGGGCCAAAAAAAGAATGAGAAGATAGAGGAAATGAAAAAGGGGGGCAAGGACCGTTCGTACTTGAATAAAAGGCAGCATTAAGGAGAGCTCAAGTCGTTTTTAAATTGTGTAAAGGGATACGAAAAACAGTTAAGATGAATAGCAAACTTCTAAAAAGGCAAAAACTCAATGGCCTGAATCTGCCTTAAACATATAGGGCCTGATTCATTAAGGAAAGTAAGGCAAAAAATTAGTTTTCTCCTGAACAAAACCATGTTATAATCCAAGGGGTGCAAATGAGTTATTATTTTGTACATAAGTTAAACAGTGTCTGTTTTTTTTTTCTCTAGCATACAAATACACGATAGCTTTATTTGTACAAAAAATGTAATTTAAAGTTGGTCTTGGACATGCCCTACCCCAACTATAAATCTGCCAAAACATTTTAAATTTACACCCCTCTTCAATGCAACATGGTTTTGCCAAGGCGCAGAGTTACTCATTTATTTTGCTTTACTTTCCTTAATGAATCATACCCATCCTCTTTGTAACAATCAGTGTCTTTGAATTCCAACCATTGGAGCCATGTGGTTGCAAATTCAGAGGATTTATCATTCAACATCCATCAACATATAATAATCTATCCAGGTACACCAATCTTAAAGTGCTGATTGGATGGACTGTCTGTACTTCCTAGTAAGAGTGGATGCTGCCAATAGGGAAAAATTTAGAGAGAGGTGATTTAAATAGAAAGAAGAACTTATTTCCAGGGTACAAAGTTAATGGAAATATGTTGGTAGAAACACAGTGGAGTTAATCTTTTATATATATATATATATATATATATATATATATATATATATATATATAATATATATATATATATATATATATGTTACCCCTGTCACTGTGTGTAGGGTGGGGTGCAAATGTTACACAGTGCACCTGCCTCTCAAGCCATGGCTAGCTGAGGGGCATGGGTGTAAATGACCAGTGGGTCCCTGCACATGCAGGTGTTTCTTTGTAAGTAGTTGGACACAGGTGATGTCACTTTGTGGTGCAATAATTTCATACTTGCCAACTCTCCCGGAATGTCTGGGAGACTCCCAAAATCTGGGTTGCTCTCCCAGACTCCTGAGAGAGCAGACAAGTCTCCCGCATCCCGCAATTCCCTGGCCAAAATAACGCGATTTGCGGTGAAACGCCTCATTTTGGCCTCGCCCCTCCGCAAAAACGGCATTTTAGTCACGTGGGGCGGGGTCAAATGATGTGATTGACAGTGCCCTGCCCCCTCCCGCTCTCTAGTCACGCCCCTCTCCCAGACTGCAGTGCCTGAAAGTAGGCAAGTATGAATAATTTGGGCACCAGACCATCTCCATGACAAACTAAACTCTTTATTTACACTCCTCTTCATCCAGCATGATAATCATAATGGTTGCAGCAATAAAGAAATATATACAGCTCCTTACTCTCTCCAGCACATGTCCTAATGAGCAATATGAATATAGTTGCAAATATATCTCCTTACTCCTCCTGCATAGTTCTTAATGTTAAGAGAAGACATAGGTCTTAAACCAAGGATTAAACACGGTGATACACAGAGTAACCTGCCTCTGACAAATGTGACGTACTTGGGTACATGCTACTGCTGTTTCTGCTGGTGAACTCGATTCACCAACCCAGTGGGCTGTCACAGTCATATAATCTTTAGTTTACCCAATGCTGCTTGTCCACATATCTGTGGTTAAGTGTACAGTGGGTAGAATGGCATAACTTTGCCTGGATTACAGCTCTTTTTTTCTTGACCATGGTAAAAGGCGTTTTCTTAGATGTTTGTTTCCCTGACTTAATAGACTATGTACTTTTTCATAGGCTTTACCAGATAACCTACAGGGATTACTATCATCAGGACTGGTGAAAGCAGCTGCTTGCTGCTCCTGCTCTTCTGTGCACTGCTGTGAATCCATTTGGATAACACTGTACACTTTTTGGTGCAAATTCAGAAAAAAAGCCTGCAAGGACTAGTATTTATATTTCAGCAATGACAATTAGCAATGCAACTCTCCTTTTTGTGTTACCTATATAACACTGTAGAATTTTACTGCAGAATTACACCAACCCTGACAGCACTAGTTTTTTTTATTTTTATGCAATGAGAATTACCAACGCAGCTCTCCTTTTTGTGTGTTACCTATATAACACAGTAGAATTGGACTGCAGAATTACATCAACCCTGTAAGCACTATAATTTGTATTTTTCTACAAAGAGTTTTAACACTGGAGCTCTCCTATCTGTGTTTTACCTATATAACACAGTAGAATTGGACTGCAGAATTATACCAACCCTGCCAGCAGCACTAGTATTTGTATTTTTCTGCAATGAGATTTAACACTGGAGCTATGGAGCTCTCCTGAATGTCACTGATTACTTTCTTTAACACTGCTACCACCCTCCTCTTTCAATTCTCTAACTTTGCCTGCCCAATTGCTCTATACTCTATGCTACCCCTTCTGTATCCCTCTCTCAAATGGCGCTAGATCGCCATGGAGGGCGGTATTTATAGATTCCAAAACTCGCAAGATCCGAGATCCGACGACGTCACGATAACGCTTTGCCTCGTTTTCAAATCTGAAAACAGCCGAATCGGCTCGGTACTCGGATCCCCTAAGTTCGGGTGTGTTCGAGGAACCGAGCCTGAGCATCTCTAGTAATGACCAACAATTATTGTATTAAATCAGTGCACTGAGTCCATAATTAATCAACAATGGTACATTTACTTTCCCAAAGTGCACATATATGTAAGCTTGTTGTAGTTGTGGTCTTACAGAAGGTTCACAATATACATAAAACAATGTTTGTTGTAAACTGCCTGTATAGGTGAAGAATAGCGATTAAAGTCCAAAATCTCCTATGTATTATCTTCACCTGAAAATGAGTCCTTTGTAATCTACCAGAGGTTCTGGTGTCAAATGTAATAGTCCTTGTGACTGAATCACTTCTAAATAACTTATTGCATACATATATTTAAATATATTTAAAATATTAGCACATTGCGCCAATTTATATAATTGCAATTTATATAACTGGAAATGTACTGATATTTTTTTATATTGTGTGTATTTCGGTATAGGAAATGTATTGATTTCTAATGTATTATGTCAGGTTAGAGGGAGTCTGTTTTGCTGAAAGTAGGAAAAAACCTGCTTTAGCCTGAAGGCTCAGCAGGAGGTCGTTATCGGTTGTCATGTCTTGTTTGAGAGACAGGGTACCACCTAACAATGTAGACAGCAAATCTGAGGAAGTCACAGGTTGATGTGTAAGTTAAATTGTGTTACATGCAAGATAAACAAACTACTTAAATAATGCAACAAGCAATTCATTTAGGACATTTTGGTGTCTGGTCAGATCAGGGGGCTGGGCTACCCCCTGACAACATGTGTAAAAGGAGCTCTGTTTTACCATGCAATGTATCATTTTCCTTCTGACATCTGGATGATCACCAGTACAACAAACTAGTGTGTAAACGTCCTTGTCAGGACTCTTGAGCAATAAACCATTACTGCATGAAGATTCTGGCTGTGACTATTACCTGCTGTATCCTGTGACAAACAGATAAGAGCTTAGACTCTAATCCGTTCCCCGGCTGTCCTGTGTTTAACCCAGCATCTCTGTATCAATGCTCTGCCTGCTACTCATTACCGCAACTATACCAACTTCCCCGGAAGTACGCGGTTCTGTGTGCCACAAAGGAGCCCAGTGGTGGCAGCCGAATTCTCCTACAACTATTGCGCAGTTGGCATTCACAGTCGGTGAGTGTCTGGTATCAAGGTAACACAAGTAGGAATGTTCAGTAACTGCCGGTTACTTACGGTGAGAAGGAAATCAAAATAAACTGTGGGGGAAGAAAATCCCTAAACTCCGGGTCCCAAGGTTCCAGAATAGTCTTATGTAAATGTAAAGTCTCTTATTGTTATGGCTCACGTCCCAGGTATCAACTCCTAGAACCGCTTCAGAGGTCTTCGCCTTTAGCAGCCACCTTTCCCGTAGAGCTAGACAGGTACTCGGATGCTGCCAGGTTTTGTTCTCTAGTAGTAGGAGCTGATAACCTGAGATCGTAGCGCAGGTGATTGCAAAGAGGAGGAATCAAGTGTCCAGGTAAAGGTTTCAGGGTCACAGGCAAATCACTGGAGTCAGTATTCAAGCAAGGGGTCAGGGTCACAGGCAAATGAGCAACGTCAAAATCCAGGCCAGGGGTCAGCAACAGAAATACAGAAAACAGCAGGAACACAACAGCAGGAGAAGTATGCTTGGGAGCAGGGACTATAACCGGCAGTGAGGACAAAATACTTTGATGGATAAATCAGAACGAAGGAGGACAGGGCTAACAATCAGCCTCAGGAGGCTGCTAATTAATTACTAGCTTAGAACTAGCATAAGTCATATCACAAACCAGGAACATGTATGAAAATATAAATGACAAATTAGAATCATGCGAGAGTTCCCCCTGGAGTTGGAGGATGTCCCTACACCTACTCTATGCCACAATGATAACAGGGCATTGTAACTAATGCACGTGCTCAGCTGCTACCTCACGCCATGATGTGGCGTACTGCCGCGGCTCGTGACACTTATATGTATAGTTTTGTTAGCATCCACAGGGTGCAAGAAATGATGTTGCAGATGTGGAAAGGAATGATAATTCCGCTGGCGGTAACGGGCGGGTTTTAATGACTTGCCACTCTGAGGTGTCTTCTGGGGGCTCCAGGTCCTCTTGTGTCCCTCTGTACTAGTAGTAAGCAGTTGTTGAACTCCGGCGTCCATGCTGCTGATAAATCTCAAAGCCATTTTGGATCACACCTGCTCGCCAATTCTCCCACCACAGGCTGCATTCAGTTAACATCTGCAACATCTGGAAAAGCACCAATCATGTCCCTTGAAACTACCCACACCATTGTGTGCTGTCACTTATCTCTCCAGCTTCTGGTAGCATTTTCAGCTGCTGGCTGATAATCAGATGTCTGCCTCTGCTCGATACACTCAATGGCATCAGGGAAGGACATGTCTGTGCTCATATTCTGCAGTATGGATTTTTTGCAACTATATTGTTTATTATCAGCTAATCATTTATAGTATTTTAATATAGTATAAATACCAGATTTCCCAATAACTACATTTTAATAAAAAATAATCTTGGCTTTGGAGACAATAGTAAACTTTCTAATAAGAAATAGATTATTACTGCAAAACTGAATCATGGTTGTTGTTGTCCACTAGTCCAGCTCTGTAGCAGCGTAACTAGAAACCAACCATCAGTAATTAGCAGTCATAGGTAAACGTCCTGGTAAGCTGCATGCAAAATAGTGTAGAAAGTTTATACTTCAGATAACAATACACTTGTTAAACAAGTAAAAAACCTAAATATAGAACTGAAAGATTACAACATTACAACTTCAGCATTTGAGCGAATATCATCAAGTGGTCATGATGTCACTGCTCAGTAAATGCATGCATGCATGTTTATATATGAAATCAGGAGAGCGTGATGTATGGCATATTGAATATGGGATAATGTATGTGGGAGCCTTGTGGGAATGGATATGAAGGTGTATGATGTCACAATCGGGGTCATGTCCTTTGGGGGTGGCAGGGTCATTGTGAGTCAACAGATTAGTAGGAGCCTACATTTGTTGGTGCCTTGTTTTGACTGCTGCAGGAAGGGCTGTTACAACTCATGGATGTGGTCAGAGCTATACATGTACACGGAGAAGGAGCGGAAGACAATGTTAAGGGGTGGAGTATACAACTTCACACACTAATCAGTCACTTAGGCCAAACTATCAAAGCATTGGGAGAAGTGGGTGTATGACATATTGCTGTATACCTGCCCACCATGATCACTGCTCTAATGTAATAAATTACCATCCTTCCCCCTAGAAGCCCAACAGCTTACTCAAAGAGCTCTGGTCTTGGTCGCAGAGAGACTTCTGCTGCTGTGTCTGGTTACCATCTCTTTGGAGCAATTTTTACTTTGAGAGAGCACTAGACCACAGAACAGGTCTCTTGGTAGATTCTTTGGGTGGGAGATTTAAGATACATCTCTCAGCTCAGACTTAGTAGTACCAGGGTGGAGAGGGTACTGGTCTGTGTGTGTATATTGTAACTACCTTGTAGCAGTATGTACTGCACTACTTTTCATAAAGATCCTGCTGTATTCCTGCATGAAGCATATTATCTGCTAAATTCCTGTGACATTCAGATAAGAGCTACCACTGTAATCTATCCCCCAAGTGAGCTTTGTAGAACTCTTGAGTGTCTTGAGTCAACGCATTGCCTGCTACCCTGCAGTCCTGTTCCAAAGTGAGTAGTCAGGAGAAACCAGCCATAGTAACCAGCAAAGAGGTGCTGCAGCTGTTACACACACCGTATAAAAGTAAGCGGTTCCAGGTACCACTGAAGGGTCGTGGTGGTGTCAGTGGCTATACTACTCCAAGGTGGTGAACAGTTGACACTTACAGTTGGCAAGTGTCTAGTGGCACCATTAGGAGTGGTCAGTAATGGTAAGGTACTGATAGTAAGAGGAACCCCATGACAAATTTCTAGAACTAGAGAATGGAAAAGCTTCTACAGTGCTTCACTCTTATCTGCTGCCTGATGGGTTTCAATTAGATCATACACCAATCTGATACATAAACATGTAGCAATAACAATCAGAAACCTCACAAGTCCTGTCAATATTTCCCATAAGATTTCATAAAAGAAACAATAAAATACACTTATTTTTTCTAAGTGGGATTCTCTCGATTTTGTCATGGTAGTGGTCGAACACAGCTGCTCTGATCACATTTAGTCTTATTATTTGCTTTATAAAACCACCAATCAGATCTGGGGGTGTGAGTGAAGCATTTTGGGGCAGAGTTCACATAATAAGTCATAGCAAGGGCATAAAGCTGGGGACCACATGTTAACTTATCAGTTAACAGGTGACCTAAAGCCACCAGTGGTCGTCACAGTATTTATTACTGGATATAATTGCTAGAGCTCTGCATAATACTACTAATAATCATATTACTGGACAAAACTACTAGTGTTGTGCATAGCACTGGCATATTACTACTCATGGATATATTACTGGCATATTACTCCTGATTTGCATATTACTGGGCATTACTACTGACGGGCATATTATTGTGACTAATGCAACTGGTAATGTGGGGCTCCTTGTGGGTGTGTGTCATGATAACAGTATAAATAATAATGTCTGTTACCTTATTCTGGCAATCGGATCTCCAAGGCTGGAAGTTGGCTGCTTAGAAAGGAGTTCCTGATGAAGGTTAGCTGAAAGTCATCCGTGAGGATGTAGAAGTGATGATCACAGAGAGGCAGTTTCCAGACACAGAAACAGACGTGAAGAAAGCTGAAGGCTTAATGTCACGATAATAAAGTCACTGTCCAGTGTCCCAGCCGGTTTAGCAATACTTAGGAGACTTTGAAAAAGTACAGCCTGAAGGGGTTAATATCTGGAGACTGTATGTCCAGGGCTACACAATGCAGTATGTGTGTACATATAAATGTAGTAGTGGTCAACCTAGGAGATTCCCAGGAAACAGACTGCAGCGTGACCATAATGCAAGTCACATCAGTGAATGATAAGTAAATGTCAGTAAGCAAGTTCCAGAGGATGAAACTAAAGCAAGTTCACTTGTCTTGCAAGTTCACAGAAATAGCCAAATTAGGAAACAGGGTTTCAAAGGAATAAACAAAAGTGAGTCCAGAATCCAAAGCCGGGTTAATACACGGTATAGCAGGTCAGTAAACAGGACACCAAAGGGTTAAGGCAAAAGGCACGTCCAATTTGTCTAAAGCAGGGTCTAAAGCAAGAGGTCAGTGTCAGGTACTTAGGCTGGCTGTTAATACAATCACCTAGCAAAGCCAATATGACAGATGGCCCCTTTTATAGTGATAATAGGTGCTTCTTGATGACCTCAGTAGGAAACTTTCAGTGTAAGTGAGAAAGTTCTGCACATGCTCAGAACTGCTGTGGATTGTTGGTAAGCAAGAAAGGAATCCAGACCAGACCTCTGAAGGAGGAGAGCCTGGGCAAGACAGGCAATTGCTGAAGACCTGTAACAGTGGGCAAGCCGTAGGAAATGGCTTGCCCTAATAGGGAAGGAGCGGCATGTCCGGGCTGAAGACGGGCATGCTGCTGCTATTGTACCCGTCGGCAGGGACAGTGTGATAATGTGCAAAAATTTATTGTACATTATTATTTTCTGTGTTAGGGCTACGGCTATTAGATAAGCCTTTAGAACTGGGCTTATAGAGGTCTTCACCTGTAGCAGCTACCTTTCCCGTAGAACTAATGTTGTTCGGAGGTACTAGGGTGCCCCTAGGACTTAAGATCTAGGGTAGTAAAGGCTTATCAGTGTAACTGTAGCGCAGGGTGGAGGAAGCTGGAATACACGGATAGGCCAGAGGTCATGGGTCAGCAGTGAGCAAGATAACCAGGAAACAGGCCAGAGGTCAGGCCAGGTAGCAAACAGGGGTAATCCAGTGAACAGGCAGAGGTCAGGGGCAATCAGCGTACAAGCAGGGTCAAAGTGAAAGCCAAAGGTCACAACAGGAATCAGATCAAATGCAGAGTATCCACAGGATAGCACAGGACAGAGCTGGTCAACAATTATGCAGCACACAGACGCTATAACCGGCACCCTCCCTGCCTTAAATAGCAATATTGACCAATCAGGAGTCAATGATCCAGTGAATAGTAATTAGCCCCAGGAGGTGATTAATTAATTTACAAGCAATGATCATCCCAGCCTCTGCCATGATAACGGACGGGATGGAGCAGGAGGAAATGACGTCCCGGCTGTTGCCATGACAGCTGGGACGGAGATGGAGGAAGTGAGACGCAAATTGATGTGGCTCGTAACATTTTGCTTTCTTTTTATTTGTATTATATATTAAGTTACGTATGTGGTCTGATAACCGTGAACACTGTGGGTGGGACTGAGGCCTATATTGTCTTGGTTTACCACTAGTAGAAACTACATAAAAATCAATTTAATACAGACCAGTCAAGTGATATGGAAAGGTGTATAATGCTAGCAATCGCTTATCAATTACTAGTGTGTAGTCTAATCAAATAGTGTCTAATATGTCTAAATAAAATGAGATATTGTCTTCTTTTATGGACTTTTCTTCTTCCCGATCAGTATATATAGGTTTCTTTCATGACTGATTTATGAAGGATAAATTTTACATTTAAGAGGACAATATTCATGCATTTTTTTTTTTATCTAAAAATAGCTTTGCAAGCTGTGCTTAAACAGAGTAAAAATGCTTCGTAAGCATCCATGCTGAGTAAAGAATGTCACAATTTATACACTGATAATTAAAACGTCTCCTGTTGACTTACTAACAATGTAGCAGACAACCATGCAGCAATTAATCTTTTATTCTGTATGAAATATTTTTTAATTTAAAAATGTAAAACATTGAAATTGTTCTTAACCCTCTACATGGTAGTTCAGACTGCCTTGCATTATTAAATTCTGTCCAACATGTTCCAAGATGTTTTCCAACATGACTGGTTTTTGTCCACTCAACATACATGAGTTGTGCATTGCTGGAAGGGGGTTATTTAATCTCATCAGTATCTTTTATCACTTAATCTACATAGGTGAGTAGAATCACATCCTGAAACAATTCAAACACTGTGCCTTAATTGCCATTACTAAGGGCTAATTTAAGATACTCTCCACCTCCTAGTGAAAAATCAATCACACACAATTTAGCATACAGCTATCTAACAATCAGAGGATATATAAACTCAAGTAACATATTTACTTAAATACATTGAAAGCCTATGCATTAAAGTCTAACTACACGCAAAGCAAAATGCTTGGTTTTGGAAGGAATTCGTGGTTTTAAGAAAACAAACAGAATTATACTTACCTTGGATTGGTTATTCACAAAATCTGCCTAGGTCACTTGTGGTTATAAGAGTACCAGGCTGAGTGTTAAGAGATGAGAACAAAGCAAAATAGCATCATTATATCGGTGAATTCAGTACTGTAATATTTGCTTTATGAGATGGGAGCAAAGGAGGTGATACCCTAGCTAAAACTAAAATTTTGTACACTAATATTAAATGTAATATAACTTGATATATTTTAGTGCTTAACATAACAAGGTTAAACATTTGGAAGTTATTCAATGGAGATACTGTTTATCAATTTATCAATTTAAATAGTGAAGTTATATATTAAATTTACCACTGTTAAGTCTGTGACTTATATTTCAATAAACGTATTTAGAAACCATTAAACAGTGGATTAGGCATGTTTATTTACTGTAAATCTGCAGGAAACACATTGCACAAAATTATAGATTCATATACCAAATTATACAACACACAGTAAGATAGGAACCATGTACTCCACAACCGTGAAGTACTGCAGGAGCCTCATGTGATGTGCTCCCGCATGTGATGTGCTCCCGCATGTACTTTCGGTGAATTCAGTACTGTAATCTTTGCTTTATGAGATGGGAGCAAAAGTTAGAGAAAATTTCAGGCCAGATATCACCATGAAACCTCCTCGAGCGAGGCTCTGGCTGCACTTCGCTGTTAATTGAATACCTTATTATAATTCATGTGTCCTACAGGTGACCTATACATAACATTCAGTGCTTACCAGACTAATTTCTTTTGAATCTCTACCAATCTGCTAATACAGCCTATTAACATTTCTAACACTGGTTTGTGTTTGAAATGGTTCACATCAGCATATATATATATATATATATATATATATATATATATATATATATATATATAAAATCTCTAGAAATTAAGATTTTAACATTAAATATCTTTAATCTGTGACAATGGTAACAAACCCAATATGAATCCTACATTGGTCAAAGTTATTTTAAAGAACACTCAAGAAAAAAATACCATGTTTACATTTATTGCAATTTACTCATTGGAATATGCAGGAGTTTATAACATTTTTAAATTCAGAATATAACCTAGCATTATAGAAAGTTTTAGTCACTTACTACAGATTTGTGATTGCTTTGGTTTGTTTAGGGAGGGATTGCTGGTTCCTGGAATCATTAAAGCAATAAATAAAACTTTTCTTTGGTCTACAAACCTTCAAGTGTTCTTTGAAAACCCACCTCTTCATGCAAGCTTATAATATTCCTCAACCACCCTCTTAACTTCATTAGGTTACCCTATTATCAGCCTTTATCCAATTCAAACAAGACAACAACCCTCTGACCCCAGACCAACAGTGCTGTGTAACTGTATCACGCAGATTACGAATCACTTTTTACCTTTGCATTCTGGCTGAACCAATATGCAATATGTAGATTTAACCTCATGTACTCGACTACCATTGACCTATAGATTTTAAGCTTACGAGCAGGGCCTTCTTACCTCTCTGTCTGTTTGTATTACCCAGTATTGTTTTATTTTATGTTTGTTACCAATTGTAAAGTGCTATGGAATTTGCTGGTGTTATATAAATAAATGATGATAATGATGAAATATTGTCTAGAAAATGCTAAGAAAGAACAAAAATACATGAAAAAAACCTGTAGCCCCGCGTATGACTATTATGTAGTATTGCAGAGTTTTTCCATCCAAATATTAAGTTTATTGAACAATATAGAGCATTACAACATTTTCATTATGGGGGGCCATATGTTTTGGACCTACATAGAGGGGTCCAGATATAATTTTAAAAAAAACTTATTTTTAGAATTTTGAGAACCATATCATGCTCAACTTTCCACAAATGCATAAAAAAATATGCAAATCCCACTAGTAGCGCAATTCCTATTTTAGATATAAAGACAGTTATATTGGAAAGACATAAATTAAATTTCACATAATTTTATATACTCGATACACAGATACAAATAATTCCATACAGTAAAGTACTGTGCAATTGCCTACATATATACAGACATTGTGCTGGGTACAAACACTAGGTTTGATGAAAAAATATTTATTTTTACTTATTCAAGTCCTGTGAGTCCTCTTCCCCCTTGGTGCCCCCTAGGGTGATTAATCACCTCTGCCTGAGGAGACACTAGTCACAAAGTCCTGGAAAGGAGGTAGCCAGGCTTTCCTGAAAGTAGCCCTACATTGAGCAGGAGACAGGGGTAGACTGGGCTGGAAGGTAGGGGAGTATCTGCCCCCCGGGCTGGTCCCGTAGTTTTTCCTTTAAAATATTTCTAATAGGCTGCTGAGTTGAGTCTTGCCCCCCCAAGCTAAAATTTACCAGCCCTCCTCTGGTAGGAGAACCCTATAACCAAGATCAAACATTGCGCATTACATCCTCCATATTGAAGTATGTATTACATCCTCCATATTGAATTATGTATTAAATTCTCTGTATTGAATATGATATATGACAAACACACAAAACATAAAATAGCAGACAATACAAGTCCTGTGCAGAATTCAGTATTCACATTCTTCTACTTCACCAATCAGCTAAATTATCAGTGGAATTGTTTCATATCTCCATCCAGCACCTTTTACATGCCCGCTAATCAATCCCAGAGCAATATTAACGGCATGTGTAAACATATGCAGATTGTAACTACATATGCTATGAAAGTCCCATACAATCTAAGCTTGGGAGCAGGGCCCTCTTACCTTTCTTGCTGTCTTTATTACCCAGTATTGTTTTATTATTTTGTTTGTTCCCTATTATAAAGCGTGTAAAAGTGTAAATGATATGATTCTACCTTTAAACGTTCATTGTATTTTACTGTGATGCTATATTTCTCCTTAATAATTATGATAAATACTAAGATTCCTATATTGAATAAAATACCCTTTAGTCACTAGCTACTTAGAATATTAACTAGAGTCTCATGTATTACTTGTGAAACATAAATTTATATATAAAAACTAGATTTTCACATATATTTAGTAAAAACACAGCATTTTTTGGTATGCACAAGTCATATTTAAACACCTAGGTGTGGAAAGTAATTGCTTATGAGAACCAGTCCCTGATTAACATTCTGAGATACACTAGAATATATGTCGATATCTTAATAATAAAATAAGTATTAAGTATATTTTAATACTTTAAGTATACATTAATTTAAGACTAAATATGACATAATAATACGATAAGTATTAAGTATACTTTAATACTTTAAGTATATATTAATTTAAGACTAAATATGACTTCACTAATTGTAATATTTCCATTTAAGATTTACTTGTGATTAATTACCAACAGTCCAGATGTCAACATTGTCTGAGGTACCAAAATTAAGACGCCATTCTATCTGCCCAGAGAGAGAGACAGAACTTATTGCATATTATAATTAACTTCTTTAAGGAACATTGTATAAACACTGCAATTACATATGTATATGTATGATCCCATTGTTAAAATAGTATAAAAGTTTCCTCTTACTGACTATGGTCAGAGGGTTCAGTAATGAAACTCTAGGCTATCGTTAGCAGCACTACATAATTCAATTTAAACTAATATATTTATCTTCACTTCTAGCAACTGGATCGGACAATATATTTTGTTCCATTTTATTCATTTGGGGTTCGGACAGTCTTCCTTTTGCCACTTCCAACAAAACCACAGACTTCAGCCTACTAAGATGATGTCAACAAAAAAATTTTGAGAGCAGTAAGCATAGATTAAAATAGTATCTATATTTAGTCATAATACATTAATACAGATATGTATTGTATACAGTTGATAAAAATTCCTACATATATACTTGTGGAGTCAAATTCATAAAGACCTGAAAAGTCCTCAAATCCAATAAAATGTCTCAATACATGTGTAACAGTCCTGATATCCAGATATTGTATAGTATACAGTTCTGTATATAAATTGCTACAATCGAGAGGAAAAATATGTAGATAACCACCAATATAGGACACTGGAAATGTTAATACTGTTTTAGGCTGGAATATAGATGTATTAATCGATGTGTATAGCAGAACCCTCTGTCAAAGTCAAATAAATGTATGAAAGAAACTATATTGATTAATTTTGGTTTAGCGTGGTTTACCGATTGCGATCAGTACTCCACGTGTTGTGACGCAATCGCACGATAAAAAACGACGCATACACTTACCATTACACATTCACTTGTACATAGTTCATTTTATAATAGTTCCAACCCACAGTCGTTTATGAACAGATGTTATTGAGTTTATAGTTTAAATATTAAATACTTGATAGCTTATTTGTATACTGGAATTTAAAGTTGATATTTGTGTGCTACGTGAAAAAACAGTCAGTATTTAACTTATGTGCAAAACAGAAACCTAGTTTGCACCCCCTGCATTGTAACATGGTTTTGTCCAGGAGACCTCTTCATTTAAGATCCTTAATAAATCAGGCCCAAAATCATCAATGAAGCTGCCAAAGAGGACCAGGTTCACCCCAAACTCCAAACCCCAGATGTAACGCTTCTCAAAGAGCCCCATATAAAGATTAGCGAAGCCCGGGGTGAATCTGGTCCCCATGGCCGTAATGAGTACCTGTAAATAAAACTGAGAATCAAACAAAAGTAATTGTGTTTAAGAATAAAATGAATAGATGACAGAATGAGATCACATAATGAATGATCCATCTCGGCACTTTGTGCCAAGTAATATTTAACCTCTTCAATCCCTTGTTGGTAAGGGATATTAAAATATAACGCTTCCACATCACACGTGAGTAGATGGTAATTTGGTTTCCAACTCACTCTTTTTATTAATTTCAGGAAACACAAATAGTATCCTTTATATGTGACTTCAGTAAAAAACAAAAGGTTGTAAATGAGAAAATTAGAAACAGCAAAAAACGACAGATTACTCATAAGGGAACCCACACCTGAAATAATAGGCCGACCGGGGGGTGAAAAAAGTGTCTTGTGAAGTTTGGGTAGGTGCTAGTATGTGGGAAACACATGGATGTTGAGTGAATAAAAAACAAAATGTTTCAGAGGAGATCACACCATCAGCAAGGGCCGTGTCTGATACACCAAAGTTGGATCTTTCTCCAATTTAGAATTGAAGCACTCATTGTCCAATTGTCTCTTGGCTTCAAAGAGATAATCCACTTTGTCTTGGATCACTAGCCTGCCTCCCTTATCAGCTGGCTTGATCATAATACTAGTGTTCAGCGTTAGGTTTTCTATGCTCTCCTTTCCTTGAACGTTAAATTATCCCTAAAGAAGTTCCTTTGATGCTCTATCAATAAAAGGTCCTAAAATCATCCATAGTACTCTTATAGCTGCTTTCATAGGGGCATTTGAATTGCAGTGGGTAGAAATTGGATTTGTTTTTGAAACTCCTATAAGAGGCAGAATTGTTAAAGTCATAAACCTCAATTACCGATAGTGGTTCTACTCCCATACTTTGTTCTCTCAGGGATTCTAAGTGTGACACAGCCACTTCCTATTCTGTGTCTAAGAGAATAGCATGGTAAATACGGTATTCAAGAAATCCAGAAACCTCAAGGAAAGCTTACCACCTAGTTTCTATAAGAGTAACAATAGAGAAGTTACACTCTCAACAGAGCCGACTACCAAGAGGGGGTTAGGTGATAGGCCTAATGGTTTTTAAAGATGAGGTAGAAATAAATGTATTACCTGTGGATTTACGGATCATAAAAGTGTGAATTTTTTCCTCATTCTTATCAGGAGATAAGTTTTTGAATGATAAGGTTTTGGATTGTCAATCCACTTTTGTAGTTTACTTCATTAATTGCAAGTGTGGTACCCAGGACATGGGACGCACTATTAGATCGTTAGGGGTTCATTTTCAAGAACATCAACGCAATATATTGAGAAATGTTAGAACACATAGTTTATTATCACATGTGAATTCTTGATAGAAAGAGAGACTTTAAGGCCCTAAAATAAGAGCGATTGAACAGATTGGTGTAACCAAAAGAGGAGGAGATCGGTTCAATCTACTTTGTAAACATGGAGCATGCTGGTTTTATAGACTTAAAACTTTGATACCACTCGATTTTAATGATACTATTGAACTTAAAAACATCTGATTTATTATCATAATTTATCTATTTATTATTTTTCATTTTCTTGTTTATTATCCGTTATGATTAGTTATTAATTGGACTGTTCTCTTTGTATCTTTTACACATTTCGGGAGGGTTTTTTGTCATTAGTAGTTCTATAAATAGATTTTGGTTTTATTTAAGTTTGTGTTGGAGTTTTCCAACACATAGATATTTCTACATCCCAATGATTAGAATTATTGTCTACCTTATTAATAAGATCCATATTTAGTGGGGATCTATGATCTATGAGTTTGTATTGTTAGGTTATATGATTAGTTACTCATGTATTGAGATCAAAGTATGATATGTTTTTTAGGATTGCCTGATCTATGCAAATTATATCTATTTAGGTCATCAACCATACTTTGATCGGTGCTAATGGGGTGTCAAATGGCTGGTGACTATTTTGTTTCCCTGACAAATGATTAGTTATGTAAGACTCCAAGATCTATTGTATGTTTATATATCTTTTCTGGGATGATACAAAATACTTATCAATAATATATTTATTTTTACAATAATATTATAGCATGTGTAGAGTATATAGACCTGAGTCATTAAGGAGAGCAAAGCATAAAAAAGAAGTAATTTTGCACCTAGGCAAAAGCAATGTTACATTGAAGGGGAGCTAAATGTATAACATGGGGACAGATTTATAGTTGGGATAGGGCATGTACTAAATCAACTTTAAATTTCAGTGTAAAAATAAAGATACCAAGTATTTGTGTGCTACATGACAAAACAGTTCAACAGTAATTGATGTGCAAAATAATAAACTAATTTGCACCCCTTGTATTGTATCATGGTTTGTCCAGGAAAAAACGTACTCCTTTTTTAGTATTACTCTCCTTAATGACTCAGGCCCTATATGTTTTGTTTATAAAGGTTTTTTCTTTTTATATATCAGTTTATTTGTTAATTTGTTGATGATAGGATGAATGGTGATCTAATTTATTGGCCAATGAGGATCATGATACATTGAAGGGAAAGGTAAATGTATAATGTGGGGACAGATTTATAGTTGGGATAGGGCATGTACTAAATCAACTTTAAATTTCAGTGTAAAAATAATTAATTTATTGGCCAATGAGGATCATGTGATAGGTGGCGATCATGCAATCACCACCCTCTTTGGGATTTTTTTAAATTACCAATTAATACTAATTATTTTTTTACAATTATTCTACATTATGGAGATACTTGATACACTATGCTGATAACCACTCTTATATCAGCTGATTTACCAATTGTTTTGATACAATATTGACGGAATGCTGAATGGAGATCATATGCGATTGACAAACCAAGCCCATGTGACCCGCCGTGCAATCATTGGTAGGCGATGACCATGTGACTGCCACTGCCTTACATAAACAAACAGTGCTGGTATCGAAACTATTCATTTGTGCCTCTGAGGAAACAGTTGATGAGTTGATAAACGCGTCAGGTGATTGTATCACTACCTGGTGGAGTTTTGATTCTTATAACCCCGGGGGTAATCATTTTACCTACAACCAGGAAGATAATGGCATATACCCCTGGACTAACTTTAGGATTGGTCTTTTGATTTCTCCATACTTCTGTGGGCTGAATGAAAGGATAAGTACTATTATTTATCAACTATACATCTATCTTGTTTATGCTGTGACCTGTTCCCGAATTATGGAGGGTTCTGCTATACACAGCGCTTAATACATCTATATTCCAGCCTAAGAGAGTATTAACATTTCCAGTGTCCTATATTGGTGGGTATCTACATTTTTTCCTAGGGATGGTAGCAATTTATATACAGAGCTGTGTGCTATACAATATCCGAAAATCAGGACTTTTACACATGTATTGAGACCTTTCATTGGACTTTGGACAGGTCTTTATGAAATTGACTCCACAAGTATATATGTAGGAATTTTTATCAACTGTATACAATACATATCTGTATTAATGTTTTATGACTAAATTGTCGAAGTCGTATTATTGGATAAACGAAGGTATATTGCTTAATATTGTTTTATTGGTCGACTGCACTCAGTATGCCATGCTACACGGCGATCGCAAGGTAAAATACGCACGTACACACTCGCATTACATCATTTGGTTATTTATATAATTCATATTCATATTGGTTCCGTTACACTGTAATCTATGAGCAGATAGTATTTGGTTTATTATTAGTTTATATAATATGATTATATGTACACTTCAGTGATATTTAAGGTTCAGGTTATAGGAAAGGTGTCATGTCTAGTATCATATTAAACCCCTATTCATCAGCAGCTGTCCGGTTCCATCACCGAAGAGATTGCATATTGCATACTCTAGTTATTGATGTTAGGGAATAAATAGCCAGATTGATATCTTATTGTAAAATGCTAATGGTTTAACTGTAACTGGAGCACATCCCCTGGAGAGATGACCCCCACCTTTGGATTCCTTAGTCTGAACTAGCCTATGACCTGTTTACCCTGGACCCATCTGATGTCTGGACCTATAGAAGCAAGCCACATCATCTCTATTGTTCACTCTGTAACACTGACTGTATATATAATCATAGCTGCACCCCCACTAGCCTCAGTCTACTCTGACCACAGTTATCTAAACAGATATACTGTCCACTGGGACCTGTGGAAGTACAGCGATTGCAGCGGTATGTATTTATCTTTTGGTATTGGCTGTGATGTACTGTATTATATTACAATCATGTATTGAATTGTTAACTTGTTACATCTGCTAAAATAAATCACTTTGTGCGTTAGAAACACAATACAATCGATTGGGCAATGCTTATTTGAAAACGATAGAATTACTTTAATAATTTGGGGGCTCTTGAGTTTCGAGGTTACGTTGCTGGAAGGTATGCAACGCTGACGGAATACGGTTCCTCAACAAAGGGTGGATATTGACGGACGCGTCTCATACGGGAAAGAACGCAATGTGTTTAAAACCTGTTGTCCATTTTGTGTTGAGAAGCCGAATGTCCTCAGTTGCGTAATCTGAAGGAACGCTAACTAGAATCTAGGTACAAGAAAGAAAAATGTTTCTTTATATTGTCGTTTTGCGTTTTCAAAGGTATTGCATTGCCTAGTGTATGTGTAACAAAAAACAAATGCAGCGCTCAAATCTAACTATCTCCCAGTAGAACTAGTAAAGCATGAATAGCAGATCACGAGTGGTCAAATGTATAAAATAGTATTTAATATCACAATAAAATCATACATATATTACCTATTGATGCTTAAATGATGGTAATAGGAGAAAAGATATACAGAATCTACGTCACAGTGCACTGTGACATAGAGAAATATAACAATTCATTGGCTGTAAAAAACCACATGTAATAGTGCTCATGAGTCTATATTGTTGGAACCACACCGCTACTATTAGCAATATGTATAACAGCTGTATACCTTGTAGCCAATATTGTGGTCAAAAAATATATAAGAATTGAGCATTGCTCTGCAAATTCCTCCCAGAAAAAAATGCTGATTATTGCCGTAGTTGTTAGTCCACATATAATAATAAAAGACTTTTTCCGATGGATAATAATATCTATATAGCCATATGTATAGCTCCGTACGGAGTAAAGATAATCTGAAGCCTCCGCTTCCAGTTGGTTTTATAGTATTAGTTCACCATGAAAAGTGTATTCCACTTCATACCCCGCTTGGCTCACAGATGGAGAAAGACACATAAATGAGTAAGATATATTGTAATACTCACTGTCTCTGATTGGAATTAGATGCGTCGTTCTACACACCGTTAATTTATACCATTAAGAATCATCTCCTTAAGATCACTGTGTGTCCGATGGTTATAGATTGGAGTCCCACTCCTTCATGATGCAGACTGGAATCGTGGGTGAATAATAGTGTAGCCTTTTAGGCTTTAGCGGAATACTCTCACGGATAAATTCACGCACTGCATCAGATGATGGTCCTTGTGTAATCCGCGGTTCACAGCTGCGTGTGTAGCCGCCTGACCCACCACTAACTGTGGTGGAAGAAAGCTCCAAGCGGAGAGAGGGGTATGAAGAGACCGTAGGATTCCAATGGAGTCAATTATTTACTTCCAGATTGATCCGGTGATGTCAACTCCTGCGTATGATGAGTGGAATTAGCCGGCACTTAAAGCATATAGAAAATGAATAAAAAATAGCACAATACGGTACCAAATGTAATCAGAGACCAACTAAATAGTTGACTCTATGCCCCTAACGCGTTTCATTACGGAACGTAACTTCATCAGAGGGAATGAACATAGTCATTGAAGCCTTATGGAAACCTTTATATACACTGCAGTTTCAATCAATTAGCTAATTAAACTTTATATGACACACATTTGTGACCACTCGTGATCAAATCTAGCAGCACACATGTAATTGTGTGTGTCTGCTTCAAATAGAGGCAAAGTCCAACAAGGAAAACATAAATCCAGACAATTATACACTGTTACAATGAAGCGTACCCATGTAGAACAACCATAGATCAGCATAACTATACTGTTATCCTAACTAATCAATGTATATCACCGGAAAATAAATAAAGGGAACGAAAATAAAAATAAAAATAAAGATAAAAATAAAAATGAAAATGAATAAAAAAATAATAATAAAAATAAAAATAATATAAATAAATAAAATAAAATAAATAAATACAACTAAATATGCATATGCAATTAAATAAGAAAATAAGAATAAAAAATAAGAATAAAAAATAAATAATAAAATAAAAATAAAATGTGTAGTGTACTTCCTGTTTAGCGTGTATGAACTTCCGGTATTGTTACCACGTGTTTAAACAATCATGTTCATAGTCTGTTATATATGTAACATATTCTACATATGTGTCAATATGTTCATAGTCTGTTATATAAGCATTTGTTAAAACCTCTGTAAAACTACCATTGATTGGGAAATCTATCTTCTGTGCAGAAAACAAAAGGTTGTATGTGAATTGTATGCATAAAGATAAGAGAAGAGTTTGCATACTGGTGAAAAGAGATAGATAAATGAAGAATTTGCATACTGTTGAAGACAGACAAAGAGGTGATTTACTATTGAAAGACAGGGATATCGGTTGCTGCCTGACCAGGGGGACTGGATGGGCAAGGTTGTGTTTGAAATAAGAATGGTATAATAAGTAGTATATGGTGGGGTGTTGTTTTAAGTAGTGTGCGGCATTTTGAGCAGCATGCGGTGTTATAATAAGTAGTATGTGGAATTTTATGTAGCATACGGTGTTATAGGTAATATACAGTATTCTAAGCTGTATATGGTGTAGGTTCAGGTAGTATGTGGAATTTTATGTAGCATACGGTGTTATAGGTAATATACGGTATTCTAAGCTGTATATGGTGTGGGTTCAAGTAGTATGTGTAATTTTATGTAGCATACGGTGTTATAGGTAATATACAGTATTCTAAGCTGTATATGGTGTGGGTTCAAGTAGTATGTGGAATTTTATGTAGCATACGGTGTTATAGGTAATATACAGTATTCTAAGCTGTATATGGTGTGGGTTCAAGTAGTATGTGGAATTTTATGTAGCATACGGTGTTATAGGTAATATACAGTATTCTAAGCTGTATATGGTGTGGGTTTTTATGGTAGTATGTGGTATTTTGAGTAGCATATGGTGTATTGAAGAAGTACGTGATTTGAATAAGTAGTATACAGGGTATACGGTGAAAACAGATTTTGTGGAGAGCCAGGATATTGAGGAGCTGATATTTCTGTTGTCCATAGTGATATTTCTGTGTTAGGAGGTGTGTGGGCGTAGCCTGTGAAACCATCCATGGATAAAAATCTCTAGTAGGTTCTGTTTGAAAGGAGAACAGGTAAAAAGTCTTTTTGTGTAGCGTTGAGAAATAGGTTGTTTTCACAATGGATGCGAAGCAAACGCTAGAGATAGTTCATGTTGTGCTGCCTAATGAATGGCCGGTTAGTTCGGCAAGGTATGTTATGCATAATAAATATGGTGCATACGCAACGGCATATTGCGACAAGTGTGTGAAGATGACCAAGGATTGTGAGAGACCTTTCCCAAACATAGGTAGTTTTGAGTCGGAGGTGTTAAGTAATGTTAGAAATAAAGTGCGGTTGATTATATCAACAAAAACGAGAATTAAACATGATGATTGTTTAAAATTGTGGCAAATTGAAGGCAACACGTGGCAGAGCAGCGAGTGCACAGCGGAAGTAGGCGTTGCAAAAAGCGCGCACACAGCGGAAGTGAGCATTGAGAAACGTGGAGAACTGAGCGCACGTGCGCCCTCGCAGCCGAATGTGATTGAGGTGATAAGTACAGCCAATACCAAAAATGTTAAGAATGTAACCAGTAACTTGTATCCTATAATTTACGTTAAGGATTAGCTATCAAGGGAAGAAGGTGAACCCACCGTCATTTTGACCACTGCCCATGCTAGTAACATGCAAGAGGCACCACATGGATAAGGAAAGGGAACGGTTCCACCAGCAGGGGCAGCGTCTGAAATCGGTGAGAATAGTGTAGAGATTAATAGAAGGGGAGACATCCATTATACTGCAACAGCAATTCCAGCAACTAGTTCAGAATGTAGTTATTTAGTAGGCTTGCATCCTGTCTGTACAATAGCAGTTCCCAATGGGAAGGCAGACAGAGATGGCGTAGTTCCCATAAGACATGTAGAAATGCATTGTCCATGGACTAGATCTGAAGTGCGTACAATTATATCTGAGTTCCCAGACCCTAGGAAAGATTTAGCCAAGTGTCAGAAATTTGTTAGCGATTTAGGTTATGCACATGAGCCAACTAATAAAGATTGGCGAGTGGTGTTTAGGGCCTGTCTTCCTCCCGGTACTGATATACAAAAGTTGATTAAGGATTGTATGTTGGAGGAAGAGAAGTCCTTAATGATGATGATAATCAGGAAAATATTAAACGCATAATCTCTCAGTTGGCCATATACTTTCCTGTGGTAGTGGACTGGAGTAAAATTTTTACTATCAAACAAAAGGACAGTGAAAATGCAACAGACTATTTTTGCAGGGCTCTGATAGCGATGGAAAAATATACTGGGGTATCATATATAAAGGATAATGTGCACTGCAGGGAGGTTGCTGTTTCAGTTCTAATGGATGGCCTCAGGGAAAACTTGAAAAGAACGGTGCAAACTTCATTACCAAACTGGAAAGGAATCACTGTAAGTGCTCTCAGGGAGTCAGTTATAGGACATGATAAAAGTATAAATAAACAGAAAGAGACACTCAGTGATAGGGTAATGATAATAAGTATCCCAGCACTAGAGGGACTGCACACCCGACCACCAGCATACAACCCACATAACAAGAAACATAAAATAATCAGGTGTTTCAACTGTAACAAAGAAGGACATTTCATGAGAGATTGTAAAAAGGAAAGACACAATACACATAGGGGTGGGTCACCTATATATCCTCCAAGGAGGAATTCACATAGACTAGAAGACTCACACCTGCCCGCGCATGTTATAGCAGCAAATGCTGTGCGGGAAAGCGATAGTCAGCGCTAGGAGTCAGGTCACACCTATAATCCTACAAGCAGGCAAGGTAAAGGTTAAAACTGTAGTAAGTATTAGTGTGCAGGTTACTGATTTAAAAAGGTATACTTTGTTGATTGTGCTCGTTTGTTTTTATGTTGTCCCATGTTTGCTTTCCTAATAGCTGGCCGATGGTAAAAAATGGAAATGTTTGTTTCGTTTGCTGTTTTAAGATAACTATCTTGTTTTTCTTCTCACAGATAAAGGGTACACAAAAGAAATATAGACTTAGTGTTTACAGGGGTGGGATAGAGAAATAGAAAAATCACTCTTGAAAGACTAATTAACAATGGCTCATTGGAACACTCTTTGTTTCGGGCTGCAGTGACTCATGATAATTTGTTTGGCTGAGAATCATTATCTGTCACAGATCTCAAACAGAAGTACAGCTAGGAGTCACGAATTTGGTGAAAACACTCTGTGTTTATTTGCAGAGAGGTATTAACAACAGGTAATAAGGAGCAGTGATAAATACCAGGTTCCAGCTGATGCAGAAAGTAGCATGAATGTCCAGAAACAATCAGGTAAGGACAACAGGAAATTACATCAGGATTGGACAACAGGAAAGGACATCACAGGATGGGACAACAATAACCAGCCCTGTGTGCTGGAAGAGACAGGTATATAAAGGGAAAACCACACCCAGGTGCATGGGATAATTGGTGAACAAGTTAACCCCTAAGGCAAACAAGAAAGGCATAATAGCAGCACCTCTGGTAATCAGAGGTACTGCTGCAATACAATACAATAATAGGACACAAAGGGCAGGAGCTGCCATGCAAAGCAGCATGTAATGCATAAGCTGAGGGCAGATCGTGACAGTACCCCCTCCCTTAAGGGCGGATTCCAGACGCCTAATTACCAGAAATGTCTGAATTCATCGGAATCATAGTCCAGAATTGGGGGCCCGGCAGAAAAGTCCTCGTCCAAGGGCGGAAAGGCAAAGGAGACCATGCCAGTTGCCAGTTCAAGAACTGCAGAACCTCCTCTCCTCTTACGTCCTCCTCTCTTACGGGACTTTCTCGAAATTGGGGCCTGAGCCAACTGAGTGGAGCACAAAGGTATCTCTTGGCCAGGTGAGATGGGTGGTACTGGTGATATTGCAGAGGCCCCGCAAGATGGTATAGCAGGGACAGTTACGAACTTGTTGAAAACTGCCTCAATAAAGGATTGAAAGTCCGATAAAATGGGGTGATCCGTGACGGTTCAGACTTGGCATCCTCGGTAACAGATGGCTCGGACTTGGCAGACGACTTGGCAGCAGGCCCGACAGGAGACCCGGACTGGGCGGCAGGCTTGGCAGCAGGCCCGGACTGGGCGGCATGCTTGGGAGCAGGCCCGGACTGGGCGGCAGGCTTGGGAGCAGGCCCGGACTGGGCGGCAGGCTTGGGAGCTGGCCCGGACTGGGCGGCAGGCTTGGGAGCTGGCCCGGACTGGGCGGCAGGCTTGGGAGCTGGCCCAGACTGGGCGGCAGGCTTGGGAGCTGGCCCGGACTGGGCGGCAGGCTTGGGAGCTGGCCCGGACTGGGCGGCAGGCTTGGGAGCTGGCCCGGACTGGGCGGCAGGCTTGCCAGCACTTTGAGAAGCCTGAGGGCAGACAGCACTTTGAGAAGCCTGAGGGCAGACAGCACTTTGAGAAGCCTGAGGGCAGACAGCACTTTGAGAAGCCTGAGGGCAGACAGCACTTTGAGAAGCCTGAGGGCAGACAGCACCAAGTGGTAACTCGGGCTGAACCGCATGGACTGGCAACTCGGGCTGAACCGCATGGACTGGCAACTCGGGCTGAACCGCATGGACTGGCAACTCGGGCCGGACCGCATGGACTGGCAACTCGGGCCGGACCGCATGGACTGGAAACTCGGGCCGGACCGCATGGACTGGCAACTCGGGCCGGACCGCATGGACTGGCAACTCGGGCCGGACCGCATGGACTGGCAACTCGGGCCGGACCGCATGGACTGGCAACTCGGGCCGAACCGCATGGACTGGCAACTCGGGCTGGACCGCATGGACTGGCAACTCTTCTGGAGCAGACTGGAGGGACAGGACCCCCTCCGGAGAAGTCTTTAAGGGCAGCGCCCCCTCTGGAGCAGACGGTAAGGGCAGCGCCCCCTCTGGAGCAGACGGTAAGGGCAGCGCCCCCTCTGGAGCAGACTGGAAGGGCAGCGCCCCCTCTGGAGCAGACTGGAAGGGCAGCGCCCCCTCTGGAGCAGACTGGAAGGGCAGCGCCCCCTCTGGAGCAGACTGGAAGGGCAGCGCCCCCTCTGGAGCAGACTGGAAGGGCAGCGCCCCCTCAGGAGCAGACTGGAAGGGCAGCGCCCCCTCTGGAGCAGACTGGAAGGGCAGCGCCCCCTCAGGAGCAGACTGGAAGGGCAGCGCCCCCTCAGGAGCAGACTGGAAGGGCAGCGCCCCCTCAGGAGCAGACTGGAAGGGCAGCGCCCCCTCAGGAGCAGACTGGAAGGGCAGCGCCCCCTCTGGAGCAGACTGCAAGGGCAGCGCCCCCTCTGGAGCAGACTGCAAGGGCAGCGCCCCCTCTGGAGCAGACTGCAAGGGCAGCGCCCCCTCTGGAGCAGACTGCAAGGGCAGCGCCCCCTCTGGAGCAGACTGGAAGGGCAGCGCCCCCTCTGGAGCAGACTGGAAGGGCAGCGCCCCTTCTGGAGCAGACTGGAAGGGCAGCGCCCCCTCTGGAGCAGACTGGAAGGGCAGCGCCCCCTCAGGAGCAGACTGGAAGGGCAGCGCCCCCTCAGGAGCAGACTGGAAGGGCAGCGCCCCCTCAGGAGCAGACTGGAAGGGCAGCGCCCCCTCAGGAGCAGACTGGAAGGGCAGCGCCCCCTCTGGAGCAGACTGCAAGGGCAGCGCCCCCTCTGGAGCAGACTGCAAGGGCAGCGCCCCCTCTGGAGCAGACTGCAAGGGCAGCGCCCCCTCTGGAGCAGACTGCAAGGGCAGCGCCCCCTCTGGAGCAGACTGGAAGGGCAGCGCCCCCTCTGGAGCAGACTGCAAGGGCAGCGCCCCCTCTGGAGCAGACTGCAAGGGCAGCGCCCCCTCAGGAGCAGACTGGAAGGGCAGCGCCCCCTCTGGAGCAGACTGGAAGGGCACGGTGGCAGGAGACTCGGAACTGGACACAGTGGCAGGAGACTCGGAACTGGACACAGTGGCAGGAGACTCAGAACTGGACACAGTGGCAGGAGACTCAGAACTGGACACAGTGGCAGGAGACTCGGAACTGGACACAGTGGCAGGAGACTCGGAACTGGACACAGTGGCAGGAGACTCGGAACTGGACACAGTGGCAGGAGACTCGGAACTGGACACAGTGGCAGGAGGCTCAGGACCGGACACAGTGGCAGCAGGCTCCAAGCTGGAGGCAGATGATGTGACCTCAGAGCTGGAGGCAGATGATGTGACCTCAGAGCTGGAGGCAGATGATGTGACCTCAGAGCTGGAGGCAGATGATGTGACCTCAGAGCTGGAGGCAGATGATGTGACCTCAGAGCTGGAGGCAGATGATGTGACCTCAGAGCTGGAGGCAGATGATGTGACCTCAGAGCTGGAGGCAGATGCTGTGACCTCAGAGCTGGAGGCAGATGCTGTGACCTCAGAGCTGGAGGCAGATGCTGTGACCTCAGAGCTGGAAGCAGAGGCTGGCACCTCGGCACAGGAGACAGAGGCTGGCACCTCGGCACAGGAGACAGAGGCTGGCACCCCGGCACAGGAGACAGAGGCTGGCACCTCGGCACAGGAGACAGAGGCTGGCACCTCGGCACAGGAGACAGAGGCTGGCACCTCGGCACAGGAGACAGAGGCTGGCACCTCGGCACAGGAGACAGAGGCTGGCACCTCGGCACAGGAGACAGAGGCTGGCACCTCGGCACAGGAGACAGAGGCTGGCACCTCGGCACAGGAGACAGAGGCTGGCACCTCGGCACAGGAGACAGAGGCTGGCACCTCGGCACAGGAGACAGAGGCTGGCACCTCGGCACAGGAGACAGAGGCTGGCACCTCGGCACAGGAGACAGAGGGAGTGGGTGCCTTAGGACAGGCGGCTGGAGCTGGCAGATTGGGTCTCTTCGCAGAGAACAGGAATGCTGGAGCATAAACAGATTTGGAGTGCCGAGAGGAAACAACAGGAGATGGTTCAGTAAGCTGACGTGGTCTACGGACAGGACAGTCCTGCAAGAAATGTGCATTGCTGGCACAGTAGAGACACAGTTTGTTGGTTACTCTGCGCTGTCGCTCCACTTCGGTCAGATGGGGGCGTGGCCCACTTGTGAACCGGGCATTAGTTAAACTGCAGTTGTTAGTTAAATGCAAATTTGACATGATATTATTGCAAGGTGTTGGCGGCACGGATTCAGCAGCAGACAGAGTTGGCTGGGTCAAATCAACAGTATTAGATTTCAGTGAAACAGTCTCTGATAGTCTCCTGAGTGGGTCCAAAAGCAAAGTGGAAAATTTGGCCAGCTGGGAGCGTAACAATATAATGTCCATTTGTAAGGTTTGTAGCAGTGGTAATTCCATGATTGGTAAAACAGACATGTTGCAAAAGACAAATGAAAACTTGATTGCAGCAAAAAAGTCCCAGAATAAAACAAAACTTTCACCTGACTCCAAAGCTGTTTTTTGGGCTGGTTATACTGTCACAGATCTCAAACAGAAGTACAGCTAGGAGTCACGAATTTGGTGAAAACACTCTGTGTTTATTTGCAGAGAGGTATTAACAACAGGTAATAAGGAGCAGTGATAAATACCAGGTTCCAGCTGATGCAGAAAGTAGCATGAATGTCCAGAAACAATCAGGTAAGGACAACAGGAAATTACATCAGGATTGGACAACAGGAAAGGACATCACAGGATGGGACAACAATAACCAGCCCTGTGTGCTGGGAGAGACAGGTATATAAAGGGAAAACCACACCCAGGTGCATGGGATAATTGGTGAACAAGTTAACCCCTAAGGCAAACAAGAAAGGCATAATAGCAGCACCTCTGGTAATCAGAGGTACTGCTGCAATACAATACAATAATAGGACACAAAGGGCAGGAGCTGCCATGCAAAGCAGCATGTAATGCATAAGCTGAGGGCAGATCGTGACATTATCCAAAAATGAAGTATGTACATACTTTGCTTCAAAATATCGTTTTATGTATTTCAGAGAAAATATGAGTCACTAAGAGTACATTTTTTATTCCTCTATCATAAGTTAGGAAAGTCCGCTGCAAAGGTATGTAGTTATGGTGATACCGAGTTCTTAATGAACAAATGACGGACGACACTGGATTGCACGGTTGACGTAAGACCCCCTAGTCAAGTAGGGGGAGGGATCATAGTTTGGTGAATAGCTAAGGGAATTAGTGAAATGAATACAGCCATTTTCCCATAGAGTCCAAACCAGCTGTCATTTTTTTTGCTGTAAAATCTCCCTTTCTGCATGTATGTTTGTTTTCAAACCCTTGTATTCAAAGCTTTGTATTCCTATTATTCATTGCTTTCTTATTTCTCATTCTTTACATCTATGCTAGTATCTCTCTAGTCTCTCTCTCTCTGCTCTGGTAGAGATAAAAACAGACACAGTCTCATCAATGGGGCATATTTTTTTCTACATAAGACAAATTCAGGGATACACACACTAGATTGACATGAGTTACAGAAACAGTCAGGGGTTTTGTTTTCATGTGTATAGAAAATGCTGATTTTAAGCAGAAAGGTTCTGTTGTGGAAATACGATTCACGTTTTATAGATTGCATATCTGTTTTATTTTTTTGTTTTTTTTGTTTTTGTGGTTCGTGCCTCCTGTACAAAAATGTGCCTTTATAGGGATGCACAAAGGGTGGAGACAGGAGATTGCTAGAGGATAGGCATACAGATATGCATCTCTGTGTAGAACATTGGAGTAGGATTTTTACCACAAGATACGACATAATGTGAAACCCTAGAAAATGTAGAATTTTCGTGTTTTATATTTTTCACTGTTAGACAGACATGTACTGGGTACTGTTATATTTGAAGAAAGTGTTATAGAAATAGATCCCTTTTGCCTTTCCCACTTAGTCAAGTAGCTGAATGTGAGGTACTGAGAATGGCATGTGAGTTGGCAGAGGGAAAATCGATTGATATACATTGGTCTTCAGTATTTTTCTAGTCTAGGGGGCGACGTTGAGTTGACTGAAAATTCTTTTTATAGCAATACCAGCACATGAGTAGGACACTACATAGAGGACTTTACACAATGACACAGGTACCAACTGAAGTAGCTGCTAGTAAAGTCCACACACACATACACGACCATACACAGCTGTCACACCAGGGCGAACATAGCTGTCAAATAGACAGCAGGGTTTTAGGTGACAACTGACAAATTTATGTTTTGTTTTGTTTTTCGTTGTATTGTTTTTGTTTTAAAATGTGAACACACACACACACAAACATGCACACATACACATATTAGTTAATATATGAAGATTTGGGTTACCTGAAGAATTTCTCCAGGTGAAACAAATCCACGTCATCCAATTGCCACCATGCAGGATCCTGAAGTATACACTGGTGTACCGATAAAATATAGCTAGGTAGAGGTGTATTGAAATGTGTCTAATAATGTATATCTATGTCATACTCAAAGCTTTTGTTATTCTAGGTGATAGACCTAGAGTTATAATAGGTGATAGGGGTATTCATGTTATTGATAATAAATGTATAACATATGAGTAGTGGTAACAAATTACATGCTTTTGATTAGGCACAAACCAGTGTGAACATAAAGTAACGGTACTAATTAGAATGAATTGAATAGAATGAGAGTTGGAACTTGATTGAAGTGGCTGATAGCTTTAGCCACTAGTCCTCCACACTATCAATGCCACTCCTGAGCTGCCTCTTAACCTGTCGATTTTTGAAATGTTCTTGACCCCTCTTGAGATGAATTTGTAACTGAGAGACTAGTTTAGACCTTGAGAGGGAGGGTAAATAGTGAGACAGCAACCGAGAACGTTCAGAACACTGTTTCCTGAAGGGTTACATTAACTGTCAGGATGTTGGACCGAGAGAGTAAGTTGTGGAACAGTAAAGTTCTTAGGCTCAGTTATTTGACAGACAGGTACCAGGTGTAAGCTACCAGCACCAAAAGTAGCAGAGACACTGGTACCCATTCCACCCAATGCAGAAGAGCCAACACCCAGAGAAGGGTACAAGGGCACTCATGAATCTGTTCTGGAAGGCCTCAAATGCAGTTAGTAGCACCTGAGCCAAAGGCTAAGACAGCTGTCCATCATGAAGTTGTAGTTTTCCTGTTCAGTGTTTCTCTCATTTCATTCTCTTCTCAGGACAGTCAATTCTTTTAATTGATTGACAGGTGACAGAGGCTGGTTCAGGTAATGATATTGAGGAGTTGAGGATGAAGGAGAAGTTAGTAGCATAATCGGTCCAGCCAATTACTCTATTCAATTCAGGGGTAAAGGAAAATTTGGTAACCCTGGAGCTTGGAGAAAGTGTGAGGGGCTATTGTCAGAGTAGCATTACATCCGTAAGTACGTTGACCACATAGTTAAAAGGAAGTACACCCAGCGATGCCAGTCCAGTAATATTCGGACTTCAGCAGGCATCCTTGAGAATGATTACCATTCTTGGGAGGGTAAGGTTTTAGACCAAACATAATGCTGGGTGTGCTCTCACGTGCCTCAGTGATTATATCAAGTAGGATTAGTTCTCTTTCCACTAAGTATTCTTGAGGTACCCGAATTATGGGTGGGAGGCCACTAGGGGAAAAGTACGACACCTAGGTCCCTTAGTCTGGAGTCTCCCAATATTTTGCAAGCCGATCACTGTTTCACGTACAAGGAAACCTGAGTATTGGGAGACTGGGAAGAACGAACAGACAATAGCCCGCCCACAAGGGTTGATGAAAAGAACTGATGACATTATTAGAAGTGTGTATATTAACGCAAGCTGAAGGAGATTGTATATGACATTATTGATAGACATAGGATGATGCTATTAATGAACATGAAGTGTTTAAAGGTATTCTGAGCTTAAAGACATGCGTTGGACAGATGAACCTGTTAGACATGAAAAACTGTAGTAGAGTATTCTGTATAACTGATACATGTTCTATTGTACTCTGTACCTTTCCGAATAATGTATTACGTGTTTTATTGCACCCTTGAAGGGCATACAAAATGTTATCTCCAAGCTCCAGAAGTGTACGGTTTATAGTAAAAGAAGAAATCGTTTTAAAGATTAATATTCTCTCTTATGATAACTTGTTTAGGGCTACAAACAGTGTGGTCATACACCAAGGGGGACTTGCATTACATAGCAATGAAACGTGGTACTGAGATCCTGCATCCCGCTACACGTGGCATACGGCGATCGCAAGGTAAAATACGCACGTACACACTCGCATTACAACATTTGGTTATTTATATAATTCATATTCATATTAGTTCCGTTATACTGTAATTTATAAGCAGATATTATTTGGTTTATAATTAGTTTATATAATATGATTATATGTACACTTCAGTGATATTTAAGGTTCAGGTTATAGGAAAGGTGTCATGTCTAGTATCATATTAAACCCCTATTCATCAGCAGCTGCCCGGTTCCATTGCCGAAGAGATCGCATATTGCATACTCTAGTTATTGATGTTAGGGAATAAATAGCCAGATTGATATCAGATAGTAAAATGCTAATGGTTTAACTGTAACTGGAGCACATCCCCTGGAGAGATGACCCCCACCTTTGGATTCCTTAGTCTGAACTAGCCTATGACCTGTTTAACCTGGACCCATCTGATGTCTTTACCTATAGAAGCAAGCCACGTCATCTCTATTGTTCACTATGTAACACTGACTGTATATATAATCATAGCTGCACCCCCACTAGCCTCAGTCTACTCTGACCACAGTTATCTAAACAGATATACTGTCCACTGGGACCTGTGGAAGCGCAGCGATTGCAGCGCTATGTATTTATCTTTTGGTATTGGCTGTACTGTACTGTATTATATTACAATCATGTATTGAATTGTTAACTTGTTACATCTGCTAAAATAAATCACTTTGTGCGTTAGAAACACAATACAATCGATTGGGCAATGCTTATTTTAAAACTATAGAATTACTTTAATAAAATATAGATACTATTTTAATCTATTCTTAGCATTCTCTAATTTGTTTTTCTGATATTTTTCTAACTAGTACAGGTTTCAGATCCTGTTAGTGAGAGCTACAGTTTGGATTAACATGTTTATTTTAAATGTTACCTAGTGCCTAATATAGTTGTTTTCTAGTACTAAGAGGATGGATTATATTATTGGTAGAAAGATAGGAACCTTTTTGGTTATATTATTCCTGTAAAAAAAAATGTTAGAAAAATTAGCAAACTGTTATCTGGATCTAGAAGGTTGCTGCGTGCAGGAATAGTATCTTGGTCGGTAAGGGATATTTGACCATATGTTTATGTCTATTTTTTCTTGCTTTCCAAAACTCTCATAGGCCTAAAGGTTATTACATTAATATTTGAATATTGACAGAGCCAAGTGATATATTTTGAGATATTGGCAGCAGGAGGTGATACAATTATAAAATGAGTTATGTGAATGAACAAGATTTTTAAAATGATAGTTTAGAATATGTGTAATATTTAATTGAATTTCTTTTACAATATTAATGTAAACACAAGGTTAACTTTTTGTAATTTTTACTATTTGAAGCTACTACTGTGAATAAAACCCTCATTTTTTTAGATATAGTGTAACAGAGAAAATAAAATATTTTAAATGTCCTGAATTTTTATTGTAAACTTTAGATTCATGGAATAATTCATGTGTATCCTTTTTATTGAAATACATGTATTAAATATATGTTTGAATATACAGATGAGTATACATTAGACAGCTAATTAAAAGTTTAACTGTCTCATAGTTTTGGGAGCAAAATACTCATCATTTAAAATAATGTCATTAGTTTAACCACTGCATACATGTGTATGTAAATATGTGACAAAGAATGAAGGAATAACTACAAATTTGTATATTTAGTGATAAAATCTGTGAAAAAGACTTTTTATTATTATGTGTCTTGTTTCTATGACACCAAATGTATTTATGTTAATATAATTGCTTCAAGTATACTTTCACAGTGGTAAGGTCAAAAGGATATCTTTGATTTTGCTTTCATTTCAATTGTATTTGTAACCCTTAGGTAAGAAATTGTTTTTTTTTGTTCTCTATATCTTTTTATAGCATCCATATGTCTAAACAGGGACAAAAACCAGCACAAGTGTTGAAAAAAGAAAAAACTGAAGAAAATATACAAATTTCATTATAAATATACATACTGAGCATACAGAGACAGAAACCCAATGACCATTTCAGTCACATATACTGACTTTTCTCAGGGGCAAAAATAAAGCTGTTTACCAGTGAAATAATTAGTGATTCCACAGATGAATAAACCAGGATGCCTGTCAGCATACATATAAACAACAACAGCAAAATAATATATGTATAATAGATTTACATACCCATTCTGATAGTATGCAGATCATACTTACATGGCCGATTTACATTATCACTATGAACCTTGGACATTGGAATGTTTGCTAATGCTATATTTGATTAATTGCTCTGGGACTGATCAAAGTATTGAGTGCTTCCTCCATTTTTTTAAACAAAAGAGTTAAGGAAAATTTAGATAAAGTAACAACATATAGACACCCTACAAAAATGTAGAGAAAGGAAATCTATGCATATTCTTTAAACCAAAAATGGTGTAAAATAGAGTGTTTAGAGATTAAATTATCTCATTAAAGTACAAATATATCTATAATGGATACATACAGTACTAAAAGAAATTAACTTCTTTTACAATAATGCAACAATTACAATGAGCAATGTAGTGTTTGTTGGGCCTTATTAACAGCACAAAGACATCCCTTTTTTATATAGATTTTTTACTTAAAACTGGTATGATATTAGCAAGGAATTCTCTATTTGGACAGTATCAACAATAATAATTTTGTTGTTGTTGGTCAATTACTCTGCTGAAAAGTAGTTACACATAAAATCTCTCAATGAAGAGCCATGTGCTAGAAGGTATACACATAATACATGTGATAATAAATTAGGATAAAATGTCTCTTAAATATTTTAAATCCAACTAACTTTAAAAATACTCCTGATAATTAACTAAGGTATTTCTAGCAGTTGATACACTGATGAAATGTAAAATTCTGCATATCAGTGTACTGTATTGGTGTTTTATTTGGCTTGTGGGTAAACTACCATTGTCCAGGCATTTATGGTGTGACATGTCTGCAGATTTAAATGCACAGAGACCAGTGGTTTTAGTAATTCCAGGGTGAATTACCATCACCCTTAAACATTAAGGAATTCTTGTTAAATTACAGTCCAATGTCTCATATATAGACTTATTTACATACAAGCTCAAATTGCAAAATATTATCATTAATTAATGTATTTGTTTTTAATCAATATACCACAAGTTATGTTTCCCACAGGACGTAAACCATCTGGAATTCAGACAGATGTTAATGGTCCGCAAGTCTATAGAAAGGTGGATATGGTAAAATATAGTAGTAGATAGTGAAAGGCATCTGGATTTTTTTCTCAGGGGTCCATTCCAAGAAAAACAGCTTAATTCGATAAAATGTGTAGGAACTAGCAAATGGTATTCATATGCAAAATGTTCATATTTATTTTTATTTAGTGCATGATAAATGAAAAGTGAAATGAAAAAATAATAGTGGCATGATTTTATATAGGAATGTTTAAATTTGCAGTTAGGATAATTATGATATGTATAATAGAATGTACACTCTGTATATGATAATTTTGTGGTTAACTAGAAGTTCAATTGAATAGCAAAGGAATGTGAATGAAAAGCTTCATAAAGCCAGAGGCTCTTATTTTGGCCCCATACAGGATCAGAACCACTCCTAAATTCTCTCTTAAGTTTCTCACCTGTTTGGAAAACCCTCTTGAATGACAACCACATGCTTTGATAAGCCCGCAGGACAATGTGAACTATAAATAATGACAATAAAAGAGGAATTACTTATGTTCTAGATAGTGTTACCAGATTATTAAGAAGGACATTTATAAAGTGTCACCTGAGGCAATGAGTAGCCCTGTCAGCCCAGTCAGCCTAGTATATTTACTGGCTAGTGCTCTTTTTTCAAAGCTCCGGATATTTTGTTGCTTAATATAGCTGTTTCCTATGGGGCATATATTGGCAACATATTTTTCATTGGCACTATATGTTCAATATTAGCCATCATAATAGGATCTTAATCATCCGTGAGGCACATTAGTATATTGTTAAATGTTGATACCATTTTTGCTAATCATAGTTGTTTCCGAATGGGCAATTATTAGTTATACATATTTCATGGTTACCGAATATCTGATACTAACCTTTATAATAGGAACACTATTATCCGCGAGGCATATTATTATCATGCTATTTAAGTGATAACCTTATGAATGAGGATTAAAGTGAGGAATTGCAAATTATGTTGCATTTTAATCACTTTTTCACTATTTTTATCCCTTTTTTTCTTTTATGTTATTTCACTCGTGTCTTTGCAATCTTTTTAATGATCTACAATAAAAGTTATCTTTCTGAGTACACACTGGAGGGTGGGCAGCTTATTGCTTGCAAGGCAAGTTTCTACATGGGTTTCCAAATGGCTTGTTTTTCCTCCCAGTATGAAAAGGGACTGTCTGACATTTCGCTTTCACTTAACTCTTGAAAATAATCCTCCACCATCCTTTGCAGAAAATACAGCTTTTTTTATAAGGGGGTATATGGCACCCCAAAAACTTTGTAGTGCAAATTCAGAAATATACAGTGCTGCTATATTGCAATATCAGCACTCAGCAAATACAGCTTTTTTAGAAGGGGGGATATGACACCCCAAACACTTTCTAGTGCAAATTCTGAAAAATGCCTGTTCTATACTGCTCTATACTGCTCTATTCCTGCTCTATTTCTGCTCTATTCTGTGACCTAAACCTTCTCTGTCCCTCTCTCAAATGGCGCTAGATCGCCATGGAGGCGGGTATTTATTCATTCTAAAACTCGCGAGATCCGAGATCTGTCGACGTCATAATGACTTTTGCCTCATTTTGGAAACCGAATAGGCGTGAGAGTACAGAGCCTACTCAGCTCGGTACTCGGATCCCCGAAGTTCGGGTGAGTTCGGTTTCAAGGAAACCGAGCCCTCCCATCTCTAGCTAAAGTATAATGTAACATTGAAGAAACATATAGGTGAATACATAAGATGATTATAAAGGTCTTGATAACAGGTTCTTGCGACAAAAGGTAAATAATAAGGAAAATATATATGCTCTAGACAGACTAAGTATAAGTTACTGTTCCATTATTGATATATGTAACAATAGAATGATAACATTATAGAAAGTGTTGCTTGTCTTCAAATATTGATAGAAAAAAGTGTTTAAAGATAAACTGCCAACAATAGGAAAAATTAAATGTATGAAAATCATTTAATTTCTATTCTGATCATAATTGATGTTTTCATTTGCCACATTTCTGAAACATTGTAGTTTATAGTATGTTAACATAGATTAACTTTCATGCAAGAGTACCGACAGTTGAGACTGGCAGCATACGAGAGTCTGTATATTTGAAGACATGACTGTGTGTGTGTTTGATGGTTCCCTTCTTTAGTTACAATGGGGATTGTAACTGGTTAGTTCCTAATTATTGTTACTGAATTTTGGTTGGCACGTTTTCGTGAGCAAATACGGCAAGGTTTTGAAAGGTGAGGGTTTGGGTTTGTGATGTAATGTCACTCCCTGATAGGTACTTCAGACCACCGAATTTGCTGCGTAAAATGGCGTTGGTGATACAAAAAATACCCGTAATTAATTGCTGAAAAAGCTGAACAAGTAATTAGTTGAGGAACACGTTGTGGTCAGTTTGTTTAGCAACTTGTGGAAGTTCTTTTTAGTTATGTTTCACTCTCTGATAGTTGCTTTAGACCAGTGAAGTTGCTGCACAAAACGGCGTTGGTGATACAAAAATGGAGGTTGATTACACAGGTCTGCAACCAAAAAGCTGTTTTCATAATTTTATCTGATTCTTATGTTTTTTGGTGCGCTGAATTCGAAAATGACCACCGTTTTTTCCTGGGACGTCAGGTTTTTTCACAATCGAAATGTGCCTTGGTCAAACAGGTAGCTGGAAATCGCTAAATTTCAGATTCATCATACTTGGGGAAAAAAAAATGAACATGGAAAAACAAATTAATTTTCACTGCCAGTGCTCCCAAAAACATGAAAATACATGTTTATTGGTCCTGATGGGGGTCACTGCATTGTTGAGTGTGCTTGCTAGGGCCTGCCCGGACATGTTCATTCATGCATTAACTTGTTCTCTGTTTCCTCCACAATCTTGTATTTCATTTCAGTCGTCATCCTGCTATTGTCTGTGTGGTTCAAAATTAGTGCAATGCCTCTAAGAAAGTGTGTAAATTCGCCTGACAGTTTCTGTTTCATATGTGGAGAGTTCATGGTGAAAAAGCAGCAGTTGAATATTACGGATTTTGTTAAGAAAGTTTATTTTGTTTATTTTAAATTAAAACTTGGTGACCAAGATAAAGTTTGGGCTCCTCATAAAGTATGTAAGCGGTGCGTCGAAGATCTTTGTAATTGGTCAAAAGGCAAGATAAAGGCTTTTCGATTTGGAATTCCTATGATGTGGCGCGAGCAAAAGAATCATAGTGATGATTGTTATTTTTGTTCCTGTGATGTGAAGGGGTACAATTCAAAGTGGAAGTGCACCATCACGTATCCCAATCTTCCTTCTGCTATTTGTCCCATTCCCCATGGTCCAGACGTCCCTGTGCCCGACCCTCCTACAAACCTGGATGAAGTCAATTGGCCTGACGAGAATGGAACTGTACCTCAGCCTGAAGATGGATCAAGTTCTTCAGATGTTGAAATTGACAAACCAAAACTTTTCTCGCAAGAGGAACTCAATGATTTGGTGAGAGACCTAGATCTACCTAAGAAATCTGCTGAATTACTTGGTTCTAGACTTAAAAGCAAAAATTTGTTGATGGAAGGTACATCTTTTGCATGGTACAGACATCGGGAAAAAGACTTTCTTTTTTCATGAAGACAATTTGGTGTTTTGCTCTGATTTAGAGGAGTTGATGGCTCAGTTTCACATTCAGTATGATTCTTCTGAATTGAGGCTTTTCATTGACTCTTCCAAAAGAAGCTTAAAAGCAGTTTTACTTCACAATGGTGGCCGCTATGCATCCATTCCTGTTGCTCATTCGGTGTACTTGAAGGAGACTTATGAGAACTTGGAGTTGGTACTCAAGAAAGTGGGTTATCAAAACCAAAACTGGTTGGTATGTGGGGATTTAAAAGTATTGTGTATGCTGCTGGGACAACAGGCTGGGTACACCAAATACCCTTGTTGTCTATGTTTATGGGACAGTAAAGACTGACAAAATCACTGGAAGCAAAAAAATTGGCCACCAAGAAGTTTAGTTGTTGGTAAAAAGAATGTTCTCAGAGATACATTGGTACCACCTGAGAAGATTTTATTACCACCACGCCATATAAAATTAGGATTAATGAAGCAATTTGTTAAGGCACTTCCTAAAGATAGCGAATGCTTCAAATACTTTGGATCCAAATTTCCAGGTTTAATGGAGGCAAAACTGAAAGAGGGGGTTTTTGTTGGCCCGGATATTAGAAATCTCATATCCGACAAAGACTTCATCAGTTCAATGACTCCAACTCAAAAAGAAGCATGGGTGGCCTTTACTGTGGTCATAAAAAACTTTTTGGGAAACCAAAAGGACCCAAATTACAAGGAAATGGTGGAAACAATGTTGAAAGCGTTCCACAAGCTTAGTTGCTCCATGAGCTTAAAAGTCTATTTTCTCAACTCACACCTTAACTATTTTCCTGAAAATTTGGGAGCAGTGAGTGAAGAGCAGGGAGAACGTTTCCATCAAGATATAAAATAAATGGAAAGAAGGTATCAAGGGAAATGGAGTGTTACGATGATGGCTGACTACTGCTGGATGTTGTACAGGGATCTTCCGGAAGCCACCTACAAGAGGAAAAGCTCAAAAAGAAGTTTAGAGTTTAAAAAAAGACGATTTCACAAGCAATCTACTTGAGTGTGGTGTTAATTTTGTCATCACCTGTGCAAATGAGTTAATATTTTTCATGTAAATAAAATATTTGCGCTAATAGATTGTTTTAAACGATGACCACCCATTGTTCGTAAACCAGACGTCACAGGACAAAACAGCTGTCATTTTTGGATTCAGCGCACCAAAAAACGTAAGAATCAGTCAACTAAACCAAAACAGCTATCCAAATTATTTTTTTTGCAGACCTGTGTTATTTCTTGTGGTTTTCCTCTGTATACCTTCTACTTGTATCTGTATCACATAAAGACAGTAACATTATAATAATAGAAAGTTGAAGTGTTTCCTGGTGTGCATCGTCAATACTAGTATCGGTCCATCCTATATTAATCCTATCTAGAAATGATCACAGATGGTCAAGAAATAGGTGGGACCGTTTCCTGTTATCAGTTCATTTGATACAGATGTATTAAATGATTTTCCAGGTGTAAAGTGTGAAAATATTATAATAATTTAGCCATAAAGGGGGGAGGGAGAAAGAGAGGGATTCTAAATTATTATATAGAGCGAATTGGACCAGTTAAAGGATAAATAGCGTGTTCCCATTAAGATATTGAATATAGAGAGCAATAAGATTGAAGTTTAATCCAAACACTGAGCAACTTAAAATATAACAAATTATTTGTGCCATTGTGAGTTATGAGAATTAATATTCTCAGAGGATAGACTTTTAAACTGTAAATTTTAATAAATCAATATGATTGTATCTTTAATTGTCAGTTCATTGTTCATTATTTCCTATATTGAATAAAATACATTTCAGTCACAAGCTACTTTGAATTTCAATTAGAGTCTCATGTTTTACTTGTGAAACCCAAATCTATATGTAAAACCTACATTTATACTTATATATTTAGTATAAACACAGCCTTTTGTTGTATTCACAAGTCATATTTAAACACCTAGATGTGGAAAGTAATTGCTTATGAGAACCAGCCGCTGATTAACATTCTGCGATAGGACTAGAATATATGTTTAATATCTTAATAATTAGACAAGTATTAAGTAAATGGTTAGAGTCTTAGAAAATGTCACTATCATATCTGTTGTTAAATCCTTATTATTGAAAGATTAAATATGAGTTCACTAATTGTAATATTTCTATTTAAGATTTACCTGTGATTAATTGTCCAAAGATCGAGCTGTCAACATTGCCTGAGGGACCAAAACATAGATGCAATATCATCTACCCAGAGAGACAGAACTTATTGCATATTATAATTAACTTATTTTTGGAACATTGCATAAACACTGTAATTACTTATGTATATGTATAAACTAGAGATGAGCAATTAGGATTCCGTTGAAATCCGATGTTTGAGATCCGAGTGAAACTGAGTCCCGGCAAACTCAGAAACGTCACTTCTGTGATCACCATCTTTTGTATATATCATGCGCCCTAGTTCTCTTAAGTGCAATTTTAGAACAGACAGCGTGTAGGAAGGAGGTTAGCTGCAGTGCTCTACTCATAAAATAGCGGTCAGGGTGATGCAGGGACATAGGAAAGCAATAGAATCCTGTCATCATTGTGAAGCAGTTCTGTAGAGAATAGTCAGCTACAATAGTTTGCTGATCAATTACTTTTAATTTCAATTTAAAATAGACTTTACCCAAACTAGTGGCTACTGATTGTTGTTAATGCATTGTACTGCATATATATAATAGTACTAGATGCTATATATTCTAATACTTTCTATTTTTCTATACTTGTTCATTTTGAAAGGGTCATTCAGTGAAATCTATATTTAAAGAAGGCTGTTTGTGAGGGTCAGCATGCAGCTACACCCCCCCCCCCCAAAGACGCTATATATTATGTTATTTTCTATTTTCCAATCTATCCATTTATATTTAATTTGCTGTCGCGATGTGGCCTGTACCGATACTACAAAAATTCAAAGAATAGGCACACAATATATTGCCAGAGTATTCATCGGTTGCCAAGAGCATGGCTTTCATCACCTTGCTGCTATATAAATAAATGAGGATGCTGATAGATGAAGATGGCCTGCACCCATAATACAAAAATTCAAGGATTAGGCACATTGCTAGAGTATTCATCAGTTGCCAAGAGCAGGGCTTTCCTACCTTGATTTGATATGTTCTGTGCTGTAATGCTGCCCTTCTGAATCAAACCAGGGGACTTGTAAATATTTATGCGGGAGGGAGGAAAAATTATTGCCAAAGGGTATGTTTCGTCCAACCTGAGTCTTGCAGCAGAGGCTGACCCCAAGAAGTGGTATACTCACTCTGACGCCAGGGCTGTGCTACAGGTTCTTGCTCATAAGCTTTTACTACGTTTTGTAAAGTCCTGGGGTTTTCGAGTGCCTGTGAGTGTGTCCAACTCTACGGTAAAGGCAAATGCAATGATAGCAAGTTACAAAATCTTTCATTAAGAAAGCTTGCTGCTGACTTTGGCCAAAATTGGTGGAAATTGGGACCATTGTGAACGAATCATTAGAAAATACTCTGGAAATGACTGGAAATGAATGTTAAAGCTATAAATAGTAATATAGGAGCTGAAACAGCTCAAAATGTCATTATTTTACCTATTTTTCACAATTGTTTATGAAGTCCAGATCCAAAACCAAAACCCAAACCAAAACAATTTGTGTTTGTTTAACAAAACCGGTAGCAAAGCACAAACACGAAGTTGGGTTATAACCGACACCGGTTTTGAAACCGAAACACAAGGGTCAGTGCATATCTCTAGTATAAATTGATCCAATTTTTCAAATAGTATTAAAACTTCCCTCTTACTAACTATTGTTAGAGGGTTCAGTAATGAAACTCTAAAGTTAAAGGCTAAAGTTTGCAGCGCTGCGTAATTAATTTTAAACTAATGTTTTATTAATAAATCCATTTATTTTCCCTTTAAGCAACTGGACCGGACAATCAGTTATTTTCACTTTAATAATTGCTATGGAATTTGCTGGCGTGATATAAATAAATGAAAATGATGATGATGAAGTCACGTGATATTATGTGGATCAACTTAATAGCTTTTGATAGAGCTAGATATTATTCAGCTCAACCATGTCATTCAATCTATGTGGAGCAAGGGTCCTCATTGAAAAATCCAAAAGACTTCCATTTGGAACTACTAACAAATCAATTAAGCTTGTTGCAGCATCACTATTAACAGTATGCATGCTTAAATCAATAAGTCTGTTCTCTTATATTACTCTGGATTATAAAAGCCTGATGTGGTGAGACTCTGAGGAGCTTCACTAACAGTACCTGTTGGGTTCCAAAGCAAATGGTTATTATGATCACTGATAATGTGTTTATTTATAGGTGAGTGTACACTATTACTTCTTTGGCCCAGAAGTATTGTATAATTTTGTGTTTTAATGTAATGATGTTCCAGTGTAATTCTCAGCGTTTTATATCTTTGATTCAGTAGTGTTTATTTTTGGGGGTTCCAGTATTGCCTTATAAATTGGTGCTGCTCTCATACACTGTAATATACAATTCATATTTTGAATATAAATTGTAGAAATCTATAGCGCCTAATAGGTTTTTTACTTTCACTTCTTTTTCCTAAAAAAAGTCTATTTGTTTTTAACTTGAATATTGTTGGTTGCAAGGTCACATTAAGGTCTGACATAACTTATCTTGATTTCAGGAGTTACATCACAAACACATGCAACTTAGATTTTGAATCCACTGAATTTATACCATTTGAACAATGTAAGGACATGTTTTTAAAGTGTGTAGAGAAAACTTGATGTTTTAATATAGATTGTTTTCACTGCACATATTACATCAGATACACATTTATCACAGTATTTTGCAGTGCTGAATTTATGTTTTGGCAGCAAACAAGACTGATGTTTGAGAAAAGCCCAAAGGTTTTAAAATCCGCCAAGTTAATCTTGGAGAAAGATTAATAGCCTGTCTGTTTTGTAATTCTTTATATGATTTACAGCAAATAAATGTAACTTCAGGCCTTTGAAAGTTGGTACACTTAAAATATGCCCACAGAGAAAGAAGCACTCGGTCATTTATCATAATCATTACAAGGAAGACATCACTCTTTCAGGGAACTATTGTAACAACCACCAGGAAAAATTATTGAAGAAGAGAATGAACTTCTGAAAGTAGGCTGACTTGAGTGCAGGTTAAATCATGCTTGAGTATTGCAGTTCATGCAAAAGCTATACTAGACGATTGAAAACAATCTATTAAAAACCTAATTTAAAAGACTTACTACCACCTCACATGGTTGATCTGTGACCTTGCACCTGTAACCTGACTTTTACACTTTCCTCATTTTCACTGAGCTGTTTCCCTTTTTACAATCATGTGGCAGACTTTTAGGTGTGTAAAATCCCAAATGTTACAGTGCTCCATGGATTTGTCAGTCTGACTTGTTCCTCAATGCATGTAATGGCTGAACAGGAGGTCCTCTCAGGTGGGCCTTCTTCGGGCTGCCAAAGCCCCCCAACCCCCTGGTGGGCTATTAAATTACTGATAATGGACCTGTGGGTTTCTTCATTTCTAATTGTACACAAGAAATATGACTGTGCCCAAATGTTAATTGCCTAGTGTTTCACATATAAAGTAGATTTGCAACCACATCTGAGAGGATACCTCAGTTATCACTTTGCTTTTTATTATTATTATTGTTATTATTATTATTAATAATCTGATTTTTTTTTATAAGCGAAATACAATTTTTCTTCGGATCTTTTTCAGCTACTTAACAGCAGTCTGTATCCTTTGGAATTTTGTCTATTATACCTGAATGTGTAGCAAACATTTTTTTTTTATTATTATTATTATTGCAGTACCGTGTTAGCCAGAAAAAATCTATGCACTGTTAAATACTTTCGTGTCAAAAGAGACAAAAGTATTATAGGATTGATACCTTTATTGGTTAGCCCAAAAAAAGTTTATATTCGCTAGCTTTCAGAGCACAGAGGCCCTTTCATCAGGCAAGTTTACAAATGAATATGACTGAAGAAAAGGCACAACATTTAAGAGATGTTACATCAAGTAATTTGTATGGGGGGATACATCATTAAGAGAAGCTAAAGGACAGGCTTTGAAGATGAGCTGCTGACTTTCCGTAAAACTTCAACAAATATCACCCAACCTTTAGACTCACTCTTAACTAATCACGATCTCAGATACATTTCCTGGACATGACCTTATAAATAAAAAATAATAATAAACAAACATCAGTTTATCATAAACCTACAGGCCACCCAGAATATCTGAGATGGAACAGCTTTCACCCAGGACACATAAAGAAGTCCATCATTTACAGCCAAGCTCTGAGATACATTCGGATTTGTTCAGACAATGAAGACAGAAAACAACACCTGCTATCACTGAGGAGTACAACAAGGATACCATCCAATAGTTATAGATGAACAGATCCACAGAGCCACAAGGATCCCAAGATGTAGCCTCCTGGAGCCTCCTCAGAAAGACAATAGACTGAAGGATATATTTCCAGATTTACCTCTACTTTCATACAAGCAGCCTCCAAACTTAGGAAATATCCTCATTAAAAGTGCCCTCTCATCATCATCAAAGACTGGCACCTTCCCTTGCAAAAACAAAAAATGCAAATCCTGCACCCATGTCCTATCAACAAACACAGTACACATACCCAACACACAAAAAAATCACTGACACAGTCTCATGTACATCCTCCAATGTGGTGTACATGATACAATGTACAAGGTGCCCTGAGGTAATATACATTGGAGAGACCAAGTAGAAACTGCAATCCAGGATGAATCTACACAGACACAAAATAAGGAAGTCTCTGGACACCCCCATGGGTAAACACTTCTCTGGACCAGGACATAATATGACAGATTTAAAAGTTTTAGTACTAAAAGGTCTTTTTAAAAATGACAGGGAGAGAAAAATATGGGAATTCAAACTGATAAGAACATTCCAGTCATTAACTCAAGGGCTCAATCTAACACCTGGATTTATGACCCACTACATGGACACACTTCACACCCCACAACAGAGTGATTCCAGATCTCTGAACTCCCAGGTGTTTTACTCTTCCATCCGTAGCGAAAACCTTCGTTTTATTACTTTAGCTTATCTTAATGATGTATCCCCCCCTGTACAAATTTCTTGATGTAACATCTCTTAAATGTTGTGCATTTTCCTCAGTCATTTATTATTATTATTATTATTATTAATATTTATTTATAAGGCGCCACAAGGCATCCGCAGCGCCTTACAGAGACAAACAAAATCACAATACAATGGGAGACAGCACAGTACAGTAAACACAGCAACTCAGTACGCTCAATGCACAGCTAGAGAGGGCGGGGAAGGGGGAGGGAGGATCCGCAAACGACGGGGCCCAAGAAGGAGGGCGCGGAAGACAGGGAGACCCCCAGGGGGGAGGAGGGAGCGAGAGTGGACGTGGGGTTGAGGACCCTCGAGGAGGAGGGCTAAGTAGCTGGAGAGCAGAGTTAGAAGTGGTGGAAACAGGAGGAGAGATGGCCCTGCTCAGAGGAGCGTACAATCTAAGGGGAGGGGTGGACAGACAGAGAGACGCAGGGGAGAGAGGGAGAGTAGGGGGACAGAGGCAGAAGATAAGGTAGGAAGTTAAGTGGGAGACAGAAAGGCTTTAAGAAAAAGGTGGGTTTTTAGGGCCCGTTTGAAGCTGGACAGATTAGGGGAAGTTCTGATGGAGGGAGGGAGCTTGTTCCAGTGGAGGGGGGCAGCGCGGGCGAAGTTTTGGATACGCGCGTGGGAGGAGGTTATAAGGGGGGAAGAGAGGCGACGGTCAGAGGCAGAACGGAGAGGGCGGGATGGAGCATGAATAGAGAGGAGGGTGGAGATGTAGGGCGCAGTGGAGTTGGCGAGGGCCTTGTAGGTGAGTGTGAGGAGCTTAAAGAGGATTCTGAAGGGGAATGGGAGCCAGTGAAGGGCTAGGTAGAGGGGGGAGACAAAAGAGGAGCGGCGAGAGAGGAAAATAAGCCTAGCTGCAGCGTTAAGGACAGATCGAAGGGGATCGAGATGAGAGTGGGGGAGGCCAGTGAGGAGGAGGTTGCAGTAGTCCAGGCGGGAGATGATCAGAGAGTGGATAAGGCATTTGGTGGCATCTTGGGAGAGGAATGGCCGGATGCGAGCGATGTTGCGCAGCTGGAAGCGGCAGGATTTAGCAAGAGAGAGGATGTGGGGGCCAAAGGAGAGAGAGGAGTCGAGGATGACACCAAGGCAGCGAAGTTGGGGGACAGGGGAGATAGAGGTATTGTTGACAGTGATGGAGAGGTCAGAAGGGGATGGGGTATGAGAGGGAGGAAAAACTATGAGCTCAGTTTTGGCAAGGTTAAGTTTGAAGAATCGAGAGGACATCCAGGAGGAGATGGCAGAGAGGCAGGCGGACACCCTAGAGAGGAGGGAGGGAGAGAGATCAGGAGAGGAGAGGTATAGTTGAGTGTCGTCAGCGTAAAGGTGGTAGCTGAAGCCGAAGGAGCTGATGAGTTCACCCAGGGAGGAGGTGTATAGAGAGAAGAGTAAGGGTCCCAGAACAGAGCCCTGAGGGACCCCGACTGGAAGGGTGGATGGGAGGGAGAGAGACCCAGAGGTGGTGACCAGGGCCTGATTAAGGGTTCTGGCCACCCTAGGCTAATACGGCCGCAGCGCCCCCCCCCCCCCCTCCTCCGAATATATAGGTGTATAGGAACACTCCTGAATATGAATGTTCAGGTGTATTCTCCAGCATTCAAATTTAGACAGATTGTGCCATTGTCTCTTACCTGTTCTTGCTCTTCTCTCTTGCAACTTTGTTATCCTCTCGCTGGCTTCTGGAAAGTTGGCATCCTGTTTTGAAAATGCAAAAATGTATTATAATGCAAACCCTGAATAATTAGGCCCTTTAGTTAAAACAAAACACTCCATTATGGCCAGCTAAAAGTACCCCATTGGACAGGCATATATAAGCAATATCTGAATATTTGTTGTCAATCAAATACAAACCTCTACCAGCCCCATCTCACTAATATTTAGTATTCTAGTGATTGCTGAGACCACCCATGTGACCACCACACAATCATGAGATTCTGCCCCCCAAAGCTGCTGTATTTTTTAAATACCCCCTGCAGTCATTTTCCTTAACCACAACCCCCCCCACAGCCATTTTCCTTAACCCCTGCTGCAGCCATTTTCTTTACCTCCCATCCTGCATCCATCCCCCTTGCAGCTATTTTCCTTACCTCCACTCTGCTAGCTAGCTATCCCGCCCCCGTCACATCAAAACTCCCCCAGTCACATATATCAGCCCCCCTCCTCTGCCCTCCTTCATACATATCAACCTCTCTCCCTCCCTATAGATTTTCATGGCAGCCCCCCCCCTCCCACCCTATAGATTTGTATGACAGTCCCCCTCTCCCTCCCTATACATATGCATGACAGTCCCCCCTCTCCCTCCCTATAGATATGCAGGGTAGTCCCCCCCCCCTATAGATATGCAGGGTAGTTCCCCCCCTCCCTATAGATATGCAGGGCAGTTCCCCCCCCTCCCTATAGATATGCAGGGCAGTTCCCCCCCCTCCCTATAGATATGCAGGGCAGTTCCCCCCCTCCCTATAGATATGCAGGGCAGTTCCCCCCTCCCTATAGATATGCAGGGCAGTTCCCCCCCCTCCCTATAGATATGCAGGGCAGTTCCCCCCCCCTCCCTATAGATATGCAGGGCAGTTCCCCCCCCCTCCCTATAGATATGCAGGGTAGTTCCCCCCCTCCCTATAGATATGCAGGGCAGTTCCCCCCCCTCCCTATAGATATGCAGGGCAGTTCCCCCCCCTCCCTATAGATATGCAGGGCAGTTCCCCCCCCCTCCCTATAGATATGCAGGGCAGTTCCCCCCCTCCCTATAGATATGCAGGGCAGTTCCCCCCCTCCCTATAGATATGCAGGGCAGTTCCCCCCCCTCCCTATAGATATGCAGGGCAGTTCCCCCCCCTCCCTATAGATATGCAGGGCAGTTCCCCCTCTCCCTATAGATATGCAGGGCAGTTCCCCCCCTCCCTATAGATATGCAGGGCAGTTCCCCCCCTCCCTATAGATATGCAGGGCAGTTCCCCCCCCTCCCTATAGATATGCAGGGCAGTTCCCCCCCCTCCCTATAGATATGCAGGGTAGTTCCCCCCCCCTCCCTATAGATATGCAGGGCAGTTCCCCCCCCTCCCTATAGATATGCAGGGCAGTTCCCCCCCTCCCTATAGATATGCAGGGCAGTTCCCCCCCCTCCCTATAGATATGCAGGGCAGTTCCCCCCCTCCCTATAGATATGCAGGGCAGTTCCCCCCCCTCCCTATAGATATGCAGGGCAGTTCCCCCCCCTCCCTATAGATATGCAGGGCAGTTCCCCCCCTCCCTATAGATATGCAGGGTAGTTCCCCCCCCTCCCTATAGATATGCAGGGCAGTTCCCCCCCTCCCTATAGATATGCAGGGAAGTTCCCCCCCCTCCCTATAGATATGCAGGGCAGTTCCCCCCCCTCCCTATAGATATGCAGGGCAGTTCCCCCCCTCCCTATAGATATGCAGGGCAGTTCCCCCCCCCCCTCCCTATAGATATGCAGGGCAGTTCCCCCCCTCCCTATAGATATGCAGGGCAGTTCCCCCTCTCTCTATAGATATGCAGGGCAGTTCCCCCCCCTATAGATATGCAGGGCAGTTCCCCCCCCTCCCTATAGATATGCAGGGCAGTCCCCCCCCCTCCCTATAGATATGCAGGACAGTCCCCCCCTCCCTATAGATATGCAGGGCAGTTCCCCCCTTCAATTACCTGTAGTTGTGCCAGCGTCGCTCCTCTCCTCAGATCAGCATATAGGAAGTGAAGGTGTCCTGCTTCCTGTCTGCTGCACAGCAACAGGCAGCCTGGCGATTGGCTGTGTGTTGCTAACCACTGACCACCATTGCTTTTGATTGTCGAGCCCTCCACCCCCCCGCGGCGACCCCCCCTCCCCCACCCCGAAAAAAAAAATGAATGAAGAAAAAAAAAAAATACCCACAGGGCAGCGCCCCCCGGGACCCAGCGCCCCAGGCTGCAGCCTGGTCAGCCTAGTGGTTGATCAGGCCCTGGTGGTGACAGAGAAGGAACGGTGAGTAAGGTAAGAGGTGAACCAGGACAGGACTGGGCCGGAGAGGCCGAAAGACTGGAGGGTGTGAAGGAGGAGGGGGTGGTCAACGGTGTCAAAGGCTGCAGAGAGGTCAAGGAGGATGAGAAGGGAGAAGTGGCCCCTGGCTTTTGCAGAGTATTCAGAAAGGTAGGAGGTGAGACGGCTGCAGACGAGCCTCTCGAGAATTTTGGAGGCAAAAGGGAGAAGAGATATGGGGCGATAGTTCGATAGAGAAGTGGGGTCGAGATTAGGTTTCTTAAGAATGGGGGATACGAGAGCATGTTTGAAGGAGGAGGGGAAGATGCCAGTGGAGAGGGAGAGATCAAAGAGGTGAGCGAGGTGGGAGCAGGTGGTGGGGGAAAGGGAGCGAAGAAGGTGGGAGGGGATGGGATCCAGGGGGCAGGTAGTGGGGGGGAGGATAAAATGAGAGAGTGGACTTCCTTGCCGGTGGTGGGACGGAAGGAGTGGAGGGGAAGGTGGTTGGGGGGGAGGACAGAAGAGTGGGAGGGGTGGAAGAGAGAGTGGAGGAGATTTCAAGTCTGATGGCCTCGATTTTAGAGGAGAAGAAGGAGGCGAAATCAGAGGCAGTCAGGGAGGAGGGGGTGGGGGGGAGGGGAGGGGGCCAAGAGAGTGCTGAAGGTGGCAAAGAGGCGGCGGGGGTTAGAGGACTGGGAAGAGATGAGGGATTTAAAGAAAGATTGTTTAGCGAGTGAGAGGGCAGAGCTGTAGGATGAAAGGATGAATTTAAAGTGGAGGAAGTCAGCCAGGGAGCGGGATTTTCTCCAGTGACGTTCGGCGGAACGGGAGCATTTTTGGACGAAGCGGGTAAATTTGGAGTGCCAGGGTTGGGGTTTGGAGCAGCGGGGGTGGACGGAGTGGGCAGGGGCGACCGCGTCCAGAGCGGAGGTGAGGGTGTGATTGTAGAGGGAGACCGCCTGGTTGGGGCAGGCCTGGAAGGAAAGGGGAGAAAGGAGGGTATCGAGAGAGGAGGACAGAGAGGCAGGGTCAAGAGCATCGAGGTTGCGTATGGACAGAGTAGGTTTGGGCAGGGGGAGGGGAGCAGGAGAAGAGGAGAGAGAGAAGGAGAGAAGATGGTGGTCGGATAGAGGAAAGGGAGAGATGGAGAAGTCGGAGAGATTACATAGGTAGGAGAAGACAAGATCAAGGGAGTGACCAAGGCAGTGGGTAGAGGAGGAGGTCCATTGGGTGAGACCAAGGGAGGAAGAGCGGGTGAGCAGTTTGCTGGAAGCAGGGTAGGTGGGGTTGTCGATGGGGATATTAAAGTCACCGAGAATGATCAAGGGGAGATCGGAGGAGAGGTAGTGAGGAAGCCAGCTAGCAAAGTTGTCAAGGAAGAGGGAGGTGGGGCCAGGGGGGCGGTAGATGACAGTGACGCGGAGATGGATGGGGTAGAAGAGGCGGATGGAGTAAGCTTCAAAAGAGGAGAAGGAGAGGGAGGGTTCAGGGGGAATGACACGAAAAGTACAGGTGGAGGAGAGGAGGAGGCCAACTCCACCGCCAGGGCGGGCACCAGGCCTGGCGGAGTGGGTGAAGGAGAGGCCACCATAGGAGAGGGCAGCGGGGGAAGTAGTATCAGAATCGGAGAGCCAAGTTTATTAGTAAACTTGCCTGATAAAGGGGCCTCTGTGCACTGAAAGCTAGCAAATATAAACCTTTATTGGTTAGCCAATAAAGGTATCAATCCTATAATACTTTTGTCTTTTTTGACACGAAAGTATTTAATATCACATACGTCTATTATACCTCAAAGTCTCCTGCTCTGCTTGTATTCTCTATGACTGATCATCCTATCCTCTCACTTAAGAGCTATTTTCTGCTGTCAAACATCACACTAAGATTACTACAATAATCTATATGCATATATATTAGATTATTATATGTTGTTATTAATATTGTAGTTGTTTGTAGATGTATGCTTTGTCTGATTCAGCATGTATACATATATTAATGATGCCAACTAACAACATAGCCGTTGGTGAATTTTCAGACTCCATGTCTGATAAGCCGGTATTCGGTTATATGACCAAGAGTGATTTCTCATTGCTTGCAAGATCGCGCATGCGCATTATAGAATATGGTCAAGTGCGCATGCGCAGGATGACGCTATACAATATAGAAACGGAGCTAGATGAAATGCAAGTTTATCTCCTGATGAAGTCTGTTATTATTAGAGATGAAATGCGTTGAAAATTAACTGTGGATTGTTTGAGAAATCAGCATACTGTTTGTTGGTGAAGGGGCTGTGGAAAACCTGGGAATATTCCCCTCTTGGATTTGTGGAAACGCTGGCTGGGAGGTGTGCTTCCTGTGTGCAACAGTGTTCCCAGATAAGCCTATTTTTTAAGTCACATTATGCATTAACTATATGTTTATGAATTTTTTTTTTGCATGAAAATACTACAACCATATGTGGCTTATTTCTTCTATTTGAAAGTGCTAAGAACACTGTGATGATCAAACAATAATAACAGATACAGATAACTGAATTGTATCTCATATTTAGTATGCACAAACACAAGCGGTATGTGTAGTGTGGTATTGTGTGGCTACTTAATGATACTACACTATTATTGGTTTCTGTTTGCTTTTTTTATCATGAGATGACAAGAAACTACTGAAGAATTCATATTGAATCTGTGGTATTGATTGCTTGCTACAAGCATTTTACCGATTTAAATCTGGTACGCATATATGATTTTGTGGGACAAGTCTGTTATAAAAATACTGCATTATTTGGCGCCCTCTCCCCTTCCCCCCTCTTCTTAGGTTTATTCATGTTTTATATTTGTATCTCTATATTACTATTTTGCCATTCAGGATGAATGGGTTTTGCAACTTTATTTTTGTTTTTCCGTGTTGTTTTTGAATTTATTTTATATGCAATTTCTGTTTTTGCATTCCAGAGGGGAACGCATGTCCGGTTCCCGTTATTTAAGTGTAAATCTATTTATCTAAATTGTATTAATTTGCTAATCTTTTGCATTTTCATATAGCACTAGGTTGTTTTATTACTTCTAGTTATGTGGTGGTGGTTATGTATAATTAGGTTATTTTATCTTCTCTCTCCCTTCCATTTTTGATCTATTTGGGGCTTAAGTGAAAACTAGAACACATGGTATACAAAGTTCTATCCTGTTTGGCACTTGTATATAAATAAGAGGTTACTCACTTTTTTACTTTGTCTACTACTAAAGTCTTTTGAACCTTTAGCCAGCCTTAAGCATGCACCCCTTTTTTGGAAAAAAATGAATGAAAATATATGTATAGTGACAAAATTAGAGGCTTAACTCATCTCTATGGGAGACAGTGCCAGGTTGCACACAGCCCCTGGCAGAACAACTGTTTGAATCATCAAGCAGGGCTTTGATTTAGGAAGCATCAGGAGTGAGGTGGGAGCCCGTAAAAAAATATGTGGGTGGGGCAATCAATGCCAGACTTGGACTGAATTCTAGACTTGTTCCACTGAAATAAAATTCTTAAAGGCTGATATCTTTACTTCCTTTAAACTTTTAACCTTCTTTTAACTATTCTTGAATAAATGACACAACACCTTAATGTGGCAAAAATAAAGGAGTGTATTTTGAAGGTATGGTGGTGGAGAAAAGAGCAGTCAGTTCAACATCCACCAGGCAAACCAGGATGCCCCAGCATTAACCATTTGACACCCGCAGATGGGGGGACAACCAAAAAACACCCCAGGCGCACATATCTACCTTATATGGGGCATTCACTCCAGGCACTAGAGAACCCACAACCCTTCTGGACTAACGGAATGCAACCACAAGCCGACCCACCTGGGCGGTACTTTGACTGAGACGATAGCCGACTCCATCGGAGGGAGGCGGGTTAAGAGTGCCCGCTACGTAATGTGCGCCCTAACCACTGGCTGTCAACTGCACTGCGTTTTCCAGTCATGCCTGTATCCCTTGGACCGGAGGCCCGCCATTAACCTACACTATCGATGCTAAACTTCAATAAACATTGCCTATAAATAAAACCATACCCTCCTCACTCAAATGAACACCCTCCCACTAATAGAGAAGAAGGTTCTGAAGCCACCTACAAAGCGAGTGAATAGGGCTACCACAGAATTAATTTTCTGCATTTTTGTGGGACAAGTCTGTTATAAAAAAACTGCATTATTAGGCGCCCACTCCCCTTCCCCCTCTTCTTAGGTTTATTCATGTTTTATATTTGTATCTCTATATTACTATTTTGCCATTCAGGATTAATGGGTTTTGCAACTTTATTTTGATCTCGTCTGGCACCCGACCATCATGCCAGATCCTCCTCTGCACTATATCGGACCAGCAAATAAAAAGAGCAGACCAGGAAGCATGGACCCAAGCTAGTTCAGACTTAATTAAGAAAATAAGTTCAACACATTTACCTGGCCCAAATCATTAGCCCTAAATGAATTACCAACATATGGGGCACCCCATGCTTAGCTACCTCCGCCACCAGGATCTTTCTAAACCCCGGCCATCATAAGCCCCTTTGACCTATCCAATTAACCACTACCGACCCCGGAAATGAAGATGTATGTTAGGGCCTTATGCCTTTCTGCACTAAGTCCCTACAGGTGCAGTTCTGAGTTTTACCGACTAGTGGCCGCTATGTGGATTCTGTGTCTTCACTCAGCTGCTAAGTGTTATCTTGATCACCAGACCATAAAGACTGACCCGTGACAATCATTCCCTGCTGGTTCATTGTTTGTGTTACAGCTCTGGTTCATTGTTGTGTTGCAGCTCTGGATCTCTGTTTGTGTTACAGCTCTGGTTCATTGTTTGTGTTGCAGCTCTGGATCTCTGTATGTGTTTCAGCTCTGGATCTCTGTATGTGTTGCAGCTCTGGATCTCTGTATGTGTTGCAGCTCTGGATCATTGTGGTGTGTTACATCTCTGGATCTCTGTTTATGTTGCAGCTCTGGATTTTGCTGTTTATGCTTACCTGGCTTTTGGACTCTGACTTCAATCTGCATCTCTGGAGCCTGGCAAGTTTAAACGACTTTGTTTTGAATATTATTCCTGGACATTTTGTTTCATGCCTTGCCTGGCCCTTCAGCCACTGAGATCCACCCCTGCCTGTATTTACAATAAATATTTAAGTTTACCATCATCACTGTTTCTGTGCAATAATATTGGGAAATATACCAGAGAGCCGTGACAATGTATCTCTTGCTGCCGTATGCAACACAGCCCAATGAACATATGAGTGTCCTAGCACCCAATTATGCCGCAGGGTCTGTAAAGGCAGGAAAGCACCACAAACATTAGCATACATAAGCAATGGCATTCAAAATTTCCTATGAATGGGAACTGAAAATGAAAATGAAAAAGAAAAAGAGCTAGAAAAGAAGCCTTAACACTCGTGGAGACCACACATACACCGCATCAACAGCAGCACATCATACCAAAGGTGCACATGCTCGCAAAAGTTAAAGAGTAAAACAAAGAGGGAAGCAGAAACATAAGCAAAGGTAAAACCATAAAATCTTATGTCGCCAAGTGCCAATGAGGCCCACTTTTTAGAGGAAAAAATGAATAAATCCCTTCGCACCCTGCCTCCAGAGGCAACAAGCAGCCGAAACCCTGTGTCACCGCAGCAGAGAGAGTAAGCAAGGAGAAAAGTCAAGTAAGAAGAGAAGTCCGTATATAACGCTTATACACAAGCTCCAAGCTCCTTAATAGCGGGCCCAGATGCGCCAGACACCGTTGCGAAGGTGGTGGGCCTCCGATTCGAAAGGAATGGGTGCTGAACTGAGAACTATCCAGGCCTAGTGTGACCAATGTATGCTTGAATACCACCAAAAACTCATACCTGGTGAGGGAACTGTCACCATGTACCACCCATGGGACCGTGGATTGAAGCTGGAGGTAAGCGAATTCCCTCATTGTTGTAATCGGGCAAAGAGCAAAACCACCCTTTGGAACCATTGTAACCCATAGCCCTCTACCAAGCTGGTCCGATTTGGATCTCCTCACTTTATAGCATACAGAAGAGGATGATATCACCACATGCTGTGCTAGCATACTTGACAAAGGAGCAGGCCTAGAAGAAGCAATTAGTTCGCTCACACGGAAGGCACCAAAGTATAACATGAAGTGCAAAATAATGCAATCTCATGTGCTTCCCGGTCCACGTTTGAAACAGCTTCTATGAATTTCAGGGAGCACCGGGCGTTCCCTCGCACAACTCTTCAAGGCCTTGTAAATAACAAAATGTCTGGTGTAATTGGCCTCCCCATGCAGCCTAGCAAAGAATGATATTCCCGCCAGAGACCCTGCCATGTGTGATTTGGACTTACTGTATTGAAACCCCACCCGAACAAATGCTAGCATGCGCTTGCGCCCACCTTCATCAGTGCCATGGCCATGACTCCGGAAAGCACTCCACTCCTGCCAAGCCACTCGATACTTCTTCTTAGTTGCAGGAGCCCCGAGTCTGTTCCCTACTCTTGGACATGTCAGTGTAATGGCCAGGGAACCATAAGTGACGGCCGTCACTTCCGGTTGGAATGCGCAAAACACGGGCGGAGAAGTAACCTCCCACCACGGGCTGCACTGAGGGTAGGAGGTATAACCGCTCACCCTTCTAGAGGGAGAGTGGGGCACCTGGGAATGGTAGGGGCAGGAAATGGAACCGGACAGGGGAAAAAAGGGTCTCCGGAACGGGTGCTCCATACTGAAAGGGGAGGTAAAATGGAGGAGAAAGATAACTGGGGAGAAAGAGAGGGGGGAGCGGTATGAAGCAAAAGGACAGGGAAGGAAAAAGGGGGGGATAACAGAGTATCTGGGAAAGGGGGGGGCAGGTTTCTGAATAGACAATAACAAGGGGGACAGGAACAAAACGACAGTAAAATAAACTGTAATAGGAAATAAACGGGAAAATATACAGGGAGAAATACAGGAAAAGATAAAACAGAAAGAGAAAGGAAAGTGTGGAGAAAAAACAATGAATAAATGCACTAGAGGACAGGCAGAGAAAGCACAGTGATACTTATCCACCAACGTCCAGAAGTTAAGAGGTGCTTAACTCTCCGCCCATTTAACTTATGAGCTGTGTCTAGCCCTCCCCTATGATATCAGATAGGCGTACTCCGTTAGTTAAATTATTAACCCCAGAGTACTCATTTTAATGATCCAGCCATAGATTTTAAAATCCTTCAACCTTAATTCAGTCCTCAGTTCTCATTCAGCGAGTAGAAAGGCAAAGTGCCTGACTGTGAGAACATGCTGAGCAGCAGGACTGCTTTCTTAGCATCCCTCATATGTGATGTAGCACCAGGCCCGGTGCTCCCATTTGGCAATGTTAGGCAGTTGCCTAGGGCACCGGGCTCTGGAGGGCGCCACAGAATTAAAATTACTTTAAAACTGTGCGACGACCATACCTTCCACGGCCGCCGCACAGCTTCAGATAAATTCACAGGGAGGGGGAAGGGGCTATGGACACCACCGCCACCCTCCCCTCCAACAGCTGATGGGGCGCTCCTTCTCCTCCCCTCCACTCACTGACTGTCGGGCGTGACATCATCATCACGGCCCGACAGTGTCAGTGAGTGGAGGGGAGGAGACGGAGCAGAGAGGAGCAGCTTTATGGAGGCAAGTTAATGGCGGATTTTGAAAGTGTGCATGAGGGGGGGGCGGATTTTGAAAGTGTGCCTAGGGCGCCAAGGATCCTAGCACCGGCCCTGTGTAGCACTTCCGTCAAATTGAGACATCAAGTTCATAGGGCCAGTCCATGTTTTCAAAAGATGACACCATCCAACCATGTAAAGGCATACCAGTCAGATTTTGAGCAGACTGTGTTAGGAGAGAGAGCCCAGCGGTTTATATTTGGCACTAAGTGAGGGAAACAGCAGTTCGAACACAGCTATATGGTTTGATCTAGAGTAAAAGAAAGTGGATTCAGTCAGTTATATATACTCCAGAACAGATGATACAGGTTTTGGTTATTACGATTTCTGTAGGACAAAGTGATCCTGAAATTTTTAATTTATACTGGCCTTGGTAGATTTAGGTAGTGAGGAGAAACCCATATCAACAAACCTCTTGTCATCTATGGTTCAGAAGAGGCTGCCAAATGGCAGAGTTCTTTGCAATCATTGGACTGCAGAAACATGATCATACAGTTGTCCCTGTAATAGTAAAAGGACAACTATTTGAAATAGTAGTTGCTACAATGCCAAGTTTACCATTTATGTTAATCCTTGACTTTCCCATATTTGAAGAAGGAATTTGGGATTAATTGAACATCTCAGATGTGTTGCACCTCAGTTAAGGCTAGTAAAACATGCCATCAAAGTAGGTGTAACATTAGTTCAAGAGAGGATAACCGAAGTAGCTCCTGTGGTTCAACAACATTTAGAGAAAGCAACAATGGAACTATAATTAGATGGTGGTAATCAGATCATTTCATTTGATATTAGTTTTAGTTCTCATGCAAAAGAGTAAAATTTTAGCACCCTTGTTGGGGTCCTGCTTGTTAAAAAGTTTGGTACTATTCACCTCCTGGAAAGCTGAGCAATGAATAAACACTTTATACAATTTAAGACAATGAACAAGTGTTGTGTCACATGGGGGGGGGGGGGGGGGCACTTTGGAAGCGCCGGAGGTGAGGGAACCCCCTTCTTCTTTACTAACACACATTGAATGCTCTATGCACTTGCTGCTTGTGCATGCAGCATTAAAGAGGCATCACTTACTGCCCCATATTTCCCAAATATCACCGAACTGGGACAAAAGTCTTGAACATGGATGGAATGACTGTCTCCTCAGATCAGGACCTTCCTGCCTAAATCAAGACAGTTTGGAGATATGATACTCTAGGTGCTCTAACCAGCACCAACATTATTAATAACATCCCCCAAATAGCCCAGTAATTAAATTACTGCCCCCCCACAATAATACAGAGAACCCAAATTGCTTTATTAGTCCCTACAATATATTAATAGCCCCCTCAATACCACATTACATTAACAGCCCTCACATTATATTCATTAACCATCCACATCATATTAATACCCTATAAATACCCTATAAACATCACTACCACACACACCTAATCTGAAACTGTACTGAAATATTGTCATCTAATTTCATTTTGAAACTAGTTTACTCAAAAATACAAAGGCATTGGGAGGGAAGAGTAAAGATTTGAATTTTCATTTGTGAAATCTAGCATGAAAATTAAATCAATAATAAGATGAAAGGGGTAAGTGGCTGCCACTTGAACAATCATAATTAAACAAATCAAAATCATGCTACAACATTAAAACATGTCATAATCATACACATAGCACCACATTTAAGACGAGATGAAAATTTCTACTTTATACAATTCCATTAACAGTACAAATTTGCTTGTTTGCAGCCTGTTTATAGCTAAACATTTTCTCTCATTCTTTCACTCCCCCTCTCCTTCTGTTGCTGTGCAGAGTTCAGTAGCAGTGCCACAGTAGCATCATGAATGAGATGCCAACAACAGATGCTGTGCTACAGCCTTAGCCGTCATACGACACATCTGTACCTTACATATTAACAGTCATACCACCAGAACTCTTACTACTTAGAAATGCACTTGGAAATGAGATTTCAAACATAGCACTGTTTTCAGTTGTGTGCCAGGGTCGTAGGCACCAAGCATCTTCTCAGTGTTTCCTTGACTAGGTGGCACCTGAATTGTGCCATGGACGGGAAATCAACATGCCATCACAAGATTGTCTAGAGCAATATCATTCTCATGACTATACTTCACATTGGGGAAGTACACTCTCTGGTCCTTGTACCTGAAGCACAGATTCTCACTTTGCTTTAGGGTTAAGTTCTCAGCACATATATTTTACTGATTATATTAATATTTCCTTTTAAACAACTTGTTTGAGTTTGTCTTTAGTAACCGTTAAAAAAAAAAAATCAAAAAAATCCCACAATAATAAATATGACTTTCACTATGCTAGCTTAGTTATATAGAATATGTTGTGTCTTAAATCATTTTATAGTCAAGTGTATTTTGTACACAAAGTTTACAAGAGTTAACGCATAGTTGCCTACCGACTTCCGAATTTTTGGAAGTTCTCCCAGACTCCCGGGAGAGTAGGGCAACCTCCCGCATCCTGCTTTGTTCATTGGTGGAGTGGGTGAAGATAGGGCTAATCACGTTATCCTAGCCCCACCCCCTGCTGTAAATTGGTATGGTTTACCAGTGGGGCAGGATTTAACGATGCGATTCATGTGGCTATGCCCCCAGGAAGCTGTATGGAGATCTCCCCTCCCGGACAGGAGATCTCCAAAGCAGGCAAGTATGAGTTAACTGCAAAATTATTATGAGTAAAATTTCAATAATTTTATTCTTGTACTGTGCTTATTTGGATAAGCATACTTTAACAACAATATTCTGAAACTGAAATGCAAGAAAAATAAGAAAACTAATAGACAAGTAGTTATATAGCTGATACTATTGACTTATGTATGAGATGTCACATACACATGGTTAAGCAAACTGTGGATGCGTTATCTATTTGGGTACTTGCAGTGTAACAATTTTCTCATCAATGTTGAATCTGCACTAAATTTGAGAGGTAGCTAAAAATAGCCAGGTACATTACTTTTATATAATTTTATACCTAGATATGTGTGCAAACTGAATTTCTGGACTAGCCTTGATCATGCATCTCTCATAATAAATTCAAAATGTCTTATTTTATAAAAGTGATGTTCTCCCAAGTCTCCAGTATTGCATTAGCATCGATATAACACGTTCAAATTTATGCTGGTGTTAAAGTTCCAGCGCATGAGATTTTATCAGTATGTCCTTCTGATTTCCTAAAAGGGTTAAAGGATTAGTAAAATAAAACTCAACTATATAAGATATACACTAATTCAGCTGTACTGAAGATAAGGATAACAGAAGGCAGGCATTGGCAAAAAGTTTAATAAGAGTTATGTTATCATTGTGGGGTTTAGAAATTATTAGCTTATCAGTTTTAGGGCTTATGGGGGGGCTACGTTAGAGAAGACTTGTAAGGCAGTAAGTGACAGTTGGATTTCTCTTGCCTTCTGGAAAGTTCCTGGTGAGTATAGCGTGACTGACCTGGTTGGTAAGTATTTTGGATAGTGATTTTACGGGTGGAGTATGGGTTGCCGATGCTGATGACACAGACACAGAGGACACCTACAATAAAAAACGATTGACTGATAAAAAGACAGATAGAATGACAGACTTACCTGAAAAAAGACTGTGTAGATCTCCCATGCCAGCAGAAGTATGACAGCACTTCCTTCCGACTGTCCAGGTCTCTGGCACCACTGTGTCAGCGCGCCCTTCATGCCTTTCAATTTAAAATGGCAATGTCGGGACCCTGCAGGGACACTGTTTAAACAGGGTCCCGACATTGACGCTTTAAATTGAAAGGCATGAAGGGCGCGCTGACGTCACACAGTGGTACCGGAGACCTGGACAGTCGGACGGAGTTGCTCTCATACTTCTGCTGGCATCGGAGATCTGCACAATCGTTTTTCAGATAAGTCTGTCATTCTAGCTGTCGTTTTTTCATTCAATCGTTTTTTTATTGTAGGTGTCCTCTGTGTCAGTGTTATCGTAATCGTTAAAACAATTACCACCCGATTTTACAGTGTCTTTATTCATTCATATTTTTCTCCCAATTTTCTATTATTTCACGTTTGTTTTTTACTTTATACTTATCCCTTCTTAAACTTTCTCTTTTTCCTTCACTTTCAATTTCAGTTTGTGTTTTTGCTCTGTGCATGTCCTGGTCCTGCTAGCCAGCGGTTTACATAGCGCCAGGTCTGTTCTTGCCTCCACTGTGAATCCTCCAGTGCAGTCAGGAATGACCAACCCCCATTCTGATCTTAGCATGTCCGCCATGAGCAGCTCTGCGGCCCCACCTTACCTGAAAATATTTCCTGCGCACCACCTGGCGAATTTACCAAACCCTCCACACAGTATTTATCCTTGGTCTACTGAACATGGATCTGGAGGCCCCGCCCCTCCTGATTCTACACACCCTGCTTTTCATTGGCAGAGCTTAGGATCTGGATGGCTTTTCAATTTTTCGAGGTCCTTTAGATTCCTCTTTACAACCCTTTGGTTTTCCCTCTTGCCACAACCCTTTTCAGGCTACATTTTCGACCAACCCGTGTTTAAGCTCTGGCACTCTAAAAAGGTCTTTTAGAGCTTTTCGCCCTGGATATGGACAAGTTCATCATTCTGACTTTGCAGCAGCTAGTGGAATGTCTAATTGTAATTTATTGTCATCAGCAATCTCATCATTAGCCTTAATGTCCCTGGCTAATAGCACCATGCCATTGGTTATTTGTGGAGCAGGTCCTGGGTTGGGATTGTGTCCACCCTGGCTGCTCCTTTAGTTGCTTCCCGCAACTTTGCTTCCACATTACTTATTATAGGTCAACAACCTGTCAGACCTTTGTTGCTGGGTCAACATTGTCGGAGCCTAATACATTGCTGGTCACTTCAACACAACTATCTGGAGTGCTGCTCCTGGAACAGAGAGCTGTCTTTCTGTTTACTCCGCTGCAGTTTCTGGAAGCGTATGATCCCGACATGAGTCGGCGCTCAGTTGGTTTGGATGGTGCATCCAGGTCTGCTCAGGGGATGACATTGCAAGTTTTCAGTGTAGTTCACAGAAAGTCGGTTGCAGCCGTTGACCATGTCTATGATGTGGGCAGCACGGTGGCGTAGTGGTTAGCACTTCTGCCTCACAGCACTGGGGTCATGAGTTCAATTCCCGACCATGGCCTTATCTGTGTGGAGTTTGTATGTTCTCCCCGTGTTTGCGTGGGTTTCCTCCGGGTGCTCCGGTTTCCTCCCACATTCCAAAAACATAGTGGTAGGTTAATTGGTTGCTAACAAATTGACACTAGTCTGTCTGTCTGTCTGTGTGTGTGTGTATGTTAGGGAATTTAGACTGTAAGCTCCAATGGGGCAGGGACTGATGTGAGCGAGTTCTCTGTACAGCGCTGCGGAATTAGTGGCGCTATATAAATAAATGGTGATGACGATGATGATGATGATGTGGGTTCTGGTGTTAGTCCAGGGTCGGGCTCTTCTTCAGAAAGTTATGTTTCCATGGGGTCCAGGAGTAATAATGAGAAGTTGATCTGGCTGCTGGAGAAAAAGTTGGGTGGTGCTTACTGCCATGCCAGGGCAGCTGGGAAAGTCACCCTAGGCAAAGTAGATGAGGATGTTTGGGCACAGTGAAAATACAGCAGTCCTGAGAGACATATGTGAGTATGTATTTGAATACTTTGAATTGCAGTTTCCTTAAGTGATGAGTCCTAAATGTACAGCAGAGGGCAATGTAGTACAAAGCAGTAAATCACATCAATAGAAAAATAGATCAGAACATGTTCTAAGCCTCAATGAGAAATTCTTCTCTGATTTCATCCAACCTAGTCCCACATGCTTAATGTATAGTGAATCAGATATATGATATAGTGAGTGAGGAGGTTTTAGAACACCCCTATTGTCATTATGCTCATATGCATAACAACCCCTATCCTCCATTCTCTGCTGTCAAGTACATGGAGAGAGTGCTCTGACTCAGAGATCAGGTGACAATCTCTTCAGGCCTGAACACTAAAATGTAAATATTCTTAAGCTGAGAGACTGAGCTTTGCAGTGGCACTCATACCAGTCTTCCCCCAAAAGATTATGCAAAAGGAAGACTGAGTTATAGGAGTGCATCATAGAAAATTACTATTTCTTTATTCATTTTAAACAGGTATAAACAAACAGTTTAAAAAAAATGGAAAAAGGAAATAAGCATATACATGCCTTCCAACTGTTCTGATTTGGGTGGGACAGTCCTGATTGCAGGGATGTTGAGAATTATGCGAGTTGATGAGAGGGTGCCATGTACCTGCCAATTGTGTTCTTGGAAAATCAAGGGTGAGGTGAGTTGAGGGTGGCATAGTGATCCAGGAGCACTAGGCACCCCCCACATGGCTTGACCACTGCCCCAGAATAGTGTGACGACATCCCCTTTATGTGTGCTCATAGAATGTCCAACATACCAGTGTTGCAAGTTGTGTATGTGAGACACGCATACACAACTTAGTCAACGACAGAAGAACCTTACTCCTAGACTAGCTTTTTTTAATGTGCTTAGAGTGAAAAGTTTATTCATAATGCATTAACATATACTTCCTTCCTTACAGGAACTGTGTAAAGATTGTTTTAAAAAATAAAAAAAAAATAAAAGAAGCTATTTATTGGGTTACAACTTTATTAGTCCACAGCACCTGAAGAGTTATTAATTACATTACTTACAATTGATTGCTGTAGGTAGGAAAGATATGAACCTGTGTTTTCTCCTTCTTGATCCTATGTTATACACCCTGTTGTTCATCTGTTGGAACATGTTAATGATACATTATACTGTTACTTGTTCTTCATTGTATCATCTCCATTAAGAAAGGGCCTAAACTTTCAGATCAGTATTCTTCTACATAAAGTTAGTCTGTGGGAAGTACAAAGCTCAGAAAGCAATTCGAAGAGTGGGATAAAACAACAGACAGGTTTATGTGAATTGAACACTCCAGTTTTAAACAACTGGCTGTTGCGTAAAGGTGTAGGAAGTGAAATAATTTTTCGTTAATGTTGTAATAATTAGTGGAATTTGGAAAGGGTTGATTTAAACAACAGAGGAACTCAAATCTGTTGCAGTAACAGTAATACAATACACTGAGGGCCTCCAGTGATTACTTTTAAGAAGTCACTACATTTTTGATTTGTGATTGCTGTCACAAGATGGTGCTGTTAAACAGAACAGTGGAATAAATAACTGTTCCATCAAACAAACAGATGAAATCAGGCTTGTGTTGCTTTCTAAACTGCTGGCTCATGTGATTTTAGTAGAGCTGCGTAGTTTGGATTCGGGGGAAATCCGACAGATTCACGTTTTGGGGATCCGAGTTTCATGCACCATTTTCGTATCTCAAAACAAGGCAAAAATCTTTTACGGGAAAATTTATATGCAAAACTCGCAGTTTTAGATCAATATCTTCTATATTATATACAGCCATCCCTCATTTTCTCATGTGGCATTTTGGAACAGACAGTGTGTAGGGATGTGGTTAGCTGTAGTACTTTGCTCTGAAAATAGATTGAGGGTGAAGTAAGGACATATAATGCAATAGTGTTGTCTGATTATTTTAAGGCAGTCCTGTAGAGATCAGTCAGGTGGAATAGTTGGCTGATCAATTGGTTTTAATTTTTAATCTTTCAGAGAGTGTAGACAGACTAGTGGCTACTTGCTGTTATTAATGATATAATATAATAGAACTAGTATATATACCCAGATAGATTTAATTTTGAACTAAGTATTATATTTAGAGGAGAAAAACAGTGTGCTTTTGTTGTATGACTATTAGCAGCAGAATCTAAAAAATAAATAGATTTATTTCTTTTAAAATGTGACATCTGAAAAGTTTTTTTTTTTAAAACTGGGTTTTGCGTGTGTGTGTGTCAACGCAACTGCACAACCCCCATATATGCTAAACTTTTTTCTATTTTTCAATACTTTTCAATTTTCAAAGAGTCATTTAGTGACACATATATTTAAAATTGGATGTTTGCATGTGAGGGTTTTTGGCCGTTTTCAACATTCAGCAACTGCATGTAGAACATTGCAGCGGCTGCAAAAAAATGTCATCTGCCATGCCATGAACTGAAGTAAGCCCATTAAATAAGCTAAACAACAAAATATTTTTGTGTAAGGTGCAAGGGATAAAAATGTTGAAACAATACACACACACTAAATTTTTAACATTAGACAGCATGCAGCATAGAGAGTGAAGAGGCAGTAACCATCAGATGTCATTAGATAGAGGTATTAGTAGATATTTAGACAAGTAGATACCCAATTGTAAAGTGCTATGCAATTTGCTGTATGTAAATAAGTGATGATGCTGATAAACGAAGGTGGGCTGTACCCATACCAAAAAATTTCAAAGATTATTACTGTGCACTTCGCGATGGGCAGAGAGAGCATTCATCGGTATCCAAGAGCAGTGCTTTTATAACTTTGCTGCTATATAAATAAATAATGATGCTGATAGACAAGGGTGGCTTGCATCCATACTACAAAACTTCAAAGACTATGCACACAATACATTTTGTATGTTACAGGGCATGCATCATAGACAATGAAGCTACAGTAACAGGTATAGGTCATTGGATTGACAGTTGTATGAATGAATAAAGTTAGACATTTATAAACGTAAATAGATGAAGGTGGCCTGCACCCATACCGAAAATTTCACAGACTGGTACTATGCAATTCTCGATGGGCAGAGAGAGCATTTATCGGTATCCAAGAGCAGAGCTTTCATATCTTGTTTTACTTATATGCTCTGTGCCGCAATACTGCCCTTCTGAATCAAACCAGGGGACTCATATTTATGGGAAGGGAGGGAGGAAAAATCATTCCCGTGAGGTAAGCTTTGTCCGACCCTGGGGTAAAGGGGACTGCCGAGACTTGCAGAGGAGGTGGTCCCAAAGACCCATGAATATAAATATGGAATGTATATAAATAATAATGATATGTTTTATTAGTGAAGTGTAGATGCCCTTACCACACAAGTAAGTATGTATAATACTCATATTGATGCAGATTGGGTTGCCCAAAACATGTCTTGACAATGCATTTTAAAGTTCACATTCTGAGAAATTAAGAGGACAGATTTTGGCTGTGGCAAAGAATACATGTAGAGATGGAGATATGATGGCTGTCAATTTACACTATGTGTTGGGAGTTAGAGCACTGTATAGACTGATACATTTTTTGGGGGAATTGAATGGGAGAAAGCAAATGCAATGATGTCAAAATTATAAAATACTTCGGACCTAGCTTTGGACCAGGTGAGGGCTGCCAAATTTTATCTAGTGGGCTAAAATCCAAAGTCTCAACTCAGCAGCCTATGAGGAACATTTTAAAAGTAAAAAAAAATGTAGATGGCCCATTGACACAGCCCAAGGTAGCCCCTGCTGCTGTGGACAAAATTGGTGACAATTGGGACAGTTGTGACGGGATTACAAATTAGACTGTAAATGACTGGAAAAGAATGTTAATACTATAAATTGTAATATAGGAGCAAAAACAATTCAAAATAACATTATTTTGGCTAATTTTCACATTTTTAAATTAAATCCAAAACCAAAACATTTCATGATTTTTGGGCAAAACTGAAACACAAACACATTTTAGAATCAAAACCTCATCCAAAACCAATACACAGGGGTCAGTGCACATCTCTACATTTTAAATTTGTTAGCAGTTGGACTCAGCAGACAGACAGACATGTATAATTTCTGTTTCTAGCAACAGAAGCAATATGTGTTTTAGGAGTAAAGGTTTAATACCGTTAGTTTGCGTATGTAATGTAGCCAATTTATGCTGGGGTTACAACATACCAGCTGTAGCACCCCGTATTCAGTATTCAAGTCTCAGGGCTATGTAGTGGTGATTCTGTAGGGTTTGACAGACGCATTTTCATGTGATAAACCGTAGGGCTGATCACACGGATGGTAAAGGTAAGTATTCAAGCTGTTCCAGTGAATTGGCAGAAAATTATATATAGAATAACAATCAATGGTGGGAGTGTACTCGTCGTAATATAAAGCCAAGTCTCTAGCTTCAGAGGTGGGATAGGTCTCAATTTGTTATTCTGACCCAGCATTTGTGATTTTGGCTCAAAAGTTCATAACCAGTCACTCAGGCAGCCTTGTATGACAATATTAGCTAGTTTTCTTGGGAAAAGTGACCCCACATTGAGGCATATTAAGGACGCCAGTTACAATTTCAACACATTCACAGATCAGTGTTAAAAGACAGAGTAGCTCCACAAACCTTCTTCTGGCTGGGAACTGGTTAAAGGTTTGCAGTTCAGAGTGGTGTTTGCAGTCTATAGACAGTACCATCCAGGCCCCAAATTAGTCTTGCTGGCTCCTTGCTTGAGCACTGCCGGAGGTGTATATTGTGGCTATAGTTGTGTTAGTGATGTTAAGGTGAGTTATCTATGTCGGCAAACATGGTTGGCAAATCCTAATCTATGGCTGAGTGACTACTTAACTCTCAAATTGTCAGGCGACATCTTCACACTGTCCGTGGGTACCGGGGATGGACGCCTGTCCTCCATTGCGGGATGTGTCCCATTGCCTGGCAACAGGACGCACTTCCGGATTCGGGTCCCATGCTGCGCGCGCATGAGCGGTGAAGTCACGGGATGCTCTCCTTTTCATGTATCGTCAGTCAGGTGCATCTGAATCGCCGGAATCATCTGCCACCAATCAGGGGTTGCTCTCCACTATATATTGCTCCTCCTAACCCCATTCTGGTGCTAGAGTATTGGTTCACCAGCTTTAGCCTTCCTGCCTCCTGTTCCCTGTTCCAGCTACTGTTGTTTGGTTCTAGCTCTTGACTTGTTCCTGGCTATTCTCTTGTCCTATGTTTTGGTACTGCTCTTATCTGGATTCTGACTTTAGTTGTGCCAATACCAGTCAGTGGCATCTATAGTGTCATTAACGTGACACAAATAACTATCTGTAATGCATTCACAAACAAGCAAGCAGTTTCTAGTGTTGGTGTTTATCATCATCATCATCAGCATCATCATTTATCTACTACTTACATCTACCCCTATCTACCCACAAAAAAAGCTTCTTTGTGAGTAATATCTATGACTTTGTCCCAGTCTGTATCAGTGGCAGATTGAGGGGGGGGGGGTGGCTGGATCCAGTTATAAGTTACTTATGGTACAAATGTAAAAGGAAATGTTTAAAGGAAAGAGTGCAGGGCGCTTATTTATATAATTGCAAATGCACTTATTTTTGAGACTGTGTATATTTTGGTATAGGAAATCTTTATTTATTTTAACCTTGCTTGAGGAAATGCATTATTTTTGATGTATATATCTGATACAATAAGCATTTGTTTAAAAAGTCTTTTGTATATCTTGGTGTAAGGAAATGTCTTGTTTGGGGTTTGCAACTTTTCTTGGGGCATTCTTTTCTTTGGAGGAAATCTGTATTCTGCAACTGTTGGAAGCAAGCACCCATGCTAATCTCATGTTAATTAGACCTTTTGATGTCAGTGTCCAATACCCCTTAAGGGAAAGGAAGGGGTTATTAGACTTGCTGTCAGATGTCCACTTTATCCAAAATAAGATGCAGGAAATCATAGCAAGGTTTTAGGATATCACAGATAAGCGTAAATATTGTTAGCTTTGCATTGCATGTAAATCCATGTCTGGGTAAACAAATTGCACCCTAATTCTAAAAATAGCCTGTGAGGCTGTGTCTAAAACTGTATAAAAAGAGAGCCCTTGTACACTGAAATGTATCATTCTGATGTTCCATCTGACCTGACCACTGATACCTTTAATTAGTGGAACTGTCCTTGTCAGGACACTTGAGTGAAATAAACATCACTCTTTGCTTCAACAAGACCTTGCTTGACAACGTCTTCAATATTGCTGTAATCCTGTGACCTACAGATTAGTCAGTAAATCTAATTAGTCCTCCGGCTGTTCTGAAGTTTGGACCCAGCTCCTAGTACCACCGCTCTGCCCACTACCCAGCAGCTCTGGCCAGTGTGATAGGCCAGCGGGGATCCATCTACAGCACCCTGATCCAAAGTAAGCGGTCAGGGGTACCAGCCCAAGTGGACCAGCACCTGAGTACACTAGCAACGACAGTTACCCTGAAGGAACGTGGTTCTGGATGCCATAAAGGAGTCCAGTGGTGGCAGCAGGTTCCTCCTACTGCGACAGGAGGGGCATATTCGAAAAAACAAAAGGGGACGGTGGCAAAATAATCCCAGCCAGTTCCCAGCAACAACAGACAGGGTGGCATAGGCGGTCAATCCTGTCACAGGGGGCGATCGGGGCAATCACCCCCCTTCGCAGTAGTGGGCTCTACAATCATATTCCCATTTTCTCACAGGCAGACAGAGAATCCTGCTTGGCCGATCTGATTGTGTACAATCAGCGTGGCCTAACAGCGTTATCTGCCTGTCAGTCGACAGGAGCATGAATCAAGTGAGCTGCCGCTGGCACTGCCACTGCTGCTATTAGCAAAAAAGGGGATTAGCATGGCATTAAATCACACCCACCTAAAATAATATCTAGGTCCACCCCTGGTCTGGATCCATACACAAATTTGCTTGAACGTGTCCTTACTGTATATATCCCTTCCCTCTCATGTCATGACTCTTCAGGTGTAAGTACCGAACAAAACACAGATCTGAAAAGCCGTAATTGCGTACGTTCAGTTTTTGATGGGACATAGGTCTCACTTAGAATAAGGCCTTTTATATATATTTCCTTCTCTCCCTGGTTTTCCAATTGTGCCAAGTTATCTGCTATTCTGCTATACCCACCTAAATTATAATTATGCCACTGCTGCATTTTGATGATGTGCTCTAAAAGTAGTAAAAGGATTATTTTGTAGAAAATATTATATAACTATCATGTTTTATTGAAACTTTTATTTTAATTACTATATCTTGCATGATGGATCATGTGTTGTGATTAATACATAATTTAGGATTCACTATCGTGTGCAATTTCATACTTTTGCATATTCCATAGTTTACAGAGTAAGGCTTGTACACAAATGTGTTAAAAAATAACAGTTGTTAAAAGTGTATATAAAACCTTGTACTTATTCTATTCTATTTTAACAGGGCATTCAAAGTTATATTCTCAAAGCCCCTCTACAACATAGTATACTTTGTTCTTAATGAGTACTCCCAGAACACTTCATTAAATTCACCAAGTATGAACGCTCGGTATACTACAAACAATGTTGAAATTGATGTAAAGTGAAGCGAATCAAGTGCTTTTCAGAAAGTATGTGTGTACGGGTTAAATTGCTTACATTATTTTTTTGACTGACAGTGTTAAACCATGTTTAGCTGATTTTGATGACGCATGTTGGATGCGTAATATTAATGCCTGTGTCTAGGGGCCATGAATGGTCTGATCTATTTGTTATACATTGACAAAGGATAACGGCATTTTCATCTATCTTGCTAACATTCTTGTATGCATTTTTATATAGCAGGAGTTGTTCCTTTTTTGCTTTGCAATATTGTTTTAACCTCTTTTTATATTATCTGATATGATATTTTGATATTATTTGAATCATCAGGGAATATATTAGAGCAAAATGTAACTGACTAACTAAATAAATAACTAACTAACTACAACTATTGGTTATAACTCTGTAGTTAGGGTTCAAAGTGATTTGAACCCTAACTACAGAGGCATCCTAAAGCAACATAAAGATTTGGAGACACGATTGCCAATCATCTGTAAATTTACTGACAGTTACATAGTTCATCATCTTCATCAATATTATCACCATTTTTAGTTAGTTAGTGGCACTTTAGTTAGTTAGTTAATAATGTTTAGTTAGTAATGTTTAAAATAAATAATGTCTATTCAGTTCAAGCTTTTATAACCCATAAACCCTCAGTGTGACAGTTGCTAATTTAGCCTCATGGGGGTAAAGAGTTTTCTGCCTGGTTCCAAAAATTGTATAAATTCCCTTTTAATTTGTCATTACCTCAGGTGGTAAATAATTCCACAGTTTACCCAGTCTTACAGTAAGGAACCCTTTCCCGTATTTTGTCCGTATGCAATTGTTGACCACTTGCTATCTGTATGGCCCTAGGTGCAGACAGTACATATCAGGTCCCCTCTTAGGCACCTTTTTACAAAGTAAATAAAGTTAGTATTTTTAACCTCTCTTTTTTTTTAACTATTTATTTTAGAAAATAGCATTAACAATCAAACAAGAATTAGCAATTAGTACATTGCCAAAAAAATAGCAGCATATTGTCACAGAACAGAGAAGTAAGCAAACATCGGTTGTACCAATTGTTAAGGTTCCAGCAACATTTTCTAAGAGAATGGGGAGCAGAAAGAGGGGGGGGGGGTGGAGGGGAAGCACTGGTCGTTACAGTTAAAATACAGAGGGAAAAACTACCCAAAGACTCATGGAGAAAGAACAACGTCCAACATCAGGTCACCTATGAATCATGCATCATTAATGACCCCAGAAGATTCACTTAGTAGAAAAAAGTTAGTATAGGAGTAAAGCGATTACAAGTAGAGCCAGGGGGCCCAAATCTGGTGGAATTTATCGTCCTTGTCATGTAAGTGATATGTAATCTGTTCCATCTGGGCAATAAACCAAATGTAGGTTGCTTCCATGATTTAGCTACTAAACATCGCGCTGCAGCAAGGATATGGGAAGCTAATTTCGAAGACTGCCTATCATTATCAACTAAAGGATAGCAAAGAAGAAAGGACAATGGGTCTTTCTGGATGGGACACGGAAGGAGGGAGGAGAGGAGGGCCCTTAGCCTCTCTTTTAATGTAAACCTAACATTCCCTTTATTAATTATGTTGCCTGCCTCTGAACCCTCTCCAGTTCTCCTATGTCCTTATTGCATTGAAGTCCCCAAAACTGTACCACATATGCAAGACATGGTTTATATAATGACTTATACAATGGCATTACCATGTTTAATCTCATGCATTAGTCCTTCTTGTTATGCATCACAGGATTTTATTTTGCAGACTTTGCAGCTACTGCCTGGCACTAGGTGCTGCTACTCATTCTTCTGTGATATACTATATCAAGTCCATTCATTTCCATCACCTCATTGTATTCCATTTATTGCATTTATTAGTGTGTAATTAGCATAGCTATTACCAAATCCTAGGTACATATCTCTACATTTATCTATGGACAATTGGATCACAGACTCACAGATAAAAATAATAATATCATGATTCTGATTTTAGTTTTAAGGCAAGATAGAGCAGAAAAAGTTTTTTGTTGAAAGGCAATGCATTTCTATTCACAATAACATAGAGTGTTGCAGAAATACTAAATAATGTATTTTCTTTTACTCACACATAACGCTAATCTAAAGAAATTTCAAACCACAGAAGTATAAAATCATACATATGCTGTTTTGGGACATCAGTTGCATGGATGTTGGTCAAAATGGAAGTATTTGCGAAAGCGTAGAGGTTTACAGTGACTGATGGGAAAATGCAAAAATAAGATTTTATTGTGTGGGATGGGATTATGCAAAAATAATTAAAGTGATAGAGAAAGCACATGTACCATGGAGTTTCTTGTCTTGCGGCCATACACACTTTTTATCTTCGCCAAAAGGCCTTAAATTGACTGGGTCGCCTCTCTACACTTGTAGTGGAATACAAGTAGTATCTTCCATTTGCACTTTTGCGTGAAATAAAATTTATGGCTCCTTTTGTCTCCTGTAAGAATTATCTTAAAATATACAAAAGTGTAAACATTAAGTTGGTCCTAAAGTGATGGTAGGTTGGAATGTCATGTGAGATTTTTACTGTTGCCACCCTGCACAGGGGCGGATCTAGAAAAATGCTGTACCCGGGGCGAGATAGGGGGGGGGGGGGATTTAGGCCCCGCCTCTTTCTAACATCTTAGGCTGCTGACGGCTGCACACTATGTGCAGGTCCGTCCAGCCGTGACAGGCAGGGACAGTGTGCTGCCCGGCTGCTCTGATTGTGTTTTAAACACAGTCAGAGCAGCCGGGCAGCACACTGTCCCTGCCTGTCACGGCTGGACGGACCTGCACATACTGTGCAGCCGTCGGCAGCAAGTTTCTGCTAGGGGGGGCGATCGCCCCGATCGCCCCCCCTGGATCCGCCACTGACCCTGCACCTTTTCAGGTTTATTAGCTGAACCACCAAACTAGGTACAGCATGCATATGGATGTGTTTCCATAGACCGTAAAGTAAACATAGATGCACTAGTACAGGTATTGAAGCATTGTGGGTCTGATTTCTCTCTTTGAGAAAAATGACAAGCAAGTTCAGAGAATGGCAACACAGAATTTCATTACAAAGCTACACTTTCTCTACAGCATAAAGGATTTTGCATGTGAAAGAAAATTTCATATGTGAGTTTTCCAGTGTAGACTATGAGATGAGCACAAAGAGAACAATGTTTTATTTTGTTTAACTGGACTGTTTAATATATACATGTTTATATCTGCCAAACAAGTCTTTTCAACTGTGACAACTTATGCAACATAATACTTTGCTAAATGATGACTCATTTTTTGTGAACACAAAATCTTTTTAATTAGCAATTAGTACATTGATACAACATATAATATAAGTAATGCCTCAAATGTTACCCTTCCATTGACCTTCTTTCTCCTTTAACCTGGCATCCGACCCAATACAGCAGTCATGATAAACTCTGTTCAAATATTTTTATTGAAGGAAAGTTGGATACCCTTATAAAAGCATATAAATTTATATAAAAAAATAATACATTCAGGGGGGTATTCAATTGTTAGCGAGATGCGTTAAAATTTCTCGCTCTAAAAAAACCCAAAAAACGCGCTAGTTTTTTCTTGTTCAAGCGCGCGTTTAAAAAAAACAAACCCTCAATTCAATTGTTTTTTTGCATGCACCCCCTCGCGCTCTATTTTTGGTCCTAGCGAGTTTGAAATGGTTAAGGCACTTATTTTACTATAAAAAAATAAAAGTAAATTAATGCAATCAAGAATGGCCCCAGCACTGCAAAGGAGAGTGGGCCCCTACACTGCAATCAAGAAGGGCCCCAGCACTGCACAAGAGAATGGGCCCCCACACTGCAATGAAGAAGGGCCCCAGCACTGCAAGCAACAATGGCCCCCCCTGTACAGCAGAATTAAAGATTTTACAAGGAGGTACATTTTTTGAAATTTACAAACATTTGAACACTGGCCAAGCATGGACATTTGTAAGGTACAAATATTTGTGGGACAGTGGGCAAGCCGGACCTTTCTTCGAAGGTAAAAATATTTGTTGGGACTTTGCGTAAATGAGTGTGTAAAAGGAAAGCATCATAAAACTGAGGATTTCGTCCATGGTGAGTATTTTTTTTTTTTAATTAAAATCTATGGTGTACATGAGGGTGTTTATTGTATTTCTTGGGGTTTTATTATTTTTAATAAAGATTTGTGGTTGGAATGAGGGTGTTGTGCTTTTATTTAACATTTTGCTTTGTGGAACTGCAGATCACAGCCAGCTGTGGGTGTAAGAGCATGTTGGCACTTGTGGTTCTACTACAAGTGCAAACATGCCCTGGGTGCTATGGGTACGCTGGTGCTTGTAGTTAGACAAGTAGCAGCATGCCCACACTATTTAGGCCAACATGGCTGGCTGGGACATGTAGTTCCACAAATCAAAATTTTTTTTTTTGTTTGTTTTTTTTCATACAAAATCCCCATTTATTACCTTACTACCCACAGCCCAGGGGTAGTAGGAAGAGCCCTAGTGCTATCGGCACTGGGCTGGGTGTCCCTAGGGGGGTGGCCCGCTTACATTTTTCAGCGGACCACAATCCCTAGGGAATCCAGACCAGTGCTGAACAATCTGTGGGTGTTTAGTCATTATGGCCGTGGGACCCAAACTGTGTTTCCCCCTTCCCCCCTGCTATAGTGCCTATCACCCCGGCTGGTTTGCCTAGTGCTGGGGGGAACCCTACGTCAAATTTATCAAAGAGTTTAACTCACACATCAATAGCCTGCCAGCACTAGGGCGAAGACTAAATAGAGTGGGGAGCACCCTTAAAAACAAAAAAATAATATGAAAAAGTTTAAATACATGCACCACTATGGTTTTTTCTAAAGGGGGAAATTTCCAAAAATTATTAATTATTATACACTTTTTTAAGTACTTTTCTTTTTTTTAGGTTACTTTTATGAACTTTTACACCTATTTTCTCAGTTTAATGTATATTTTTCTTAACTTAATAAAAAAATGTTTTCTTTGAGCAGACCATGGAGATGCGAGATAAAACAGCATATTCGCCTTTTTCACACTCGGCGTTAAAAAACAATTGAATAGCTTTTTCCGCTAAGGGTTCGCAGCCAGCCTATACTTTAACATTGACAAACGCTTGGTGCGCGATAACACCGTTTCGGTAAAAAAAAAAAAAAAGATTAGAATTGCGTGAGAAGTTTTTGCGCTCGAAAATAAGGTAAAATAGCAAAAAAATTACTTTGCGCGCTCGAACTTCCAAACTCGCTAACAATTGAATACCCCCCTCAGAGTAAAGTACTGAAAATAGTGACATTGACAATGCATTAATTAAAATGCAATAAAAGAGAGGTATAAACCCAGAGTCGTAACTAGACATTTTAGTGCCCTGGGCGAAACAGAACACTGGTGCCCCCCCTTTCCCACAATGTACCTTTACTCCCAGTAGATGCTGCTTCTCAGCGGTTAAGCGTTACCAGAGTCTTCTGCTTGCTAGTGTCTTATGATCCGTTGCTGCTTAGACAGATACTGGCATATTGGGGTCCTGTTTGGAAAAGAGATTGTTATTACTCACCTCCTGGAAAGTTGAGCACTGAGTGAAGAATCTAGGTATCCCTCCCCACAAGCAGACAAACATTAAATCAGTAGCTTTGTCTGTTTAAAAACAGGCCTCCTTCCACCCATCAGCTCCAGAATTTAATTAATAGGATTTACAGTTAATGTCTATTTCCCTCCATATAGCTCCGACATCAAATTAACAGCATCCACGTTTTAATAAATAAGCCTCTCCCAGTTGCGACATTAAATTAATAACATTTCCATTTAATAAACAGACATACCCTATGCATCAGCCCATACATTAAATTAGTTCCCATCTAATTAATAGACATACGTCACCCCACCATTAAATTAATAGCATCCCCATTTAATAAACCAAATTATTAAATTATACCATTCCCAACATTAAATTAAAAGCCTCCATATTTAACAAACAGACTCTCACAATCCCCAGCATAAAATTATTAACATTGCCATTTGATACAAATGCTTATTTCTCTCACAAGCCCCACAATCAAATTATGGCTTTCATATTTCCCCATATTTAATAGTAATTATCAGTATATAATTAATATATTATATAATTAATATATTATTGATTTTTTACATTACTTATGTTTTCATAGTATGCATCATATATTTATGTACTCCAAACCCCTGCATCTCCCTCTATTCTCTCCAGATCCCCCCCAGCTTCGAACTCCCTCGTCACCAGACCCCTCACTGCTTCTCTCCAGACCCCTCATTCACTCCAGACACCCTCCTCACCAGACCACTCACTCCTTCTCCTCAGACATCCTCCTCACCAGACCACTCACTCCTCTCTAGACCCCCCCATTCACTCCAAACAACCTCCTCATTAGACCCCTCACACCTTCCTCTCCAGCCCTCGCTCCTGTCCTCTCCAGACTTCTTACCCTATTCTTTCCAGCCCCCTCTTCTCACCAGCCCCTGCAGTATTTTACTTACCTGAGCTTTTCTTCTTCTTTCTGTCATCTTTCTCCTGTGTCCTACTTCCTTCTGTGCTGACTCATCGCCTGTGTTCTGACAGCGTCCTGACGCCATTATTTGTACATCAGGACACTGCAGGAGCAGGAAGCCAGCACCCTCCTCCTTGGGCTGGCTGTCTTCAACTGGCAAAATAGTCCTGTGGTGCTGCCACCTCAGGACTGGATTGTCACTTCATTGGTGTTGATGGACTATGTAACGGACGGGCGGGTGTTGCGCCCCGCTAGGCATTGCGCCCTGGGTGGTAGCACTGCCCGCACCACCCTCTTTACGGCTCTGTATAAAGCAACAAGGTGAGGGTAACGGAGGCTGGATGAGTGGAGTTAGAGAGTGTTGCAGGAGGAGTCACCATGTAATAGAATTTAATTTTCGATAAGTTAGCAAATGCTATTAGGGGGAGGCTACAGAAAGATCTAATTTCGTGAAGACTTTGGCCCCTTTGATACGGTAAAGAGCTCCGTAATGAGAAGAATGGGGTAACAGTTTTTGATGGTAATAACGTTGAGCCCCCGGTCTATACAGGGCCATAAGGAGTCATCCTTTTTCTTCATGAAGAAAAAACGAGCTCCGGCGGGCAAAGAGGAAGCCCCGCTGAAGGTTTTCTTTACTATACTCAGACATGGCCAGTGTCTCCAGTAAAGACAACAGGTAGACTCGACCCCTGGGGGGGAGCCTTTCCTGGCTGTAAGTCAATAGGGCAGTCCCATGGTCGATGAGGGGGTAAGTGCTCCGAACGGATCTTATCAAAAACATCCAAAAACAAATTATACTGAATAGGCAACCTCGTGGAGTTAGGTCCCGGTAAGGTGGAGATGGTTCTGAGGGGTTGGACACAGGTAAGGCATTTCTGAAAACAAGCAGAAGCCCAAGACAGGATCTGGGAAGTTGACCAATCCATTTGGGGAGAATGCTGTTGAAGCCATAGCAACCCAAGAATGACTGGAGTAGCGGTAGAAGGAAGAATGTGGAAGGAGATCTATTCTCGATGTAAGGCTCCAATTTGGAGAGAAATAGGTTCAGTGCGGAATTCTACCATTCCGTCTGCTATGCGGGACCCATCGATGGCTGCAATAGACACAGGAACCTCCAGGGGCACAATGGGTATGGAACCTTGCTAAATTAAAGAGAGAGAAATATAATTCCCGGCTGCTTCAGACTCTAAAAGAATGGAGGTATGAGTGGGACCCAAGGGCCCATGGAGGATGAAGGAAAGAAACAGATTCTAGGAGCTTCAAGAGAGGGAGAAGTTTTAGAGACACCTAATCTTAACTGCTCTGGAACAGGTTAGGGCCTGGCATTTCCCGACCTCTTAGGACATTTATTCAACAGATTAGCAGGATCAGCACAGTATAACCATAATTTGTTCTTGAACCTCCTGTCACGCTCTTCTGGGGTCAGACAGGAACGCCCTACTTGCATGGGCTCATCCTCGGTTAAAGGGTGAAGGAAGTGAGGACCTAACTTGACCACAGGGTGCCGAGAAGTATCCCTTTCAGAAGATCTTTCACGAAAGTGGAGATCTACTTGATTGCATAGCAAGATTATGGCGTCTAAGGTGATAGGAAGCTCCTGTGAGGCCAGAGCATCTTTGATTTAATCCGAAAGGCCTTGCCAAAAGGTAGCCACCAAGGCATTGTTATTCCAACGAGGCTCAGATGATAAGGTCTGGAATTGGATGACGTATTGGGCCACAGAACGGGAGCCTTGACGGAGACGAAAAATACTCGAAGTTACTGTGGTTACTCATTTAGCTTCATCAAAGATTTTACGGAAAGCAGCTATAAAAACTGCACTGTCAGCAAGGAGTGGATCAGCAGAAGCAGGTGGTTTGGTCTTAGCTGCGCCTATCCCGTAGGTCGTGGCCCTCACTAAAGTACCAGGTGAAACCCTACATGGCAATATACAGAGATGATCAGCAAGATCAAACAGTTCTAGGAGAAAACACGGAGTGTGCAATACAGGAACACAGGAGCAGCTGATAGCATAAAGCAAAAGGGAGCCAGGTCCAGCACCTAAAGGTAGATGACTAATAGGACAGGCACCAAATGTTTGGAGGATGTGCCTTTTAAAGTTTGGAGCCAAAAAGATCAGCCAATAGGAAGGAGACAGAGGAAATAGGTCAGATCTGCGCATGTGCAGACCCGACACGAAGATGGTGGCGGCCGGGACAGAGTGTCCTGTCAGTGGGGACCAGGTAAGTGTGCCGGGCATCGAGTGTGCAGCCCGACTGCCCGGCGTGTGACAGTAGTAAATAAAGAGAGTACTGAGGTACCCCCACAATAAATTGCAGTAAGCTGCATACAAGCCCAAGATAGCCTCCTCAGGGACAAAAGTGTTGTTGTCCTGAGCCGATTCTAACTTTCACATCACCTCACCAAAACTGGTGAAAGAATTTCTAAATGGAAATTAAAGATGACAGACACCCCACCATCCACTGTTAATTGAATTATAGAGATCCCAAATAGAGATGGGTCATATCACCATAAACAGAAGACAATAATATTATCAATTTGTTTGAACAATTATCCTGGAAACCACATCTGATGTATAACTTTCTTTGATTGCAAGTCACAATAAGTCCCAAAAAGGGCACCTGCCAACTATTAATCAAAGATTAATAAAATGCAGTGAAGTGCAAATAGGCAGGAAAACTTGTAATTCCAGGGGAATGCAATGGATCTGCTGAAGTCCCATTGATCACCCAATGCATCCACTGACTGACCCTCCATGGATAATCCAGTCAAGACCTGGGACTCCTTTTCTGGCTCTTGTTTCTTGAAATTCAGTGCCCCTCTCCCCAAACATCCAACAAAATTCTACTCAGCTGCAGTAACATCACATTGCTCTGGGGCAACTGTGGGTCATGCTGGGGTCTCCTGGACAAATTCTTTGTTCCGAAGGATAACACTCTCCAAACCCGCACCCATTTCTACTGTGTGCCCCACTTCCAATACCTCTGGTGCATCAGGATAGTGGGTACCTTCTGATTCTCCCCCTTGTACAAGTAAAAGATGTACAGAGGCATTCAAATATTGGGTCTCTAAGTAATGCTGATTCATCTTCGCCTGAAGCTCTCTCAGGTATCTCAAAGAAAATGGGGAGGCATCAACTCCTCTTCCGGAACAATTGACTTGCCCTCCTCGGGCCTTGTCTCCTCTGAGTCAACCCCTCCTAATGGTGGTGTGGCTTCCTACCTGGCTGTGGGATGAAGCTGATGCAGAGGTGCATCTTGGCATCCACCGGTTCAGTGTCTGCCATTCCCAGTGTAACATACAGGGCAGCCAGTGGTTGGCATTCACTTGCCAAGCCCTCATCCTCCAAGCCTGCAAATGGCCAGTTGCAACACAGCTCAGACTGGTCACTGAGATTTTTACTGTGACCTTCCCCCAGGGAGGAGGGAAGAGGTTGCAGGCGGTGTTTCCTAGCATCCACCTGGTCGAGGTCAGCATTCCCCAACATAGATAGTGGTTTAGCTGGTTGCAGGCTATCCTCTTTAGCTGCCTCCTTCCCAGCATTCACTTTAATGCGGACCTTCCACAGCCATGTTGGTCGGGGAGCAAGGTGTCTAGCTGACCCCATAAGATCAGCATATGGGTCATCTTCTCTTTGGGATTGACCTCCACAGGCTGGGTGATCACTTCTTCGGCTAGTGGAAGAATCTGTTGCAGGCAGTGCCTTTCGGCATCCACCCGTCAGCACTGGTCTTGCCATATTGGGCTATTAAGCTGTCCCTAATCTGATGCCTCTTCTTGTGCCAGTTCAAAACACTCCTCTAAGCATTCCAGCTGCTCTAGTGCACTCATCTCGGGACCTGGCTGAAGAATCTACCTTCGGTAGTCGCTAAAATATTTCACCGGGTTTTCTTGATCGCAGTTGCGGTCCTGGATGATTTCCCTATGATCCCAATAACAATAGGGAACAATCCGCAGTTCACATTCTGCTACTAACACCATCCTGTCCATTCCTTCCAAAGGATCTATCGGGATTGAGGACCAAGACTCTTGCTAGTCATTTGCTTCTGCGCAAGCGACAGGCCTCGGTAGTCTGGCTGGATTGCTGGGTATGAGTGCTGAGATTCAACACTGTTTCAGCTGGCTTTCCTTTGAACACTGACTCAGCGGGCTCAGATTTTCTCGACCAGAAGCTTGGATCTCTTGAGACAGCTGGCATAACTTCCAAGTGACTGATTTAATAAGTATCTTCCACTCAGGTTCTTTAGTCAGATCTCGGTTTATAGCGTGCTCTTGGTACTGCAAGAAGGCACCCATGAGTCTCTCATCTGCTCCTGGATGTTGGCTCCTTGTCTCTCTGGCCAGACATCGAAGAAGTGCTCCCAGGGATAAGGGCACTTGTTATGTATTGGTGAAGCTGATAGCTCCACATACTGGAGCCTTACTGCAGCGCCTTCATCTAGGATCGCCATCTTCCCGGAGGACCTATTACACTTTTGTCCCTTCTTCAATGACATCTTTATGGTGGTGCTGTGAATGTATTTGATGAGCTCTGCAAATATGTTTGCTATGCATGTTTTTCTGCAGTTCTCAATGCCTGCTCTTAAGAGCGAAAGATATACTACTTCAATGCTTGGTTCAGCAATGTCAGTAGAATGCAACTGCATGAATGTTGCTTAATTGGATCTGAACATGTATACTGTAGACAGAAACTGGACAAATACAGAATGAGGATAAACGATTTCATGTACCCATCAAAAATTATCTTTACTTTCAGCATTAAAAGCACAGTATATATAATTGATTACCACTTTCACATGTATGCTTTCATATATCAGAATTTGAAAATAGATTTTACCTATTGTACTAGATAGGATATTGGGGTTGCCCTCATGTAGGAAATTTTGAACAGGACAGGAATAAAACCAACTTTTTACTATCAGATCATTACAGAGTTTACCACTACAGCTGGAAGGTTCATGTACTTAGGTCTGCACCATGGTCTCGCTGAAGGAAAACTCTGCTTTCCCCTAAAATCACCTTAACTGTCTGCCTTCCCCACCCACAGGGAAAGCCTGTCTGTTCATTTCTTCACTAAACACACATGCATGGCTTCCTCCAGTCTAGAATAGAATTGTTTGATGGTGAGGACTGTTTCAGGGATTACTAATTTAATGAGATTGTTAAATCAAAATGTTACTGTGCATGCAGGGGCTGGCTGGCAGACTTTAGCTCAACGGGCATGCACACAGCATTGGCCCATAAGTAGCGGCCCATCCTTAATAGGTGGTTGTCGGTAAAGTATATATTTATCAATATAAAAAAGAGGCTATTTTAGTGTTGCTTAACCAAGCTAAACTTTATTATTGTAAATCTTAAATAATTAAACAAAAAACAAAGCTTACTTCATATTGCATTTTATTTTTTATGTCTCCTCCCTACAGCATCTTTTTTTTACATACTTGGTAGATTGTAATGGGGATTATATATATATATATATATATATATATATATATATATATAGCCATAAAATCACAACAATAAGAGCAACTAATAACAGATTTGTCCCATCATAACACTGTTCCCCCTTCATCACACTACTGTGCTCCTCCTCACACTACTGCCCTCTTCATCCCCCTTCATCAGACTGTTCATGCTGCCCCCTTCATCAGACTGTTCCCCCTTTATCATACTGTGTCCTCATTACACTGTGCTTCTCATCACACTCTACCGCTCATCAAACTGTGCTCCTAATCAAACTGCCCCCCCTCATTATACTGTGCCCCCTCATCACAATGTTTCCTTCATTACTGTCTTCCTCATCACAATGTCCCTCTCATTATACTTTGCCCCTCATTACTGTCCCCCTCATCACAACGGCCCCTTATCACACTATGGCCTTTCATGACACTGATCCCCTTCATAACACGTTTCCCCTTTATAACACTGTGCACCTCATCACACTGTCCCTATCAGTATCAGGGACTGGCTGGGCTGGGGGGCCAGTCACATAGTAGACTACCTTGGGCTGGGTTACTGGGCCACCTGCATTTTTTTCCTTTAAAATGTTCCTAAATGACAATTCTATTGTGTAACAACTGGTGGGCTCTGACAGTGTGGTAATTGCTGAGCGAGGAGGTTAAAATCTATTTTCCGATGGAAAGCAGGCGGTGAATGGACTTGTGGTGGGCGGTGCTCTGTGAGAGGCCGCGTTTTCGTAGTGAATCGCGCGGATAGGGGGTATCTCTCGTAGGATCTCTGGTGAGTGGGGATGACGTGCATAGAGGGATGTTTCCCCGGAGCTCGGCCCTATATGGAGGGGTGTCACTTAGGTAGACCATACAGTTTGACCAAAATGACCGACATCGTCATATATACAGCGGTGGCATATACCAGAAACAGTGTGACGTGGAGGAATTGGAACAACTATCATTAAAGACCCAGTGAAATATCTGAAAACGGTAAGGTGGAACAACAAGTGTAAGGAGAATATACTCTTAAGCCTACTCCTGAAATAAAGGTATTATTTATTATATACTTTATATAACATGGAACCCGAATACTGTGAAAAAATAAGTATAAACTTTGCTGATTGATGGCATAACTTCCCTGTGCTGGTAGAGATACTGTTTTCTCTGTTATGTTGACTGTGGCATTCTTGATAATAACTGTATGAACAGAGCATTGCTGTGGGGGAAAGACATGAGCAGACCTTGCTGATTGATATGCTGATGATATATGGTATATTTGTGCAACAAAGGTGACGGTCCATAGGTCAGTATGTTTATTTCCGACTAAATATTGGTGTGGTTAATGGTGTCAAAGAACTAATACAAGATATTGAACGCCGCACAAATGATCTATGATATATATATAATATATGGATAATGAAATCTGGGTCGGCACTGTGGAATTAAATGTTTTCAGACTGAGGATTTCCAAAACTATGTAAATCTAAGTAGAATCGTAACAGAAAAAAATAATAAATAGAAGAAAACAGAGACTTTGTGATATTGGTGAAGAAATCTAACAATACTTAAACACTGGAATTATTGGCATTTTGTGAACAGATATATGGTATATATTTGATTTTGAATGAAACTCTGGAAATATGCCTAGGGCCAAATGGAGGTTTATGAATGAACATGGCTTTTTTCTTTTTAAGGACATCTGAGGAAAGAGAAGCATATGAAGCTGTAATTGATGCGAAGACAGAGCCGGAAAGGAAGGCTTATCGATCCAATACACATGGAGTAGATAATCAACAACACCCAAGAGAGATTTGTGTGTTAGGCTATATTGAAATTAAAACACATGGACTGATATCTAAGAATAGTTATCACTTAGACCTTAGATTAAGCATTACAGATTTAAGGATTGCTGAGTGTTAGTTGTAAGTTATGTGGATGTGGACTTTGTAATATATTGAGTACAAAGGCGTATTTATATGGCGTAGTTATTTCATCATCATCATCATCATCATCATCATTTATATATATAGCGCCAACAGAATCCGTAGCGCTTTACAATTGGGAACAAACAGTAATAAAACAATACTGGGTAATACATACATACAGAGAGGTAAGAGAGCCCTGCTCGCAAGCTTACAATTTATGGGACAATGATTTGATACACATGAGTAAGTGCTACATCATATTGAATATTTGTCCAGCTAGAATGTAAAGCTTAAAAGTATTTAGTGGGCTGTTTGCTCAGTCACACAACTATGTTGGTCAGAGGTTTGTTGTCTTGTGTTGGCTGTGTAGAGGGTGGTAATATGGTAACCTAGGGAGATTAAGAGGGTGGTAGAGGAATATTATACGTTTATCTGAAGAGGTGGGTTTTCAGAGAACGCTTATGGTTTGAAATCTAGCTGCTGTGTGCAAAGTAGATTGTAGGGGCTTGAGTCTGATTTTGGGAAGACCAGTAAGGAGGGAATTAAAATAGTCGATGCAGGAGATGACGAGGGCATGAATTAAACTTTTTGCAGTGTCTTGCTTGAGATATGTACGTATTCTGGAAATGTTTTTTAGATGTATGCAGCATGGTGTAAATATAGAGTTGATGTTGGGAACAAAGGATAGTTGCAAGTAAAGGATCACACCTGGGCAGCGAGCTTGCGGGGTGGGATTCAAGGTCATGTTATCAGCAGAAATAGTAATGTCAAGCAGGAAGCTTCTATTGTTGGATGGGAATATTATTAATTCTGTTTTTGAAAGATTGAGTTTGAGTTGGCAAGAGGGCATTCAAGATGAAATGGCAGAAAGACAGTCAGTAACGCAAGACAATACAGATGGTGAGAGATCAGGAGAGGATAGATAAATTTGTGTATCATCCACATAGAGATGATACTGAAATCCGAAGAAGCTTATTAGTTTTCCAAGTGAAGTGGTGTAGATAGAGAATAGAAGATGACCTAGGATTGAGCCTTAGGGTACTTCAACTGATAAAGGAAGCAGAGTGGAGGTTGTTCCAGAGAAATTCAAACTGAAAGTGCGATTATATAGCTAGGATGAGACCCAGGTTAGGGCAGTGTCTTGAAGACCTAGAGATTGTAGCGTTCATTTGAGGAGAGAGTGGTCAACAGTGTCAAATGCAGCAGAGAGATCCAGAAGAATTAGAAGAGAGTAATCACCTTTAACTTAAATAATTGACAACCTTGGATAACGCAGTCTCTGTGGAGTATTGAGAACGAATACCTGGTTGAAGAGGATCCAATAGGTTGTTTGCAGAAAGGAAACGTGTGAGATGAGTGTAGGCATTTCTCTGAGGAAGTTTGGAGGGACATGAGAGCTGAGAGATGGGGCGGTAATTTGAGATATATTTTATTTTTTGCATATTGTCTCTATCCCCTGTATTTACCTATCACGAAACTATTTAAGTATGCATAACGAAGAAAGTACTATATCCACTTTTTTTCTGCAACAGATTATTAATTTGCTTAGTATATAATGGCAGCATTTCATAAATGTTTCCTAAATGTATATTGCAACCATCTGCATATCTTTATGCAATAGTACTATGTATTTAATAAAATAACTATCCTGTGTTTCAAAGATGCTCAAACTATGTTCTCACGAGCTACCAACAATTCATGTTTTCAGGATTTCTTTAATCATGCACAGGTGAGTTAATTAATTTTTCTGGGTCAGTAATTGTCCCACCTGTTTCTACAGACAGTAATCCTGAAATCATGACCCGTTGAGGACTGGGTTTGAGCACCGCTGCCCTAGGTATTGGTTATATGTGTCAAACCTATTACCAGCATGAACAAATCTCTTTTCTGATTATCTCCCCTTTTTTTAGCATATCTCCCTTGGACTGTCCACTGATATTTAATCAATTATTTCCTATACTCATTATCATCTGAAGTGATTTCATGTTAAAATAATATATATTTTAACATTCAATATCGTTTCATTATTTTATTTGGATGGCACTGTTACTACATGTTTGCTACAAAGTGGGAAACTAAAGCAGAATATTAGATATATACCAGTGTTTCAAAAAAATGGTCCCCAGGGACCCTTAACAGTGCTTGTTTTCGATATCCCTTTGTTGGAGCACATTACTGACTGACACATTGTAACAGTTCTACAAGTGGTAGTAATTACTTCACTTGTCACCTGGAAAACATGCACTGTTAGGGGTCCCTGAGGACTATAAGTTAATGTGAGCTGTGTTGACCTTATACAATTGATCAAAACATTTGGTATAGTTCTGGAAAATGCTTGAAATCATTCTTGGCTCAGTTACCAGTACACTGAGAATTGACTCATAATATGTTTAGAGGTGGTGGTGGCGGTGGTGGGGTGTTAAAGTGCTGTAGCATGATATGTTTATTATTAATAATAATAATAATAATAATAATAATAATAATATTTTTAATACATCTAATGTGTAGAATGTATACGTCCTCTAGTATGTAATGTTCTGAAGCAATAGTTTACCTCATTCTGATTAAAAGAACATTCTGTCCTACTACCCCTGTCATGAACTCTCTGGTACAAGCCAAGTTACGCTTGAACAAAAGAAAATCGAGTTTACTTTAATGAAATCCGCTGTCTTATTAATACCCTAGTAGCAGACAGTGAACAAAACTATTTTAGTGCATTGCATAATGATGAACAAATTGTGTTTAATTTGTTTTCTGTGCTTGCAGTTTTCACTTCTCTGGACAGACACAGTTCCACCAACTTGTCTTTATATATAGAAGTTGTAAGTTGTTAATGGTTCTCTAATATTTCAATTATAGTGTCTGTACCTCACACTTTAAGTATAGCTTTTATTGCTCATCCAGAAAGAAGGTCATGTGAATGTTTGGGGCAACACCGAACAAGGTAGTCTCCACCTAAGCTGGTCTTACCATCTGTTTCATGTCATTGTATGCTAATATGCTGGTGTTTTATAACTAAAGTATACTAATTATATTAATAACCCTGAATGGGAACTGATTGGCAATTATATTAAGTATTGTGCACATGGAGAGAGGTATAGTATGTTCAAATGCATAATTATTGTTAGTCATTATAAAAAGTATGTTTGTATTTTAAGGTAGTAGTTAGGGTCTATTTAACATTGGTGGCTAGTGGGTGGCAGTAAGTATCATCTTGTATCTCTTCATACCACAGTAATACAAAATGTACTGCAAAAATGATTTACCATGCCAGGGCTCACTGGCGACACCTCGCTCCTAAACTAACTAAAACTTTCTTCAATGGCAGCCTAACATTGCAGGCGAAAGAAGGAACTGACCCTTGTGTGACAACTACGCATTGCATGGGATCCTCCGATGGATCTATGGTGTCTTTTTCAGTGGCGACCTAAAGACTCAATTGAAAAGGTAAGCCAACTCCATCTTGAGATGATTTCTTCTGCTTTAACGCCTCGTTAAATTAAAAGAAGAGTTGCAATGGCCATTCTGGATTTTTGGCTTATCGCATCTTAATAAATAGACCCTTGGGTGACTGCAAAATTAGTTGCAATACATTTATGTGGATGTGCAAGAAATAAATCAGTGTGGCCTGTCATATTGTTGAAAGTGAAAAGTGGTAATATATCAATATGTTTACTCATGGGTGGCACATACATAAATGCAAGGAAACTGTTTTCACAAAATGTTTACATTTAGTATAGGGTTGAGGGAAAGATGACTTTGAATACTAGAACTGGGCATTACAAGTGCCTAGTAGTGCTAATCTTACTCTGTAATGTCCCAGCCATTTTACAGGACTTTGTTAATGACATTTTCACTAATTACCTAGAAGCATATGGTAGTCTATTTAGATGATATTAGTGGTTGATGTGAACTGGTATAAGGTGGGATGCCAAGGTGGTATGCCATACTGCCCCTTCTCCTACTGTCTTCATTGTAACACTTGCAAAACTAGATATTTTGGAAGCTCCTGCGCATAAAACCAAATGCAGCCTCTTTATCCTTATGGCACAACCCCCCTTTTGTGCCCTAGATAGTAACAATATAGAATCGGAAAGGAATAAGATGGCGCTATTGATATCTCATATGATAGAACAATTACATAAAAGTCCCGAATGAACAGTTCAAATAAAAAGTTCAAATGAAAGTCACTCCTGATGATGGTTTTCACCTTAATTCGAGTCCTCTTGATTTCCACATCAATCCGTTTCAATAATAAAAGGAAAAAACATCCAGAAAATATGTCTCAGAATGACTCTTATCAGACATCTAAATAATTGAACTAATTAAAGTTCCTCTATTCACCGGTGGAATAATACATATAACATGCAACACCCCGTGGTAAGTTCTGGATATCTTTTAAAGATGTACACTTACACAGGAAACGGATAAATCAATACAGTGAATGAACTCTCCAAATTTGCTGAAATCAATATTCACTCCTACACTATTATTAACCTCAATAACATTAATTTCCTTCTATAGTCTACAGTTGGAGAAAATCTAACCCAACCTTTTAATGCTTTGCGAACTATAAATTTTTTAGTAGCGTCATGAAAACCATTAAGCGGCAAGAAAAAGAAGATATCTGACAGGGCCATCACCATGTATGCTTTAGATTTTCCAACAGTAAAACAGTGCTAAACGAAGGACAGTCTTACTTCCGACCTACCTCGATGAACAAAAACCTTCCCAAGCTGACCAGGCCTCCCTATATTTCTTCAATGTACCCCACAATTCCACCGCAACAATAATTGGAAACAATTCCAACAACAAAAGATTCCTTGTGAGACCCTCCTGCCGCCAAAAAAGGGTCCAAGAGGCTGCGAACCACTCACCGTCTAAATAAGCCCCAAAGCCAGAAGACCCTGCAGCATCAGTAAAAAGTTGAAGCTCAGCATTATTGGTGGGAGGAGGAGTCCACAACCAACCCCGTTGAAATTTTTCAGAAAAAGACGCAGCATAGACAAATCATCCCTAATTTTATTAAAGAGCCCTACAAAATGATGAGCCTTAGCTAACCCAGCTGTAGCCCTGTAGCTCTCTCCAGCTTACGACAAAAAACACTTTCAATTGGAATAACACAACAGGCAAAATTAAAAAGACCAAGCAGCGATTGAACTTGCTTTAAATTAACCCTGCACACTCCATAAAACAAATCCAGAATACCTCATAGCTTAGCCACTTTCTCATTTGGTAGCCTACAACACCCAGCCTGAGTGTCAATCTAAATACCTAAATACGATAATATTACTGTCATGCCACCGAACATCCCATAGGCAAATATTGTCTACATAATAACCACCAGGTAAATGAAATCCCATATATCTAAATGAAGAAGGATGCAATGGCAAAAGTCTAAATGCTGACTCTATATCAAGTTTCGACAGCAGCGCGCCAGACCCACAATGCTGCACCAGCATCAATGCATCCTCAAAAGATTGAGAAACAACCATGCATTCAGATTCCATTCACAGACATACCAAGTGGATGTGACAAATATTGGATTAGCCTGAATTCGGTGAAAGAATCAGACCTTGTATAGGGGAAGGAAAAGGGCCTCACATTCTACCCAATGGCACTTCCTTATCCACTTTCTCTTGAACAATAATTGGCATATCACTAGCTGAGTTCAAATTTTTAGGTGAACCAAAATGCACTTTCCCACTAACTGGCAATTTAAACCCATTAGCAAAGCCATCCCATAAAAATGTTGAGGCTGTTCTATTGGGACACCAACCTAACCATTTACCCAATTCAAACAAAATAATAGGGGAAAAGACCTTATTGAGCAGGAACTTCTATGTTAGGTCGTTCAGTGGAAATTGGACCATTCCTCTTATTGCACTCTCTCTGAGGATGTGCTCCTCCACACGCGGAACAGGCATACTTATATCTACAGGCTGCCCCTCTGTCACAGTGACCTCCGTTATAGGCCATACATCTGCCCTGAAATGACGGCCCATATTTATTTGGGATTTGTCTCGTTACACCCCCATCATGCACTCCTGTTCTAGGATGCGTTACTTCAAGCCAAACTTCCACATCCTTACAAACAGCATCCATTACAAGCAACCCATCCTGTTTTCTGTGGAATGCCTCGTTATAGTGCCTCCACATGTTACCTCTAGAGAGAGTGTACATCCCTTGAATCACATAAATGTATTTTAAGACATTCATATGCTACTCTGGCCTGCTCTCTAGATAACACACAGCAAAGACAAGGATACCCTCTAATGAATTTGAAAACTTCCGACAGGCTTCCTCACCAATACCAGAGCGTGACTTTGCTGCAGCCAAAGCATCCTTCGCTGTCCAGTGCGAATCTTAGCAGGCACTTTACTTCTAATGTTCCTAAGGATGGCTATATTAGAAGAGTGCACAACATCATCACCGGCTATTCTACCTAGGGAGCTTTCACTTGGATCTGTAGCATGGTGGCAGGCACTGCCCAACTTTCTCTCCAGCAGCCTTATTAACTTCTCGTCTTTACTTCTGGATCTCCTGGGAACCTCACTCTCAGAGGAAGAAGAGCCCGACTCTAAGTTAACACCAGAAACATTGCTGCTATACTCACCGGTTGCAACAGACCCTCTGCGACTATCACCAACCACCAGCAATGATGGTCCCTGACCAGACGTGGATGCAGCTTCTGTATTAGATGAGCTTCTACTCCTGCGTCTTGATGCCATATGCCTAGTCAAACCTGCAGAGTAGTAAACAGAAACAGACCAGGAGCACATCTACAAGTAACAACTGGCCATGTTGAAGTAGCCATGTATTGAACTCTAACAAATTTGACCCAGCAAATGCAGACTGAGGAGGTTGTTGAACCGTATTAGTTACATTTGAAGCAACCGTGGAGCCGCCAGGGTGGATGCATAACCCAGTACTATTGGCCCGTGATACTGATGGGGTGAAAGCAGACACCTGCATTAGTTCTGACCCCATTAAAACTAAAAGGAATATAGCTGTTTAAGAATGAGCACTTGTGTTATATAACGAATTGCTTTGACATGTAGGAACAGCAAAATAAGAGCCATAAGCAGAGAGAGAGGGATAGCAAGGAGGAAAATCAAAATATTGGCTCGGAAATGGGCAAGGGAAAGGGGGACACTCTGTTTAAATTGCAACCAGTCAGAATTAACACTCTGCCCGGGGAAAGCGGGCTGTGAGAACGACGGATAAGACGTGCCGCTAGATGCCTGGGCCGTGGACCATGGTGGAATATAACGAGAAAGAGGGGCCCATGATGTAACAGAGGGGGGAGAATGAAAAACAGTGCTCTGCGGGAGCATGGGTCTGTTAGAGAGAGTAGAGGGATGAACGGTGGGTGGAGGAGGGAACTATTAGTTCAGCTGCACAAGAATTTGTAGATGTTGAAGAAGTAGAGCAATTATTGGAGGAAAGGGAGATGGAATGGGCTAAAGTACTTGAAAACTGCGAAGATGACAGAGTGGGGTTACGGACCGGATGTGGGGGGAGGTATGATGAAGTGTACGGAGGACTTGTACTAAGGGTGCTGGGGCGGAAACTGAGTTTAAAGAAGCCATATGTGGAGTATTTAATTGAACAATGCCTGTTTTGTGAACTGAGGAAGCAGGAAGGAAATACAAAATATCTATATTTTGGGTGGCAAAATTTTGGAAAGAGGGGGGAGGGAGCCAGGAACACTGCCATCAATGCTGTCAGAAAAAATATGACTGTGACTCTAGTCATGAACAATGGGAATGCTGCTTTGAATCATGACACTTTCCCCTGCCTCCTGGCCAGTAGCAGCCAATAACATTGGGGTTCAGGCTAGTTGATATCTCCCCCTCCCCCTGGCGCTCGTCTCTGCCACCTAATTGGGGGGAAGAGATACCAATTCATGGTTTACATTGGTGACAGTGGGGCCAGCTGCGGGCACCCTGGGCACAGCCACAGCTGCCGCTGAGACTGGTGTCGTTCACGCAGAAAAAAACCAGAAAGAGTTCCATTCACTCTTTATACATTTAAACCATGCACCTTAAACTATATATTGAGAAATAAATGTGTATAACTAAATTTAATGCAAACTGTTTTACTTCAGCCATGCCGTCTAGCATTAGCTAATTATGGGCTAAGTAAGCATCTAGCAATAAATGGTTAACTCTTTCACAGGAAACAAATTAGCAAACATATCTTCAAATGAAAAAAACAGATAAAACCTTATACTTGTGGTTCAGCCCAAGAAGCAGGGTTATATCGACCTGGATTTCTGTTTTTCTATCTTCTTTTATCTTCTTTTGATGAACATGCAAAAAGACTGTGCTATAAGATTTGAGAGATGTGCTGACTAATGCCCGGATAAACGTTTAGAGATCCTAATTGTGAGCTATCTGTCTGCTTGGATGGATATTAAGAAGGGAAGATTTTCCCCCAACAGCTATTACACCTAATCGGGTAAGATCGCTACCAATGTCTCTCTTAATATGATTTTTCATTTCAACTTTGTGACAGAGTCCAATCTGATGCACAAATAAGATCAGGGGGTAAATGTATGAACATGCGGGTTCTTCAACACCCGCCAGTTCAGCGCGTTCGGCGATTAAATTTCAAGCGGCGCTGCATTGTAAAGGGAAGTTTCCCTTTACAATGCAGCGCCGCTTGAAATTTAATCGCCGAACACGCGGGTGTTGAAGAACCCGCATGTTCATACATTTACCCCCAGGACTTATTATGACATTTGCATATACTATTGATTTATATCTCATTAATTAAGTGAAATGGCCATTCACTTTGGAACATAGGATTATGCATTCTAACAGTGTTTCAAACAGGATCTGAGCTGGGACACTTTATCTGTGATCATGTTTCTGCAGGATACAGAGCTCATTATTTACATAAGGATTACCTGTCTTTTTGGAAGAATCCAGAACACTTGGATACTAATTTATATTCATTGGTATTATTATAGTCTTTTGAGATTTTTTTATTATCTTTAGTGTTGTATATTGTGTTATGTTTTTAACGTTGATGTTTATATCTAAAGTAATACTGACTCTATTTATGCTGGTTATTTTTATACTGACATTGATATCTGTTCAGTCATATGGCGCACATGCATTTTAGATACTTGGTTGTGTTTAAGGATTGGAACCCCCAAGACAGGGAGTGACACAGGGCTATGTACTTTTCAGAAATTGCAACTTTAAATTAACCCCTTCAGTATGAGCGCTTAAGAATATAATATATTCTATTTCAAATGAGCAACAAGCTACTCCAAACAACTATGCCTATTTTAAAACCAGCCCATAAGATTATCCATTTCATTCCTGCGTGACCTTTTTCAAATTGGATTACAACTGGAACCTTTCCATTTGTACAAAATATATCTAATACATTAGTTACGTAACAAAATAATCAAACTGATTATCTTTCATGGGCTGAATTTGCCTATAATTATTGTCCTCATTTGTCTACTTGGACTTCGTTTTTGTTCTTTGAGAAAGTCCTTAGATCATTTTCTTTTCTATATTTACCTGTGATGTGCCAGAAGTTGATGCTGTAGTATCTCAGTTGACATCCCAAAACGTTACTGATAAATTTTCTTTTGTCAGTCTTAAATTCTAGGTCCAAGCTATTTTTATAATAGGCAATCTGGATCAATTGCTCACTTGGAAAGGAAGCACACCAATACACTTCCTAGTAATAAAATTTAGATTGGAGAGGACCTAATAGGTTGCAGCTCCTTTGTGTCATAGGATGATAAGAAACCACTTGTTTCAAAGAGTACTCTCTTCTTGCAAGTGTAATATGCATAACATGTCATGTTGCCAATCCTAGAAAACCTATTTAATATTTACTGCACTAACTCTACTCTTTAACTTTACACATTATTTATATATATTTTATAAATAAATATAGTGGTCGAATTGAGCTGGTATACGGTGGAATGCCAAACCACCACTTCTCCTACTGCTTTAATTGTAAAACTATTAAATTCCATTCACTTACATGTACTGCCTTTTCCTGACATAGCAATAACAGAACAGGTATTTTGTTTTAAATAGGCTACCCTGTGCAATGGAAAACTCCCCGCATGGAGGGGAACATTTCAAACACTAAAGGTAATAAAATAAATCATATAGAATTTTTCTCACTACAGAGCATTACCGACAGGGATAATGCTATCACCGGTAACTGATGATAGCAGTATCCCTGGCGGTAACGCTCTGTAGTGAGAAAAATGCTATATGATTTATAAAAGGAAAATTGTGCTTAGCTGCTATCCTCAGGTTCAGTTATGTTGCGCTAGACATGGTTGTGCCCCTGTTCATCCCTGTCGCTTCTGATCGGCAGTCACCAGTGCTGCCTACCACGTCCAGATGAGGAAGAAGGAAAACGTATGAATAGGGGAGAAGTGGAAATGAGGGGAGAAGGTGCAATAGGACTGAGGATTGTGGGGGCAGATGAGAGAAAAATGAGAGGGAACAGATGGGATGGGAGAACAAAGGGAAAAATGCACACAAAGGGTGAGAGAGAAAGGGACAGGCACCCATAATGTTTAGACAGATACAAACAAACAATTTGGAGAATCAGAGAGAAACACAAAAAAGGAGACAGAGTTGTGCACACAGAAAAAAGGAAGGGTCAGTGGAACTCATGGGCAAGGGGCAGAAACACTCATGGGCAGGTTGGCAGAGGCACACATGAGCAGGTTGGCACACATGGAAAGGGAAAAATGGAGAAAAGGCTGGGATGGGATGCAGGTGAGAGAACTAACCTACCTGAAGTCGGTGCCTATTTTTATGTGCACAGTGAGGTAGGAACTCATATTGCATCTGGCATTTTATGCAGTGGGAAGGGGCCTCCAGGATGCAGGCATATGTTGAGACTGGCCACCAGTAGTTCAGGGCTGGTCCCTGATGAGCCCAGCCAACTTTTTTTAATTTTTTTTTTTTTTCAATGACAAAGAAATAAAAAGATTTCCTTGGCCAGCTACTCTTGGTCGGGGATGAGGAGGGGGGGGGGGGGGGGGGCTGAGATGAGAGAGTGGGGCACATCCTCCTTAATCCAGATATATATATGTCATGTAAATGCTTAAGTGCATATTTTAAGTGTTTGTTTTAGGCTGCAGAGATGCATATGAAAGGCTTGAAACATTTGTTTATAATAGTTGCTTTTATTAGACCACATTCTGATTATTGACAGTAAGGTAGGAATAAACAAACGCACAATTTTCATTCATTTTTCTTTATGGATTTACATTGAAAAATCTATTAAAGGGAAAGTGAAATAAGTTGATGTTCAGTAAATCCCTGCCAATGAACAATAAATCACTAAGGGGCCTATTAGGCATCCTCTGTCATTGCAGCAAGATGTCTTTTTGGGGCAATTTACTATAAAATGTCATGTCGGGACAGTGCTTCCTATAGGAGGCTGTCCCAGCGAAGACTATTTTCTAATGAAAAATACGGAATCTGTCCCGGAGTCTTTACTGCGCATGCGCAATTGCTAATTGCACTGAACAGTGCAGGCAAGAGCAGCAAGGCTGCCGGAATGGGATCCGAAAAAACCTCTCCAGCGATGCTCTACCCATATGATTGAATGGCTAACAGCATCATCATATGGCGTTACTCATCTGGTTCAAGCTCCGAAAAACTAATGGTTTAGGGCTTGATAAATAGGCTCAGAAGTGAGGTTAAAAGTAAATACACATAAATATAAGTCAATATAAGTGTTTACTAATAAAAAATGCAACTTTTACTGGTCATATATACATTATACTATTATTATATATGCAGGTACACAAATATATGATACATACAAATTAGTTCCAAAGCACAGATAAATATAGAGAATTATTTCATAATGTGCAATGGTGATTTTCCTTTTGATATTGCTAGACTTAAAAGAATGCTTAAATGAAACAATATACTGAAAAGCACTTTAGTGCACTACAATAAGAATACAGTTAATATTACTGCCAAGCAAAGGCAAGGTTCTCTGTGAGGCAGATCTAATGAGGCCTTCTGGAAAAAGCACATGTGTAATTCTATCTCTTTGACAATTATGTTACATGTTTCTGGAAACCAAATATTTTTGCTTACCAAGATAATGATTTCTTGTCAGATACTAAAATGATGGAACACATTGCCCAATTTGGCAAACTGGAAGTAATAATTATACAATATTAATGCTAAAATCATATTGCTGAGTTTGGTTTAATATTTCTACCCTATTGATAAACATATTTTGATGGACACTGTAGTACTACATAAAGCAGCACTTTTTTTTAGGAAGGATGAGAAAAATCACCATACCCAGGGGCGGCCTCGGGGCAGGGGGGCATCAACCCCCCCGGGCCGCTCAGTCTGAGCGCTGCAATATTATCTTAATATTACCTGCGGCCTCATCGCGTGTCATGTGATGCGGCTCCCTGTGCGCCCCCCGGGCTGAACTTTGCCAGCCCGCTCCTGCCCGGGACACTCCTTACCAGAGTCAAGGGGGCTATTTAATGCAGCCAATTTCCCTTGGGCTCTGTTGTTTGTCTTATAGCTCTGGGGTTGTGTGAAGCTGCAGAGAGGAGTGTGACTGCATGGACCAATAAGAATTTGCAAAGCAATAGCAAGTTGGCAGCTTCCTTTTAATTCTATCACACATATCCTACTCCACGGCCATTTTAAGATTGGTGGGTGCTCTGTGAAGGGTGCCTCTGGTGGCCTAAGCTGCAATTACATACAGTACTTTTTACCCCAAATAGCTGGTGGTTATGGGCAACCAATACCAGAGGACCATCCTTGAATACTAAAGCTGTTAAACACAGCCATGCAATTGAGAGGACACTAGTGCATGCCTGGTGCAATAACAGTAATTTTGGGCGCCAGGTCATCACAGTTCAAAAACTTAAATTTCCAACTTTATTGATCTCTCTTCCTCCCGCACAGAAAACCATAACGGTTACAAAACATTATACATTTCAATTGCCTTTTGCACATTTTCTTCAGCAGATGTTATTGCTATGTTATTGCTTGGATCACTAATTTATTCATTCGGCCTCTAATACCACCTCTACGCTGATGACACCCAAATCTATATATCTTCCTCTGACCTCTCTCCTTCTGTACTATCTCATGTAACCAACTGTTTTTCTGCTATCTCCACATGGGTGTCCCTCCCGACGATACTTAAAGCTCAACATGTCCAAAACAGAGCTTATAATCTTCCCTCCTGCTAGAGTCACCACCTGCCCTCAAATCTCCCTCACTGTCAATAACACAATTTCCTTATTCTCCTAAGTCTGCTGCCTTGGTGTCACACTTGACTCTGCCATCTGCTTTATTCCTCACATCTAGATTCTCTCCCAGCCCTGTCAACTCTGCCTTTAAATCATTGCCAGAATACGCCGTTCTCTTACTCCACATGCTACCAAAACTCTTATCCATTCTCTCAGCATCTCCCGTCTTGACTATTGCAACCTCCTGCTATCTGGCATTCCTAACATCCATATATCCACACTTCAATCCATCCTAAATGCTGCTGCAAGACTGAGCTTCCTCTCTCAGAATTCCACATCTGCTGCACAACTTTGCAAATCCCTACACTGAGTCCCTGTATCCTCCAGAATCAAATTCAAATAACTCTCCTTCCCTACAAAGCCCTCAACAACCCTACCCCTGTATATATCTCAAATCTCATATCAAAATACTCTCCCTTCCACTCTCTTAGATCTACCTCTGACCTGCACCTTGTCTCATCTCTGGTAACCACCTCTCACTGCCGCCTATAAGACTTCTCCCGTGCTGCTCCCCACTAATGGAATTCCCTACCACGCTCAATCTGACTTTTCCACAGCCGTCAAACCTATAGGCGCTCTTTGAAAACCCATCTCTTTTATTAGAGGTGACCTTATGTCTGATAACACTATTCACACTAATGCACCCTCACAACTGTCTCAATGTTCACTCTGAACCACATTTGCTACTTTTGTTTCAGCTGTGCCCTCTTCCACTTAGAATGTAAGCTCTCTAATGAGCAGGGTCCTTCATACCCTTTGTTTTCATGTCTGCGATTATTTTGTCATCTTTGTATGTCCCTGTTTTATGTATGTAATGTTCTTCCTATTGTATTGCGCTACAGAGCACTATATCGCCTTACAAATCTATGATAATAATAATTGCTATCTCTTCTCATCATATTTCTGCACAATACATATAAATTTAACAAAGGTTACATATCAGCCATTGCTGCTGTGAGCTGTTCGCAGGCACAGACCACAGGTTGCATCACACAGGCTTCTCACTGAATTCAGTTCACCCGATCGCAGTCATGCAATTACAGATCCTCAAAACCATCATCCCACTCCCCAGGGACTTCTCTGCCATGCAGTCTCCAACATCCTTACCAGCCGCACTTCCCAAATAGTCATGCTGCTCCTTGCAGCAACTCCCCCTCTTCACAGTATGGAGGTCTTTCCAAGGAGCTACTTCATGGGGTACCTTGTAGAAGGAGCTGTCAGACTCTCACTGCTTTTCTCCCTGTTTTCTAAACTGTGTCTGCTGTGGTGTCATGTTTCTAGGGTACTCCTGAAGGTGGGAATCCCCTTGCTCATATCTTTTGCTGTGATGTTTTAAATGTTGGGACTCTTCCCCTCACTCTCTTTCAATTGGCCCCCATGGCAGCACTTTCAATATGCCAGGGGCAGCCCAGGCTCTGGGGAGTACCCCTCTAATGCCTCCCCTTAATGGGGTCTGTAAAAGGGAATCTAGGGTGTGTGGTTTTAATCTCCCTAATAGTCAGGCAAATGTATGGATGACCATTTAATAACGTTACTTAAGACTGTTACCGTCAGCCAACTCCTCGCAAAGGTAATTCTGATTTAATCTAAGAAATATAATTCTTATTTTCCCTTAAATCCACAGGACCAATATTCATATAATAACTTATGCTTATCTCTTCAAAAATAACCTCAAACAAGATATTGCTTCATTTAAAACGTATTGTATTATTAATTAACATTCTAATTATAAAATGTATGCATATATTATAAAACAGTAAACAGCGTGTTTTTACGAACTCAAGAGATTTTGTTTCATACAATACATTGCAGTCAATTGCCTGTTTTATAAATATGTAAGTCATTGTGTCTTTGTAAGTGCATGTGTGTGAGTCAAGCTTTACCTATTGTTCCAGGTGTGTAAATGCATTGTGTGTGTGTGTGTTTATATGGGGAGGAGGAGGAAGGGAGGGGGCCTCCGTAGTGGGGAGATACACAAGCTAGATTTCAGTTTAAAACCTACTTTTCAAACATACATTCCACAACCAAATCTTCTCACACTATAAACTCCAATCATCTCACATATAAACGGTTACCATTTATTCTCCTAATATTTTATTTCACTTATCTAAGTCAAAGTCCAACAGCCATTATTCACTATCCACATTCCCTTCACATGGTAGCTTCTAGCTCACCTCCATGTTGCCTTATTAACTATTTCAATTTCTCTAGCAATAAACCACATTATTTCAAAGTTTTCCATTACAAACCACCTTTTAACAATCTGACCTCTTCCTGAACAATACTATCAATGAGCAGAGCCCAGTTCTTAAACCTCTAATATACTTGTAAATCCACCACAAATATCTATTTTACACAAAAGACATCTATTCTAAATATCTTTTGCAACAATCACAAATGCTACAATTTAAACCAACAATCCATCCCAAATATAACACAAACTCCAGGAATTGTACAGCATTACACAACACATTGTGAGCCATCTTAATCACATATGCTTGTAATGGCCTAATTTACTGCCAATGCAACCTTTATAGCAACAGGGCCCAGTTCCTATTAGACTACATCAGACTAACACCATACCATTACCTATGTTATTTCTACACAGCATTGCAACACTATTACAAGGCATGCAGTTATGTAACACTATTCATACCAAACCAAAGTCTAACTTTTGAAACCAACACAAGCTCCAAATAACTCTTGCACTAGCACCATTTTATCTGAACTCAGACAATTCCATTCACATTTACCATCTGTATACAAACTTCCATATATCAGATAAATTCGAACCAAAGACAAATGATCATTCATTCTCACATACTCTACCATATGCATCCAGATTCGACCACCTTCAATTCAAAACTCCATTATAAATTTTTTCCTGCTAGCTAGGGCCTTCCCAGGTCGCATATACAGACCGCCATTCCATTAAACTTCGTTTCCAACAGCCAGGAGTCATCTCTGCATGCAGCCTCGGACTGGCCTGCCGGGAAGCTGGACTAACCACCGGCAGGCCCCGCTGGGTTGAAGCTCCGCCCCCTCCATTGTTAGGGCGGAGCTTACCGAACATGGCTGCTTTTACAAAGAAAGTCAGAGAACAAGATAGTGCAAGGGGGACCAGCGGAAAATATCTGTGCTTTTGTTTTGTTAATGTGACTTACAGTGACCCTATGTGTAACGATCCTGGTAATGAACTGCAGCTCCTTGCATGCGTTCCCTAATCACCAGCAATAAATCTCTTTCTCCGCTTTGACGTGGGGGCGACATGCTGTGAGCCAGATGCTGGATGCACAGAATCTACAAATCATCCATGTGTAAAACAGGGCTGCGGAGAACTAAACACCCTTCTGGCTGGGTCTCAGACATTACATCGCTGGCTGGCCTGGAGAACGGTGAGGGCTCGCTTATATTGCAAATTATATATATACATACACAGATCGGTACATAGGTCTAAGTTACTGCCCCCAAGAAGCAATATTGGATAGTGTTTGAGATGCAGAGCTGTGTGATATATATATATATATATATATATTTATATATATATATTACACAGCTCTGCATCTCAACCCTGCAGACTCACCAGAAATGTACAGTATCTGGCTTCACCCTGTAACCCAACAACAACTAATTTATATATACAGTATGTATATATATATATATATATATATATATATATAATTTTTAGTTTTATTGTTTTTCATTCAACTATTTGGAAACCCCCCCCCCCCCTTAAAAATCCTGCATTTACCATCATCACAATACAGATGCAGGTAAATTTCAATTTTATTTTATTACAAAAAACACTCAATAGTCTGTTACACAATTTCACACAAGACAACTACCCCCGGACCAACATTGTTGTGTGACAGGATCATTTAGCTTATGAGTCACCCTACCTTTGCAGTCTGGCTGGGCCAAGATGCAAAATGTATACTTAACCTCATGTGTCAATCTCCCATTGTCCCATAGATTGTAAGCTTGCGAGCAGGGCCTTCTCACCTCTTTGTCTGTTTTACCCAGTTTGTTTATTAGTTTATTACGTTTGTCCCCAATTGTAAAGCGCTACGGAATATGTTGGCGCTATATAAATAAATGATGATGATGATGATGATGATGATGATGAATAGTAGGGCACTCTACTCCTCTTATCCACTCCCACCTCATTCACCTGTGTGTCCTAATAATATAAATCTTGGATGTTCTGTAGTATGCTTTATGTGTGACATTTAACTTGTCATCATCAACATACTGTGTTTATATGTCCATTTTTCAAAACATCTCAGCAGTTTAGAAAGGTCCATCACACTTAACCACAGTAAGTCACTGCACACCTCCTGTATACTGTCACTATAAAGTACCCCGGCAATAATGGCAATGATGTTTCTGGTTTAAGGGCTATCATCTGAAACTTTAGGGGTTGCCACACCTAAAAACATGACCCCCTATCCCATGCGGTGACAGTATAACTTTCATTGAACAAAAGTATTTTAAGGTTGTGGCAGTATTGTTATACATAAAGGGCCAGATTCATGTCCGGATTTAAGTTGCATTTTTTAAAAAGAGCATGCGTCTTTACTGTAGTTCCGGCCATATTCAAATACAAGCGTATCTCAAGATACTCTTTGATTTGAATCCGGTTGTAAGTACGCTGTGCCTAAACAGTACCTGCCGTACGTAGACGCACAGAACAAACTGCGGTATACGCACATGCGTAAGTACAATTAAAGGTCATATCATAACGCAGAAGACGTTTATTTGAACATAAAATAGAATAACTCTCAATGCTTGGTCCTCATGTCCCTATTTCCAGTCTGCAACCACTTTTCCAAAGGGCTGTCTTTCCTATTAGGAGGGTGGCTACAAGACTCTGCGCTTTTAACACTCTACGAAACTGCTCCTGGAATGGAACAGTTATAGTTTCAATATAATCATCTCATGACGGTAAGCCTGTTATTATTAGACGTTGGATCCTGCAACTGTGAAAAATACAATATTGTTTTTTGAAGTTGTTTATTAAGGCTTAACTATCATTCCCTAATAATAATAATAGCATTAATTTCTACAATGAAATGTTCTGGTTGCATAGAATTTGTGGTTTGCTTTATGACCTGGTGCTAAAGTATAACTACATGGTGACTGTTCTGCCCAATATAAGGGGCAGGTCAAGACTGTGTGCTCTTTATACACACACACTGCATTCTTTATATACTACACAATAGTGCTAGCTGTCCTTCGTAGGCTGGCCACTCCCCATCTAGTGTCTGGTCCTGCCTCTATGATGGCTGGCCACACCCCCTCTGGTGGGCCCCTAGCGTTGCAGTTCCCCGGTGGGCCCTTCATGCCCCAGTCCGACACTGTCTACATGTCCTATCCAGGTCAAATCAGCCAACTAAAAGAACTTCACTTCCTCTTGAAACATGAGGTCCACCCAAAATTCTGGGGGGAGTTTACCTTTCCACAGGAAACAGATCACAGCCTTTTATATGTTGATTTTGTCCAACTAAACAGACTTACACAAACATTTACAGACCTTCTGTTTCTAGTGGGGGGAGGAGAGTTTTTTGCCTGGACACCTTCTAATACAATTACGGCTATATTAGAAAATGAAATATCCTTATTAGGGTCCCCCCTCTTCTCAAACACTGGAGTAGCCCAGGACCTACTCCTCACCAGTCAAAAATCAGAGTCTTTATAGACTCTATATAGAGGGCCCATGCATGTAACGCCACATGCATTATCGCTCTACCAAGGAAATGTGGGAAATCCTGTTTTAGCATGCAGTTCCTCAGGCTCTACTAAGGGGAAGCACTTAGTCAGTAAAAACTGACAAGCAAATAGAATTTAGAAATAAAGAAGAATCAGGCGCTAAAAAGCAATACAAAAAATAAAGGTACATTAACACCAGAACCTACTGCAGCTGTTTGGGGAAAGTGCCACTCCCACAAAAATTACAACCCAAGAAAAATAACATCGTAAAACAGTAAAAGTGAAAAGTGACCATGATGTTTTTAGTTGCTAAAATAGGATAACTCCTAAAATATTGTGTCTCTCTTCATTTCAAATATTTTGAAAGCGGTGATTCAAACCATCCTTGCTTCCAAGACGGTTTACTGATTGAGAACATTTTTCAAAAAAGGATCTTTATCTGTTATTACTATATTTTGTAAAGGTCTGGATCCATAATGTGACTCATTACCAGTTTGTTTCTTCCTTATTACATCCTTTTGGGATGGTTATAAGTGTGTTAATTAACAAGCCCATATTTAGGATTTGCTAGGTATTGTTATTTCAATAGGTGCAAGAATTATTTATTCCTGGTACCAATTGCGATGACATATGAGCTCATTCTATCAATTGATGTTTTGAATATGCTTGGAATTACTCTGCACCTTTAGCATTTACATTGGTTTTTATATTTTTATTTTTTAAATGTTTTATACTATCTGCTGTTGGAATACATACTGATATATATGTTTATCCATTGCCTCAATTTGTTCCGTATTTATTACTTTTTGTTCCCTTTTCACTGTTTTGCACTGTTATTTTTCTTGAGTAAATAGGATTGCTGCTTTAAAACTAGAAATTAATATACAAGGTTAAATTCATAAACAAGTCTGTGGTTGTCAGCCTTTGTCATGACTGAAATAGCAGCCAAGACTTGTGTACATTCTAGTTTTAAAAATGTTTTCATGTGGTGAAGGAACATGGTTTACTATTTGCAAACTGACTGGATATTGCTCGGTGCACTACTTGTGGAAGAAAGATCCCAATGCAATCTACACACTGATCTACTTGTGAAGTATGGTTATGGTGCTTACATTGGAACCAGGACAATTTATCATTCCCGAGAGACCCAATGTCTTATGTGCGCTGCCCTTATTTTAGCCTTGGATTCTTGAAAATCTGATAAATATCAGATTTGTTAGCAAAGTATATAAAAAAAAAAAGAATGAAAACAATCACTTAGGCCAAAATAACAACAATTAGAATTTCCTGTTTTATATCGGTTTGATCTGGTCTAGCATTCACTATTCCTCATGATATGGCAGGTCTCCTAATATAGCTATTGGTCATGTGATGTTCTCATTTCTTCTAAAAATGATCTGTTTCAACCAGTCAGCAGTACTGTAAAAGGGAACTTTTTATTCACGGGAATGGAAAGTTCATGGAGGAAAGGTTATAATAATATGCTGGCTTTGAAGAAGGTCTGCTTCAGCAAAATATCAGTATATGATTAATAACTAAACATAAGTATACACATAAATGTGTCACTAGTAGTATTCTTGTATAAGATTACACAAATTATTTACAGATCTACAATCACTTATAGAGGTCTATTTAAAAAGCTGTCAAAAGGCTCTTTCTCTGCATTTTGCAATGCAACAAAGGGCTAACGCTGGAGAAATCAGAGATTTCTGTGGCCTTAACCCCTTTACCAGAGCTTACTGCTGTCGCCATAAACATCCATTGTGACATCAACGCTAATCAATTTATTACACAGGTAATGCCACCTCAGGATGGTGTTACTGGTCTTTTATAATGGCATCCAGCTGAAGCTTCTCCCGGCATTGCTGGATCCCTCCCCCATGGAACTGGTATGCGTATGCATTCACAGGCATAGCAAAAAGACTTCATGGAGGAGGAGTGTCATTGATGGGGCTCCCAGAACAGTCACAGCATGGTAAATTACAGAGTTGTTTCTTATGCTAAGAGAAGTAATAATTTGAACGCTCTGAAACTCATAGGAGTATATTTACTAAAATGTGGGTTTGAAAAAGTGGAGATGTTGCCAATAGCAACCAATTAGATTCTAGATGTCATTTATTCAGTACAGTCTACAAAATGACAGCGAGAATCTGATTGGTTGCTATAGGCAACATCTCCCCTTTTTCAAACCCGCAGTTTAGTAAATATACCCCATGGTGTGTGTCTGACAGGGACTTACCATTGAGGGTTAATGCTTCTGCAGTGTCCAGCCAATGGGTGTCACAGGGAGGGTCCAAGGTTTCCCCTATTTATCCTCCCTCTGTGGGTGGGCTGGTCTGTTGATTCCTGCATTCCTTGCATCCCTCCTGTCTGGCTTATTTGGGCAGCTCACTCTAACAATCCCCTTTTTTCCTTCACAAAGGAGGCACAGTGGTAGGAGAGCGGGCAGTCAGCTGATAATAAGCATATGGAGTTACCGGTATGGCTGGGGTCACTGCCCCTTTCAGAGAATCACGACTCTTGGTCCTCCTGAGTAGAGAACCCCTTGGCATGCTTTGAGTGGGCGTCAATGGCGAGTCTAGGAGGAGCACAATCACCTCATTAGCCCAATTTAACACCATTCAATCATAAAGTAGTTTATTCCTAGGACCACTGGGTAATGGCATGACCTTCCACTGTTTGGCTTTGCGTTTGATTGCTCACTGCTCTGCTCTCGCCGCCAACATACTTTCATTTAAATAAAAACCAAACTTTGACCTTTTTGTTAAGTTACATGTGGGGTCCGTGTGGTTATTACATGCTAATAAAGTAATAAGAAATTATATGCAGTTTATGCATTTCTGTGATTTGCCGTACTACATATTGATTGTCACCACACTCTGTTAATAAATATACCAGATAGTTTGCTCATGTTGAAAATCTTCAAACCATGTTTCTTTTTCTAAATCACATTCCTTCTACATTTCCTGGAATACCTAGGGTCATTTAAAAGACATATCTAAATCTCTTTTTTTTCATATTTTCAGGTACTATAATAAAAACTAGTGGTAAGTTAAAATTTGCTGCTGTGCATTTGGGCGACCTCCTCCTTTTCCTTTGCACCAGATTTCATAAATGTCCCCCACTGTCTTTCCAGTGTTAATATTGTTTTTTATGGACCGTTTTCAGTTGGTGACCAGATCTCTTCATAGATGAGAATAGCAACACTGACACCTGCGATTCATAAAATGAGTATCCATGATACAAAGCAGAACACCACAACTCTCTGCTAAATTATGCTTTTTCTTTAATATTTACAACCAAAGTGATAAGTAGAAACATGAAATTACTGAGTACATGCAGGTCATATAACAAAATTGTTACAAAAAAGACTAGGTTCATAAGTTTCTGTAATAATAATTAGTTCTATTTCAAAGAGATGGTTTAGATGGTTGACTGTTGTATGAACTCTAAACCTCTTCCTCTATAACAGTAAATAAGGAACCCAGTGTTTATGAAAGCAAAGGGCAAAACTATAAACTCAAGCAAGATATTCTTTAATCATAATGTCATTTGTACTAAAGTCTGTGCAAATTTTCCATGGGACTGTGGTTGAATGTGTTCCGATATTCATAGAAGTTTCTGATTACAGAGTGAGACAATACAATCGCAACAGTAGCCAATGAGGAAAAAGAAAGAAACAAACATCAATGCACTGTGCAATTATCGGGTACAACAGAGGGAGCTAGTGTGACATATCAATAGGGACAGTAAAGTTCAGTGTGGAAATCATGTTGAGGAGATTCGATTAGGGCTGCAGGTGAGAGAGCAAGTGAGGAGGTGGAGGCACCCCGCGCCATGCCCGCTCCATCCATCGTGTCACCTGAACCATTTTATAATAGGAGCTGATGAAAATGTGGAATAGGTTATGTCTATTTTCTCCATGTTGAAGCTAAACTGAATCTTTGAAATAACTCAAGATAAGGTGGGGTTACAGTTTTGGGCTTTCATGGCAGTGACCACTATTAGGATGTGTCCAAAAATGTATCTATCGTATTTAGGGACAGAGGTAGGGTAGATGTGGAAGAGTGCTACGATGGGGTCTGGGATGACATTAGCGTTCAGTACAGCTGATATTAAGTAAAAAACCTTAACAGAGTGGTTTACTAGGCACGTCCAATAAACACGGAAGACGTCTGCCACCTGAGTACATTGGCGCCAGCAATATTTTGATTGAGATGGCCAGATAGTATGTAACCTATCCCGGGTAAGGTAGAGCCGTTTAAGATGTTTGACTTGCATTTCAGTGTGAGTGATATAGAATGTGGTATAGAAGGCATTAACAAATCCTTCCGGGCCAGGGGCCTTGTCCTTCGGGAGGCGTTTGATGATGTCCTCGACCTCATGATGGGACCAGGGGAGATTGAGCAACTCTAGGGGGTAAATGTATCAAAGTGCGATTTTGCCAGCGTGTTAAAATCACGGCAAATCGCGAGTGTTTACCAGCGATTTTAGTAAAAAAAAACAGAAATGTATCAAGCTGCGATTTTGACCCAGATCTTCAAAATCGCTGGTCATCTCTAGCGATTTGCTGCGATCTAAACACTCCCGTGTTTAGCTAAATCTCCTGTGTTGTAACAGCGTGTTGTCAAACACATCACTTTTACACTGCCCTGTCATACAGCTGCCGGAGCAGTCAAAACAGTAAAGAATAGATAAAAGTGAAAACTTAACCAGCACTAGGCAAACCAGCCAGGGTTGGCGGCACTATAGCAGTGGGACACGCGGCAGGGGTCCCCCTGCCATAATGACTAACCAACCCTAGACTGTTCAGCCCTGGGCTGGATTCCCTAGGGAGTGGGGTCCGCTGAAAAAAACGAGCGCCCTCCCCCCTCCTAGAGATCCCCAGCCTAGTGCTGATAGCACTAGGACTCTTCCTACTACCCTTGGGCTGTGGGTAGTAGGGTAATACGGCGATAAAGAGTTAAAATAACAAACAGACATCCATTTTCTTTAGTGGAACTACAAGTCCCAGACAGCCAGGTTGCCCAAAATAGTGTGGGTATGCTGCTGCTTGTATAACTACAAGCACCAGCATACCCACGGCAGCCAGGGCATGTTGGCACTTGGAGAACCACAAGTGCCAACATGCCCTGACATCCCTGGCTGGCTGGGACCAATAGTTCCACAAAAAAAAATGTTAAAAAACCACAACACCATGGTAAACACCACACATATTTAATAAAAAATAAAAAAAACACAATAAACACAGTAACCACCCTCATTTACACCACATATATTTATTAAAAATAATAACACCCCAAATACTCACCAAAGATGTCTTCTTTCTGTACCAAATTGTCCGGCTTGCCCCAGTCCCACAGTATTTATACCTTCCAAAAGTTTGTGCTTGAAAAAGGTCCAAATTAAATTATACATCCAATTGTCCGGCTTGCCCCAGTCCCAAATTATTTGTACCATCCAAAAGTTTGTGCTTGAAAAATCTCTTCTTGGCTTCGCCCAGGTGGGGCCTCTTGTTTATTGTAGTCTTCTTTGCTTCGGCCAGGAGGGCCCCATATTTGTACATCTCCGACACTTTAATCTTGCTTGAAGAAAAATAAAAAAAGCTGGAGCCGCCGCAAACACCTCCTACCTAGTAAACAAGGTCTATGTACTGTATTATGTGATTTTCCCACGCTATTGGGGAACTCACCTAATACTGTAAATAGAGCTTACGCAAGTAGAGTAGAGCATGCACAATGAACTACGCTACTGTGCAAAGAACTACGCTACTTGCAGCAGCATGCCCACACTATTTTGGGCAACCTGGCTGGCTGGGACTTGTAGTTTCACAAAAGAAAATGGCGTCTGTTTGTTATTTTAACTCTTTATCGCCGTATTACCCTAGTGCTGGTAAAGTGAAAATCAGGGGGACCCCACGCAAAATTTTTCCCCAATTTTCACGCGACCAGCAGTACTCAGGCAGCACTAGGGTTAAGCTGGAATAGAGGGGGACCCCACGCTTTTTTTTTTTTTACATTCTTCTATTCTTTACAGTTTTAACAGTGATGTGTTTCTACAACACGCTGCTATCAAGCAGCGTGTTGTATCTGGCGTGTTTTCAAGCAAACTCTCCTGAGTTTGCTTACTCGCAGCTTCATACATTGGAGAGTTGTATAGCTGCAGTGGCAAACAGTCGGGAGTTTGAACTCTGGCGATTTTGCAAATAGCGATTTTGACAGAAGCACAACTCTGGCGATTTTGCATGAAATCTTAGCTTCATACATCTGCGAGTTTCAACTCTCACAATAAAATCGCTGGATTTGCAAAATCGGACCTTGATACATTTACCCCCAGGTGTTCTTTGTCTAAAGAAAAGAGGTGCAGGTGTTGAAGAAATGTGGAAATTGTGTCTCTTGTACGTTGTGGGGTGTCTTATCAGACAGAACCATAACGATCCTCGAGTATGTAATATGAACCATGGCGTGATAAGTATATTCTCTTGATTCCAGAGAGAAGACTCACCAAATGTCATACAAATCATGTTCCACTAATATTTTGTGAAATTCAAGAGTGGGGCTCAGAGTAGGGTCGAAGCCCAACGGTCTAGGGGCCCGGAATTTACAATCTCATTCTTTTCTATTCTTAAATAATAATAATAATAATAATAATTATAATAATAATAATAATAATAATAATAATAATAATAATAATAATGATACTAATAATAATATTATGGCTTTGTGGAGATTTGGTTTGTTTTTCTTCATATATCAAAACAGTCCAGTTTATTGGAAAATATTCCTATTTTTTTATTATCATATATTATCATCAAATTTTAATATTTGATTTTGAGAACCATTAATATATCATACAGTATATGCAGCTTGTTATTATTAAAATTAGTCATCTAACTATTTTCATTTAGCTACTCAATAAACTTCCTTAAATGTCTGACAAATCGACATAGCTCAGATGACATACTGCTCACTTATTATATTTAGTAAATAATTAAATCTAAAATGCTCATTATTTACAACCAGTGAAATATCTAGTGTCATCCTAACAAGGGAATTCAATTTAGCGCAAATTGCACCTCAGTAGATTTATGCCCTGAATTCTAGAGGAACTGCTGGTTTTGAAACTATTATCAATGTCGGGCTGGAGTATAAAGGGCACACAGGGGGAATACAATGGTAGGGGCCCACCAGAGGGGGTGTAGCCAGTCACTAGAGAGGCGTAACCAAACCAGGGTCTGGTAAGCCCACGAAGGACAGCTAGCACCATAGTGTAGTATATATAGAATACACAGTCTTGACCTTCCCCTTAGATTAGGCAGAACAGTTACCAAAATTCGGGATTCAGAATTATATGACAGACTATCCTGATCTCTCCTACCTGTTCTTGTCACTTTCACCACCTGTGGCTGCTGGTTTCTTTAGTTGCGGCTTCTCTGGATCCTAGAAAGTTGGGGGCCATATTTGGAAAAAGAAATGGATACATTTTGAAAATTCCAACCAGCTCCGGCGTTAAATCAATAGGACCCACGATTAATACTTAGGCCTTCCTCCAGCCCCAACATTAAAATAATAGTATCCCCATTTAATAAATAGATCTATATCCCTCCAAACAGCCCCAGCAATAAATTAATAGCATTTACGTATAGTAAATATACCTATTTTCCGCAGCCGTCACTACCATTAAATAATTCATATTCACATTTAGTAAATAGACCTCATGCTCCTCAAACTCAGCCCCACATTCAATTAATAGCCCCCAAACCACCCCATCTTAAATTAATAGTCCCCACTAAATTAAATTGCCCCACCATCACCCCACAATCAAAAGAGCACCCATTAATTAGCCACCACCTACCTCACACACACACACACACACACACACACACACTACATTGCCACAAGCCCCCTGTGCCATCAAACACACATTAATGTGCCCCTTCATCACCATGCTGTGCCCCCATGATCACACTGTGCCCTCCATGCTACTTTTGCTCCCCCTTCTCCTTGCCCCCCTTTATCACCCTGTGTCATGCTGCTTTTGCTCCCCATTCAGGGGCAAATGCAGGATTTGTAGAGGGGGGTTTCCACACCACGCTGCTCATGGGCGCGACAAGCATGCATGGGGGCGTGGATATAATATTATACAGTGCCCCAGGCTTGGAGGGGGTTTCCAGGCACTAGCAAACTCCCTCTCGGTTTGCCTATGCCATTCTCCTGGCCTCCCTTTATCACCCTGTGCCATGTTGTATTTGCTCCTCCGTTCATCACCCTGTGCCAAGCTGCTTTTGCTCCCCCCCTTCATCACCATGTGCAATCCTGCTCCCCCTTCACTCTGTGCCATGCTGCTCTCCCCCCTTCATCACTCTGTACCATGCTGCTTCCCCTCCCCTTTGATCACACTGGGCCATGCTGCTTCCCCCCCTTTCATTACTCTGTGCCATGCTGCTTCCTACCCCCTTTCATCACTCTGTGTCATGCTGATCCCCCCTTTCATCACTCTATGTCATGCTGCTCCCACCCTTTCATCACTCTGTGTCATGCTGCTCCCACCCTTTCATCACTCTGTGCCATGCTGCTTCCCCCCCCTTTCATCACTATGCACCATTCTGATTTCCTCTCCATGTCTCCGTTCCTTTTCTTACCTTCTTATTGGCTTCTCTTCTCTTTTCCTCTCTTCTTGTCTTCTGTCTTCTTTCTTGCTTGCTTCTCTCTGCACCGCTCCTCACTGAATGTCGGGCGTGACGTCATGACGTAATGACGTCACGCCCGACATTCAGTGCGAATGGAGCAGAGAGGAGGGAGAAGGGGCACAGGTGCCGCAATCACGCGGGCCAGTCTGACCCTGATAATAGATATTCTAAGATCTATATAATCTCATTTTTTTCATTATTTAATGTTTCACAAACCAGCATTTGGCTGCCAGAATAGACAGGCTAACTAGCAGGTACCACTCTCAGATATTGGCTATAAACAAAACAGGGGAGAAGGGGTGGGAGAGAACAGGGGTGGAGGGGTGGAGGGGGGTGGTCTGGGGTTTGGAGAGAATTGGGAGGTTTATGTTGGAAGTACATAAATATATGCTACATTAACACAATAAAACATATTAAGTAATACATTATAAAAAAATAAGCAAGTTCTACATTAAAAAAAGGTGGCAATATGTTTATTACTAATACCAATCTCTATTATCTGTTAAATAAATGGGAACGCAACTAATTTCATAGCTGACGTGGTGGGGTATGTCTGTTTACTAAAGGGGAATGCTATTAATTTCATATTGGGGCTGATGAGGGGTAAAATAATTCCGTTAATTAAATGGGAATGCTATTCATTTAATGTTGGGGGAGAAATCACCCTATTTATTAAATGTGAATACTATTAACTTAATCTTGGGGTTGGTTGTGGGTAAAGAAGCTTTTTTATTAAATGTAAACACTAATGTCAGGCTGGTTAGTGGGAATGAGGGCTAATTATTAAATGTGGGTGCTACTTTATTTAATGTCAGGGCTATATGGGGGGACAAAAAGGCATATTCATTAAGCGTGAATGCTAATAATTAAATTCTGGGGCTGATTGGATGCAAGGAGGCTTGTTTGTTGAGCAGAAAAGCTAATGATTTAATGTCGGAATGGTTGGGGTTAGGGTGGCCTAGTGTTTAGTCAGCACCTACAACATAAAAGAAAAAAGTCCCTAATTATTGGTTGGCGCAGGAGGTACAATGAGCAAAGGACTGGCAACTCAGGAGAGACACAAAGAGAAAGCTGCAGTCAAGAGTTACAGTAAGCAGTGTTCCAAGAGGGAGATTAACAACAGTCATCTGGGGCTGCAGGGATATTGACTGCGAAAATGCAAAGCTTCAGTCAGACATGCCTGGGTAAATGTAATCTGTGTAATATCTCAGTTTAGAAATAAAGGGGCAAGAGACATATAATTCTTGTGGTGATAATCAGATTCAGGGGAATCAAGACAGCTGCTATAGAGGACAGTGTAGAAGAGAAGAGAAAGGGCAATTATCCCCAAGTCATGGAGTATAATCTCCTGTGCAACATCTAAGGAACACAGTTGAGTTTTATTGAAATTACTAACAAATGTGCTTGAGGTGTTCAATAAAACAGTTGATTTTCCCGAGAGATGGTCTGGCACCCATTTATTACAACAACTTTGCACTGTACTTGTAATGTGCTACGTTCATCCTGGTTTGCTATCATGCATGTCCAAGGACCTTTTCCACATTCTAACCAACAGAGCCCATGGATGTGAAGAGACTGAGCTAGCTGATGGATCCTGAGCTAGCTGGTGGATCCTGAGCAGAAGGTAGATGCACAGCCAACTAGCACTACAACACTTACATCTGTGGAATAGGGCTACATCAATGTTGAGGGATGACCTGTTATATGCAATATCAAGTGGGTATGATGCAGTTTCCACTCCTTGGTTATTGACCCAACGGTCTTGAAAGGAGTAGCCGAAAACGTCAGTATTTTTTGCACCCTTTTTCTAATCTATTCATCACTTTATTTCTATCTTCCTTAGAAGGACTTAGTATTTGTGAGACTACTGGCCTTCTGGCCTTCTACACTAACAAGTACAAGCAATAAAAGCAGCTGTAGGAGACTATCTACTCCTGGCTATAACTATAACCAAAGCACTTAAAGGTCAGCTCCAGTATTTACTGTTTCAGTTGAAAAAGAAATTCAATTATGCACGAAAACAATATGAATACACCTTACAAACAGTTTATAAACAAATACATCATTTTCTTATGATAGGAAGTGAGGAGTTTGCCTGTTAATAAATTCATAAACTTTTTATTGAACCATAAAGTTGATGAATAACAACCTAGGAATACAAATGGGACTTTACTGGGTATATTTCAGTCTAGATATACTCGCTTCCCTTGGACCTGTAACAGGTGTTGTTTAAAGTTATTGATTTTCAAAAGTTCATCTACATGAACATGAAGTGGATTTACATTTTAAATGTTATTTTATTGAGTGAAAAAATATCAATTTCATCCAACTTATTATTTTTAACTAATTTATATTTTTATAAAAAAACCATCTCTCCCTAACAGCCCAGGCCCGATCCTCTCAAGGGAAAATGATCAGGCTTCTGCACCTAGGTCCAGTGCTGACTAGTCTTGGCTGTTAGAGAAAGGGGAGGGTATTTTTTAATTCCTTTATATTTTTAAGTTCCAACAGACAAGATAGCGCCAGTGCATAAAGACACATATTGTGCCACAAGTGTGCACTGGAATTGTTTGCCCAGTAATAAAATGCGATACAATACATTGCTAGTGTTCCATAAGATGGCAATGTTGCTTAGCTTATTAGTGTGGCATTTGTGTTTAAGATCTGTAAAGTAAAACCTTGAAGTAGTAAAATGTGTACAGCGTTACATGCTCCAGTTTGCAAATAATGTAAAACCAGCTAAAAGAAATCAATAATAAATCAATATAACTTCTCCTTGTACCTTGTATTTGTAATAATGATTCCTTATAGCCAATGGGTAAACAGGGTTTGCATGAAAACTAATATAAAGCTTAAAGATGCCTAATTATATCCGTGGTTGGGTAAACTGCTGCAGAGCAGCAGTGAACAGAATACCCAGCAACTTTTCTATTTGTTGGTATGAAGCTGTTCCGATTGGAATGACAGGACAGCGTTCTATAAATTGGGACTGTCCGGCTTAAATCGGGATGGTTGGGAGGTACGCTAATCCAACATATCAACATCACTGCTCATCATGTTTATAAATAAATCGGGATAAATTAAGTAACTTCCATTACTGAGAATCAAATTTCTAATGCACCTATTTTACTGCACAATCCATAGATGTTAACTTTAGTCTTCAATTTTACGGTCCACCTGAGCAAAAACTTTGTGTAATATTTAGTAAAATTTGTGAGGTACTGAAATGCACTTGCTTAGGTACACAACAAATATCATTTAAAAAAGTCGTTGATACACATTGGATTATCTCTTAGTTTTTGCTGCATTTGACTGCAAAATTTCACTTTTTTTTTCATTGGGAACACTTATGGAAAAATTATGTCAGACTGACCCCAACAACACGACACAGCAAAATGGATTAAAATACTTCTCAATGAGCTCTCACTTATAAGCACAGATATAGCTCTCCACAGCAGATAGCAACATAGATTCATAAGCTAATCCATTTTAGCTAAGGAAATGATAAAATTATCTGATACAAAATAAAATTAGAGGGTGTCATGGATGGAGAAGTGGAAATTAACAAAGAGTGGAATTAACCTGAGGTACATGAATTAACTTAGAAGGGCATGGATGTGAATTATGTTGGGTAGCACTGTAACCTGATCTGGGCCCCAGTGTTATATATAGTGACACAGACAATCTCTTGATGATGCACATGGACAACTTCTTCTTTAAAACTAACCCCCTGATGAAGTCACTTTGTGATGAAACGCGTTGGGCCCAATTGGAGCAAGACAAGTCATAGACCACGCCCCCTCTGACGTTGCAGAGTTTCCCTGGGCCATCTGAAGCCCGGCTAGTTTGATCGTGGCTGGGTTTTAGGAGCTGGAGACTGCCGTTGGATAGAGGAATGTGTGGACTGAAAGATACCTTTATAAGAGCGGTTCTAGCTTACAAAATGTGAGTGCTTTTTAACCCTATGTTCAAATCGAATAAATAGCTAAATGTACAACACCATGAGTTTTCTCTCTGTTCTCTTCCTATGTGCACTGTGATGAGGAGAGGAACGAGATTTTGAGAGGATTAACAGTATATCGTGGTGGTGCTTTTTGAAGCAAGTTGACATATGATTCAAGGACTATATGAAATAAAAAGGGTTGCATTGCTGAAAGTCCACCATCTGGAATATCGATATAGGTGGAATTAGAAGATTGGTATTCATACTGACTTTGGGACTGAATTTATATTAATCATTCAATCCCTGTGTGTCTTTACCCTTTCCCCATTTGCGCCTATCCTTCGCTGTATATATTTTCTTTAAAACTAACTGTGCATTACTGTTTACATCACATATGTTGTCAGGAAGACACCAGGCAACCTAACTCTGGCTAGTCCCAGTTTCCGTCTCTGGTCACCAGCCACTAGCTTGCATCGGTCGCCATGCACAAATGCACAATACAGTATTTTATAGTTGGGACTCCTCCCACAGCCTCAGCTTGATGGACAGGCTACATTCCCACTTTACCTTTAGAAGGAAGTCTCTTCAAGTGCACTGTAATTACTGTTCTTCTTGCAGACACACCCCGTCAGCCTGCTGTTAGCTGTGGAAAAGACACCATGTGAAAGCATGTAAGTACAATCACACTTTATACTTGTATCTTCTCACGTCTTACACCTGTATATTTCTGAACCAAGATGCACAGCCATATATGTGTATGTGTATATATATATATATATATATATATATATATATATATATTTATTTACATATATATACACATACACACACACACTGTTCAAAGTGTGTGTGTGTCTGTGTGCATGGGGGGGAGAGGGGGTATGTAATGGTATGCCTTACTACTTCTCCTACTGCTTTCATTGGAGAGCTATCAAAAGCCATTGAGTTCTGTTGCCATACTGCCACTTCTAAATTTCCACTTCAACGAATGTGGACTCCGTGTGTGTGTGTGTGTGTGTGTGTATATATATATATATATATATATAAAGAAATACAATAGATAGTACAGCGCGTAACTCTGAGAAGATAAATAAGTTCCAATTCAAATATTGTCCTTTGGAAGAAGTGGATATCCTATGTTCAGGAGGCTGCCAAAGTTCCCACAGAGCCAGTTGGTGGACTGGAATAATCTAAAACAAAAAAAGTAGGAGGGGGCGCCACATAGTATAATACTGTATTCAACAATACAGATAGGTGTACCACAAGCCAGAATTTAAATCACCAAGTGGACATAGGCACTCAGGTATTAGAAGTGAATCAGTCAGGATAAAAACACACAGAGAAGGAAATATTTCCAAGACCACCAACACCATACCAATATGCGTACCAGATAAAAAAACTTTAAAGCTTATCTAATACAGTATTATACTATGTGGCGCCCCCTCCTACTTTTTTTGTTATATATATATATATATATATATATATATATATATATATATGTGTTATAAGAAGTATCTGCTAATTATGCTGCATATGGGAGTGTAAAATAAACTGGATACGCCAACTGGAAATTATATTTTAATGTGATTGGACTAAATTAAGTATGGCAAAGTACAAAATTAATGTTTTAAATTAGTGCAACAAAACTGAAAATCTGAGCATTTCCATTACAAACAAAAATTAAAAACATATAGTTCACAGCATGCACAGACCAGCAAAAAAATATATACCTGACATGCATGTTTTTGCAAAATGTGTACTTAATGCAGCTTAAAAGTAAATACTTCCTAACATACTCTCATAAGTGAATCTTCATGTCTCATATATAAACTTATATCTCGATAATAGGCACAAATCATAGAGGCATATGATATTTATAAGTGCCTTAAATTCTCATCCTACGGCCCTTATTTCAACAGTTCTACATTTGCTAATACTTACTGTACAAAGTCCATTTAAGCACCTTTGCATCAGTGTATTGCCAAGTCCAGGGTCCTAATATAGCTTTTCCCTTCCTTGCCTGCAATGCCCTCTTTAGCTTCAGTGACATCAGATCTGCTGCAGGCTTCTGACTTTGCACCTCCTGGTTCCCTGGCCACTAGCACTGTGCCATTGGTTCCTGGCGGAGCAAATATAGGGATGGGTTATGCGTCCACGCTTTCAGTTCTGCTGGGTTCTTGCAGTGTGGATGGTTCTTTCATACCTCCTGATGGACAGCAATCAGGGCAGAAAGTGTTGTCAGTGTCTGCTTTGTCAGAATCAAATGCATTAGTGGATACTTCTACACAACCCATGATGGCTTGGAGCACTGCTCCTAGGACACGGAGTGCTGTTTCTGTTTCCTTATTGACAGGCTCTACAGAACGTTAATCAGCTTGACTCCAGAGTCATCATTCGGCTAGTGTTGAAACAACGGTTTCAGCTGGGCAGAGGACATCGTCCCAAGCTGTTACCAAGGAGTCGAGAGAGCTGTTTTCGTCTGGTGAGTATGCTGTTGATGTGGGTTTTCAACATGATAGCTTTGGGTTGTGCTCTTCGTCAGGGAGTGATGGTTTAGTTGATTCCAGGAATAAAAATAATTGGTTGATACAACTTCTCAAGAAGAAGCTTGTGGTCCCCGCCACAGTGCCAGGGTTTGAGGGGAAGACCTGCTGGGTAATGCAGGTGAGGATGTAGTGTGCTGTGCAAATACAGCAGTACTTAGGGACATTAGAATTAAAGTGCGTGATAGAATCCATGCTGGATGTTTCATGGACATGTTTGCCATTACTCTGCTGCTAGAGCGAGATCAGGCATTGGAGAAGATGCATATCGGAGATTTGTTAAGTGGTTGGAAGACATGCTAGTATTCACTGCTTGTTATTTGGAAACAAGGCCTGCAGATCATATTAATGTGGTGAAGTACAGGGGATGTTCTTGCGCTCTTTTTTATGCTCTTTTTCGCTGATTATCATGCCGGTATAGAAGATCTGGTTGGGCATGCAGTAGCCTTGTCTACTTTGAAGAAATATAGCGAGTTCTGGTTGTTTTGGAAAGGTTTCTGCTCCTCAGGTGATTTTAGAGGTAAGATTAAAGAGCAACGTGTTTTGGATTTTGTTTGGGATGGTGTTGCTTCTGGTAAGTCTGTCATGGTATCGGCCCTGGCAGATAGTTCCTTCTTTTTACAGTTGAAGGAGTACTGTGATGTTACCAAATCTTGTGTCTGGTCCGCATAGCCTTAAAAGATTGGGCCAGGCTCTCTCCGGTTGGGGAAGATAAGAGGAAGCCTATTGGTGGAGGGCTTTTGTTTCATTTGTTGAGAGTTGTTCAGAGATAGCTATTGATATGTTTGAGGCTTGTTTGTTTCGTTTGTGTTTTCCAATGACTTTCTTCAGAGCTTTTAGAATCAGGGAATTGATTGCTTTTTCAAAATTGGCATCTGGTTCAGATTTACTTCAAAAGAATGTGGTTGCCAGGACTGATTTTTTTTTAATTGTAAGATTCACAGGACTAAAACACTTGGTTAAAGGCGTTGGATTGCATTGCAACGCATGGAGAATGTCATATTTTGCCTGGTGTAGTGAGCTTCTGTTTATCTGTATATGGATCCTGCTCCCAGTGGTTATTGACTGAGGCATCATGATGGGTCTCCTTTATTTAACTTGTTTTGGTCTGGTAACTGATTCGGTTGAATTTTTTTTTTAGATTACTTGAGGGATGGCCAATTTTGTCCCAATTAAGAAAAATCTGGTGGCAATTTTTTTTTCGGTGTAACGATTTATGAGTAACAGACTGGGCAGTTTTCTACCCAATGAACCAATAGATAAAGTCATTTTGGGGAAAAAACAACTTATACAAGAAAACATGAATTTATTCAAATAAACTCCTAATTATAACAACAATATAGATTAGTATTGATTATTGACAGTGTTATCACTAGTAAATGTAAGGTAAGTATTCATTTATTGGCTGCATATTTTTCAAAACATTTTAGATGCAACAAGCTCACATTGCACTTTTTACAAATAAAAGGAGTCTTGCTATGGCAAACTTTCCAACATTTAAGCTTATTATCCGGATTTCTACAAACAAAATGTTGTCACCTTTTCCATCATCACTATCAACTCGTTGATCAGTCAGTAAACGTGCACGAATGACTTCATTTCTGAATTTCAGCTGTGATATAGACTGTGTTATTTCACTTTTTGCTACCAAAACATGTAATTTCCAAGTATTTACCAACATGTTTGAAAGAGTATTGATTAAAAGTAGCCACCATCACTACTTTGAGCGAATACCAATTCGGTAATTGCCTAAAGCCTTATCGTGAAGGTCAACCCCTCACATGTTGGTATTATAATTCTTGATCAGCAATGGAACATTGATGATGACATGTTTTTATTGCCCACAATCATAACATCTGGCTGTGGCTAGTGGTTCGACAGTTGAATGATTTGTAAACACTGTAACATTTGCGTTATCTTTCCATCTGACCAAAATGTGCTTTGTCGTACAATGTAACATAATCGCCTTTCTAACATTTTCTCAGGTAACTCAGCACCACCAACTCGATTTGCATGAGTATTACCTAAAATAATAAATATAAATGTGATTTCATTAGCTGTGTTTTTTTTTGCAATTGACAATGATATATTTACAATTTTATTGACAGTGATATATTTTCCCTGTAGTGAAGAAACATTTTTCAGTCAGGATACACATTAGATGATAAGATGTGAAGAAACTATTGAAATAATCACGTTAACATGATGGCGATTCTATATTTTGAAACAAAGTTAGAACATTAGCTTTAAGCCCAATGGTTTTGTCATGTGTTGTAGAAACACCGCCATACAATGAGGGTTGGTAGAAGTAAACAGTTGCAGAACACAGGCACCAGGGTTTGGATCCGAATCTGATAGGCTTCCCGTAAATGAAAATTTTACATGAGTGACGATCGAAATAGGGGATCATTTCCTCATCTGTCAACAAATTGTGAGAATACATGCTAAATTGCAAGAACTGCTTATTTGCTGCATCAACGAATGGTCAAATCTTAGAAAACCAATTAGATTTACCCAAATTGTTGTTATCTGATAAATGAATAAATCATTTCATTGACTCAAATCTTGATCTTGGTAGAGTCCACTTGTCATTTGAAATCCCTTATGTAGCTTTAGATGACCAATACAGTTACCATTGAGAAAGTTTGTGGTAACCACAGAGAATACCTAATAACCTCTGAGTTTGTATGGTTTGAGTTTAAGTTGAGCAGTATCACACATCTCACCTGCTATTCTGTCCGGGATAACCAATATTGTGGTTTCCCTGGACTACTGCTCCCTTTTGGCCCGCACGGAGTTCCTCTTCTCTTTATGCCATTTGCGGGCAGTTGCTGCACATGTGCAAGCTCGGCACTTTTCAAACTTCTCCTGGATTCCCTTTGGCTGACTGTAGGTCAGTTCACTATTTAAGACACTTCCTTTTATCTACCGTTGTCAGATCTTCAGTTCTCTCCTCCTGTGAGGACACAGTTCTCTCTGACTCCTGTCATCTTCTACTTGTATTGTTTGTTCCTGTGTTACCAGTTCCGCAAGCAAGACCTGTGGCTATCTGCAGAATACTGCATATCATCATTGATTCTGCTTCCAGACTACTGCCCATCAGGACCTCAACGCTCCAGTTCCCTGCAGTTATCCCTTTTCTGTTAAACTCGTGTTACCTGTTCCAATATCAAGACCTGTGTCTACTCTGCAGAACATTGTGCATCATCATCGATCCTGTTTTCAGGCAATACTGCCCATCAGACTCTCAGCGCTTCAGTTCTCTGCAGTTTTCACTTCTATGTTGTTCTCTTGTTACCTGTTCCATGATCAAGACCTGTGGCTATTCTGCAGAACATTGCGTATCATCATCGATCCTGCTTCCAGGCAGTATTGCTCACCGGGATCTCAGCGCTCCTCTACTCTGCAGCTCATTGCCTCACCGTCTAGTCCGTGTCATCTACTCTTCAACCCAGATTGTGGCCTATTCCGCAGAACAACGAGCATCTTCATCGATCCTGAACCCATGCTTAATTACCTATTATGATCATAGCGCTCCAGTGCTTTGCTGCTCATCCTACCTCTTTCCTCAGATCCATCTATCAGTGTATATACCATCTGGTGCTCCAGCTCAGCTTCTCGTCTCCTTTGTATTTTGGTTGCCATACCCTGCTCTGTGCTTCCTAGAGCCCATATTCCCTTGCGGGGATCCCTGGTGAATACCTCTCTTTCCGTTAGACTCTGCATCCTTTTGGAGGTTAGTCATCAGCTGAGCAGGATTCGAGGTCTATTCTAACATCTGATAACGTGACTACCATTATCTTGATTGGCATATTGGTTACTGTACTCAATCATCATTTCAACAATGTCGTCATTGAGGAAAAGGGAAAACAGCTGAAATTGTGATTTCTTACCTGCCGTAAAACAATATGATTAGTTACATTATGATCATGTATTTATTATGTAAGCCTAAAAGTTTGTGATTCACTGAACATACCCAATTGCTTTGAAATATTTTCAAAGTCATTATTGACTGTCTCTTTAGAATATTTGAAGACACGCTTTCGCCATATAGCATTTCCATATTCGGCTAAAGAAATTAATTTTTTGCCCTTTAGCTCAGGCTAATCAATATTTGAATCTACTGAATCATTGTTTGCATCATCTTCCCCTGAATATTCCAATTCCATAATGCCAGCAATATCCATTTTAATTGGCGCATTATCATCAATAACCTCACCATCCTCGCATATATTACATTTACTTCATCCGATTCGCGCACCCCTTTGATTGCCATTATTTCAACCATTATCAATGCTCTTTGGTGTCTACAACAAAATAAACAAACAACAAAAATTTACCATATGTTACCATACGATATATACCATGCCAAATTTACATGTGTTTTTTTTAAATCAACAAATAAATATTAATATATATCATAAATGTAATAACTTTATTGCTTGATCATTCAAGGTAAAATAACATACTATTCAGACATCATATGTACATTTCAGCTACATTTCTCTCCATCGCACCCCTAGCTTCCCTCTCTCCATGTCTCTGCCTCCCCATTACCTTTATCCTGTGTAAAAGACTGTATGGCCTGGCCAGGATCCTGCTGTAGCTCTGCACTCTATAGCTCTGCACTTCCTCCTCTGCAGCTGCTCAGCCTCAGACAGAAAGTGAAAGTAAACACACTTCCTGGCATCAAATATCAGTAATTGTCCAGATTAACCAAATCTTTGCCGTTAGCAAGAAAACTTCCCATTGATTTTTAGCCGCAGATAACACAAGCGTGGTGAACGTGAGGTGAAAAATGATTATAAGTGGTAACTACTATCTTTGGACATCATGATCACGGGAATGATATATATTTTTTTCTGTTTACATTTTTTAAAACTTTTTGTTTAAAGAATTGCATTTTTTGTAGGATTACTGTTAGCTTCAAATAAAGGTGCTAAAAAGGGAATGGACGAACTTGACTGGCCTGCATAGAGCCCTGACCTCAACCCCATCGAACACCTTTAGGATGAACTAGAACTGAGATTGCAAGCCAGGCCTTCTTGTCAACATCAGTGCCTGACCTCATAAATACTCTATGGAATAATTGGGGACAAATTCCCACAGAAACACTCCAACATCCTGTGGAAAGCCTTCCAAGAAATGTGGAAGCTGTTATCGCTGCAAAAGGGGGACCAACTCCATATTAAAGTATATGTATTTGAATACAATGTCATTACAGTTCCGCTCTGTGTAATGGTCAAGCATCTGAATACTTTTTCCATATAGTGTATATGTAAAAACTAGATTTGCACATACATCTAGTATATACACAGCCTTTTCTTGTATTCGCAAGTCATATGTAAACACAATATTAAATAAGTTTCCACACTGAGACAACACACAATGATTATGAGAAACATGCTCTGATTAACATTCTGAGATAGACTGGCATCAATGTTCAATATCTTAATAATAAAATGAGTATCAAGTAAAATGTTTAGAGACTTGCAAAATGTTACTATCATATCTGTTGTTAAACCCTTATTAATTTAAGACTAAATATGACTTTATTAGTTGTAATATATCTATTTAAGATTTACCTGTGATTAATTGACCAAACATTCAGATGTCAACAGTGCCTGAGGGACCAATACAAAGACACCATCTCATCCACTCACAGAGACAGAACTTATTGCATATTATAATGAATTTATTTTTGGATCATTGTATAAACACTGTAATTATGTTATACTGTATATGCCTGAACTTATCCCATTGAAATACTATAAAATTTCAGTTTGACTAATTATGGTCAGATGATTCAGTAATGTTAGTCCTGAAGCATTATCCAATTTTAAATTGATGTTTTTTTTAAATAAATGTATGTATTTTCCCATTAAACAACTGATCAATCAATTTTTGCTACTTAAATATCAGGAATATATAACTGCACAATCACACATGCTCAGTGGAACTGTAACTCTCTCTCTCTCTTCCTCTATATCCCTCTTCTTTTGCTCTGCAGCCTTAGGTTCTCTAAACTGAGTTCACCTAACTCTGCTTGACACACTAGACTGTACCTGTTTTTCAAAGCTGGATGGACCTCCTTCCTTAATAATTTGCGACCTTCACTCTAGCGCACTATAGCACCATTAGAGGCTGAGTGTCACTTTGTCATTCTAAGCAGCAATTAATAAACAGATAATTATAGTCTCAATGTATATTGGGCACTTCTCTAAGCAATCACCCAGACTCTTACGTCTGACTAACATACCAATTATATATTAGACAAGACATTCTCATTGGGACTTTATGGTCTGCTGGGTTCTCATTCTCAACGTAACATTAGTCAAGATAGAGGAGAGGCTTCCATGTATCATCTGTGCAGTGCATAACAGTAGACAATACAATAAGTTTGACCGCCACCAGTAAGCTCACTGGTTGAAAGATGGGTGCATAAAGATTTGTGTCCTTGACTCTTAGTTCCTGAGGGTCCAAGCACAATTGTTACTGCTGCGACCCATTTTGGTATGCCACTGATAACTGATTTAGTTAATTTGCCTTCCTAAAGAAAGCAAGGAAGGGATTTGATAGGTTGACCACTATTTGTCACACAAATGTTCCGGTTTTCTGATTCAAAATTATAGCTATATATTTAAACATCTCTAAAAATGGTAGAAAGGGAAGGGATCTGTAAATCTCAAATCTGCAAAAGGTTGTTCACCTTTTCTGCAGAAATCAATTTTCCACTAAGCTGAATTTATTGTCTTGTTGCAACAACATGCCATGGCAGATTGAGTGGCCTCCAGTTGAAGGCAATAACCAAGGTTGATGCCGTAGCAAAACATCTGAATAAAACATTTTGACATTTATCAAGGCCTCTCACATCACTACTGAAGAGAAGTTTAGCAGGGGTCAATTGAAAGGGAGGGCGTCACTTGCGGAATATACAATTAATTTTTCTAAAAATACAAAGGCAATATTGTTAAGCTAGTGAGATACACAGGGGTACAATAAAACTAGACATTAATAAAAAACTAGTATGACAATTCTCATAGAGTAACAGATAATGTATTTACATTTAGACTTTATCTGGTAAGCTGTGACAAAATTTCAACAAACCCCTATATATGACATTAGAACACACACCATGACAAAAGGGCTTTAAAGAAAAAAAAACCTTTTCCCACACAACTTCATTAAACCACTTTATTTTACACCTATATTCTGGGGTTTTTTATGCTTGGAAGTACAAATACATTTGAACAGCAATGCTAATTACAGGCCAGTTGCCTGTCAGACTCTAATCAATACAGTGATGCCTCATACAAATTGATCAAAGTATGGAAAAGCCACTCTGTATTGGTTAGTAGGGGTGAGACCCAACACACTGCAGTGAACTACAGTGTGTCAATACTTCTAACACCTTAGCATCAGTGCAACTCAACATGTAGGCAGGGCCGGACTGGCCATCTGGCACTTCTGGCAAATGCCAGAAGGGCCGATGGCCAGATGGGTCGGTTGCTAGCTGGCCGGTCCCATCGCTCAGCGCACAGACTGTCATGCCGGAATCCGGCATGACAGTCTGTGCGCTGAGCGATGGGGTCGGTCCTACACTTACTTCCTGGTGGTCGCGCATCTCCTCCTCCTCCCCTCCGCTCCTATGAATGGCTCTGCCGATGACTGTCACATGGGACGTGCACCATGTGATAGGTGCCGTTCCATGTGTTAGGAGAAAATACAGAGCGCGCCGCGGAGCGCACAAGGTAAGGGGGGGTAGTTTGTGTGATAGTGTATCTGTAGTATGTTTTGTGTGTGTGACAGGGTATCTATAGTATGTTTTGTGTGTGTGACAGGGTATCTATAGTATGTGTGTGACAATGGTGGGGCAATTTAATAGTGGGGCCTAACAATTTAAGATGGGGTGATTGGATTTTTAATTTAATACTGGGGTGGTTTGGGAGCTATTAATTGAACGTGGGGCTGTTTGGGGAAAATGAAGTCTATTTATTAAATGTGATTATAAATTAATGCCTGGGGTGGTTGTGGGAAATGGATATATTTATTAAACATAAATGCTATTTAATTTCTTGCTGAAGTTGTTTGGAGAGAGGAAAATAGTTTTATTTATTAAATGGGAATACTATAAATGTCAGGGCTAGTTGGAGGGAAATTGATGTTTTTATCAAATGTGAATACAAGTATTTTAATGTTGTGGCTGCAGTGAGGCCTAATTTTAAAAGTGGATGCTATATTGATTTAACACCGGGGCTAAATTTCATGTACTAATCTTTTTCTCCAAATAGGGCATCCAACATTCCAGGATCCAGACAAGCAGCAACTGATATAAAGACACCAGCAGCCACAAGTGGTGACCATGACAAGACAGGTAGGAGAGACCAGGACAGTCTGCCAACTGTTCTGAATTTGTTGGGTGACTATCCCGCTTAGTCAGGATTTGGTCTGACTACAAGAACAGTTGGGAGATATGTCCTGCTTCACACTGTACTGCTTGTTAAGGCAGAACTGCGTGCACCTAACAGTAGTGCACACAGTATTGCCTGTGTATTTGTCAAAAATGTGTCTAATAGCAAAATTACATCATAGGAGCCCCCCTGACTTAAGTGCCTGGGCCCCCCGAGCCTTAATCCAGTTCTGGTCAGCAGGAGGAATCTGTGCTCCCATTCCAGGGCAGGACACAGACTGCAGAGCAAGACGAGGAGTTTTAAATTTCATGAGATTTATTAATCTCGTGAGACTAAGAGCTTCCCTGCTAACTCTACAGGAATGTCAGCAGCATTAGAAGCATAGATAAGTACAGTGGGCTAGGGTGTCATAATGTGTCTGGGGGGGTGACGTAATGTGGATGGGGAGGGCCTAATAAATGTAATGTTTTAATATAATGTATGTATCAACGCACCATTTTGACCATGCCCCCAATATAATGTAGCCACACTCTTGGCGGCGCCGCAAATGCGCTGCGGCGCACTTTTTTTTTTTCTGCTCATCAACAGAGGTGGGCCCGTGTGCTTTAAATGCCAGGGCTGATTTTTAGTCCCAGTCCAGCCCTGCATGTAGGCATAGATATGCTGTTTGTGTGTACAACTTTTTTACAGTAAATTATCCACATGTTGAGGCCAACTCTGCATCATGCCCTTTCTGGCTTTCTTTTTTCTGTATTTCATTATGAAATTACAGTTCTTGTTACTGAACATGTGTTGCATATTTTACCCTTTATAGTGTGGGATGCAGGTGTTCTGTAATATCATATTCTTATATTCTTCTATCAGTAACTTAATTCCTCGACCTTTGAACTGTTTACTTTGTAGATATCCTAGCATTATCATGATGGATGTGAAAAAGCCAGGGTGAGTGGCTGTTGGGAAAACATAACCAAATTAAAAAAGCTTTTGCTGTGGAGTTTGGTAACCTCTAACAAGTAATTTCTCCTTCCCCAGTTATGTGTGCATTCTTATTCCAGTTCAACAAGGGTCCTGACATACTGACTCTTAATAATCTGGGGCCTGATTCATTAAGGATCTTAACTGAAGAAACTTCTTATTTCAGTCTCCTGGACAAAACCATGTTACAATGCAAGGGGTGCAAATTAGTATTCTGTTTTGCACATAAGTTAAATACTGACTGTTTTTTCATGTAACACACAAATACTTGATAGCTTATTCGTACACTGAAATTTAAAGTTGATACTTGTGTGCTACATGAAAAAACAGTCAGTATTTAACTTATGTGCAAAACAGAATGCTAATTTGCACCCCTTTCATTGTAATATGGTTTTGTCCAGGAGACTGAAATAGGAAGTTTCTTCAGTTAAGATCCTTAATGAATCAGGCCCCTGGTAAAAATTAGGACACAAGAGAAAAAATGACAGAGAGCTGGGCACTCATTGGGTAGAATTTTCACCCCAACTGACCAGCTTGCACAATCTCAGAATCTCTAATTAGCCTAGGTCTTAGGTCTGATTTAGGTTGTCATGCCTGATATCAGCAGCAATAATATAGAACCTTCTCCAGTCCAGACAAATCTCACTGATCAGAGAATTAAACCAAGACCCTTCATTGTGTCACAAAATAAACATTAAACAACCATTCTCTAGGGATGAGAGCTAGTTTAGTTTCCATTTTTCTTATTTTCCTTTTTTCTTTTAACAGTTTTTTGTGCACTGTAAGAGATAAATTTTCACAAAGGATAACAGGTAGCATACCCCTCACACTCCAATACAATGACAGTGCAAAGAGTTCAACCTTCTCATTTGTGTGCACAGTAGCCTGACATTTTAGAGAATTGGCTTAGCTAAAATTCATATCAGTTATTTAGGTTTTATCCTTTTATCTCTTATAAACCGAAGGTTTTGAGAATGGCACAAATATTATTTTTCACAAAGTCCGCTGCCTCAGTTTTTATGATGGCAATTTGCATATACTCCAGAATAACATGAAGAGTGATCAGATTTCAAATGAATCCCCTTTCAGATTTTTTGGGCCATCTGGAAAAACACTTGTCCGGAGAAGGAAAGGGTGAGCGTTATCATCAGTTCTGTGTCACGCCGACAGTAAAGCATCCTGAGACCATTCATGTGTGGGGCTGCTTCTCAGCCAAGGGAGTGGGCTCAGTCAAAATTTTGCCTAAAAACACAGCCATGAATAAAGAATGGTACCAAAACATCCTCCAAGAGCAACTTCTCCCAACCATCCAAGAACAGTTTGGTGATGAACAATGCCTTTTCCAGCATGATGGAGCACCTTGCCATAAGACAAAAGTGATAACTAAGTGGCTCGGGGATCAAAATATCAACATTTTGGGTCCATGGCCAGGAAACTCCCCAGACCTTAATCCCATTTGAGAACATGTGGTCAATCCTCAAGAGGCGGGTGGACAAACAAAAACCCACTAATTCTGACAATCTCTAAGCATTGATTAGTCAAGAATAGGCGGCCATCAGTCAGTATGTGACCCAGAAGTTAATTGACAGCATGTCAGGGCGAATTGCAGAGGTCTTCAAAAAAAAGGGTCAACACTGCAAATATTGACTTTATGCATAAACTTAATGCAATTGTCAACAAAAGCCTGTGCCACTTATGAAATCCTTGTAATTTTACTTCAGTATACCATAGCAACATATGATGAAAGGTTTAAAGACACTGTTGCAGGAAACTGTGAAAACCAATACTTCATTGTGTAATTCTCAAAACTTGTGGCCATGACTGCAGAGCCGTGGTTAGCATAAACCAAAGTTAAATGGTAATATTTATGAATGCAGGAAAGACCTATGCCCCCATTTTTAGAGTGTTGGAACATTACTTTATGGCAGACTGTCAGAGATCTGCCTGACCAAATAAAGCAAGAAATACTAGACTGCATATCGCTAAGGTAAGAGAAAGGGATACATACTGGTAACATCTGAAAGAAATAAAGAAGTCTAAGGAGTAAATTAATTTTTACTGCAGCCACTCTACCTACTCAGGATATAAAATGAGATTTCCAGGAGGTGAATTCCAGTTTTAGGGTCGCAAATAAGGGAGAAAAATTAGATTAATACCTAAGTATTTAATTTTTTGTGGTTGCCAGTTAAAGTTAAAAGAAGCTTGGAGGCGTTGCTTTATATCAGAGTGAAAGTTGTGTGTGAGGGCCTCATTTTTAACTGAATTTATCTTTAAAATCAATAAAAGGTCATAGTTGCGGGTCTCAGACTTTAGAAACGGAAGGGGCAGCTGGGTGTTCGTAAGTGCGAGGAGTACATCTCATTAGTATAGTGTGAGTTTAGAGTTCGTGGAACCAGTGGGGACACAATTAATCTATGAATTGTTACAGGAGAAGGAAGGCTGGTGATCTGGTAGGCTGGAAAGTACACAAAGTGGCAGTGAGGGAGATGGCTGCAGCTGTGAAGGAAGAGCTGGCAAGCCCGGTGCCAGAGTACTGTCACTCAGGAGCAGCCCAGGAAACTCCGATAGTGGAACTTGATTTGAAGAGCTAGGAATGTGCTCTAGGAATCCACCTTTTATGACAGTTTTCCAGCGTTTGCTGTGGAGCCTACAGAAAATGCAGCTTGCTGTAATGGCTGCAGACCACGACCCTGTAGATGCAGATTTTATGATCTTCTACTAGCCAGATTTTATTAATCCTAACACCCAGCACTCGCGTCCCTTTGATCACCTGCGCACACTAGTAGCTTAGATTGAAATAAATCTTGCTATAATTTAAAATACAGTCTGGGTGCAAGCTTAAGCTTTGGAGCAGACACACTTGGAATCTACTTACAAAATGATGCAAAATCGTAGTAAAACAGTATACTTGAAAAAACAGTTAACAACCATAAAAAGTTTTCAACTACTGCAGCCTGATACTACACTTCTTATGTCATTGCCCTGGACAAAGTTACATGATAATTTTATTTAAATTTTCTCTATTTCCTTTATTTATTCACATTAGTCACCTGTCAGTTATTCTCAAATCCTACAATGTTTAACAAATTGTTTTTCTTACTATCCTTTTATAGCATTATGCTTTGAATTATAATATCTTTCACCTGCACTTTATCACACCTCTTTATCCATATTGCCCATTGCTACTCCACTGCCTCTAATTAACAGTCATGAACTTTTTTCCTATCTTTATTCCTCAACTGTAGACAAAAGCTCATACTTCTTACATGCCGGATCTTGTCACATGCCGGACTCTTGGATTCACCGCCCGAGGTCCGACACGCTTACTTGGTCCCAGTTCCCTGCTCCGTTTGGCTGGTTCCAGCGGTCATCTTCCCGGTGGTTCTGCACATACGCAGAACCATTCTTTTGTTTAATCCCTCTCCAGTCCTCTCATTGGTGGTTACTCATTGCCTGCACTATTTAAACACCTCATTTTTCTCTTTCAGTGCCGGTTCTTTGTGTTACTTTTCTTTATGCTTGGCTAGCATTGGATCTAGCTCTCCTGATCTCCCCAAATCTAGTCTACTCCTTGTGTACCAGCCTACAGAACATCGAATAATTTATACTCCTTGTGTCAGCCTGCAGAACATCTCACCAAGTTGATACCTTGTATAAGCCTGCAGAATATCGTATAATTTCTACTCCTTCTGTCAGCCTTGAGAACATTGCACCAATTCTACATCTTGGGGTAAATGTATGAATCTCCGGATTCTTCATCTCCGGCGTGTTCAGCCTCTTCAGCGCTTAAATTTAAAGCGGCGCTGCATTGTAAAGGGAAGTTTCCCTTTACAATGCAGCGCCGCTTTAAATTTAAGCGCTGAAGAGGCTGAACACGCCGGAGATGAAGAATCCGGAGATTCATACATGTACCCCCTTGTGTCAGTCTGCAGAACACTGCACTATTTCCACACTCTGTATCAGCCTGCAGAACATCACATCAAGTCTACTCATTGTATCTGCCTGCAGAACATCACGCCAAGAGTGCCCTGTGCCCGCTTACCAATCTTCTCAAGCAGCGTTCCTTCTCCACTACCCTAAGTGTTAACACGCAGCAGTCTATAGGTCCAATCTCGTCCGGTCCTTCTCTCCAGGATTTTGCGGGGTACCCCTTCTCGAGGGCCGCGATCTGCAGTACAGAGGCAGCAAAATCCTTATCTACTTGCGGGGATCCCTTAGAAAGACTCTCTGTGCTGTTAGACTCCATGCCTCTAGAGGGTGTAGAGTCAAGACCCCAGCAGCCCCAAAGGATCCTACTAGAGTCTCAGTGAACCGTGATACATCTTTTTTTTTTCTCTCTCTCCCCTTCTGCTTCTATTAACTGGTGATATATTAACAAATTGAGGTTGTCCCACATCCTCCATATATGTAAATCTGACTCAGAACACTATAGGAATCCAACAAACCTAAAATACCTCACCGGTCTTCCACTAAAAAAAGGGTGTTACAAATATAATCATCAATGATAAAACATTACATAAGTTAGTTTTTTTTCCCAATGAAAAACATTTATTAGTATGTAATTAGTATTAGTATGTAATTAATGTCTACTGTACATGAAAACAAAACATGCTTACAGTTGCTCCTGATTGCAAACAAATGTTCTAATATACAAACTCAGCCGTCACCACTAGTAATCTGCACTTAGACTAGGCCTGTAGCTGGAGCAAGAGGATCGGCTTAAAAACAAGTAAGTTAGAGATGCCCAGTACTTGAAACGGACAATGGTGCATGCGCTCGCGCATGGCACGCCCTTATTGACTACGGTTATATGCCTCTCCCACACCCCCATTCCCTCCCTGAATCGTACTTCTAGTGATCCTAAAATATGATGCTATCTACCATTCATATCAAAATACTTAGGAAGCAGCCTACTAAATATACTTCTCATGCTTCTCACTCCATCTATGCCCATGATCAAAGACTGCATTAACAAAGGTGGTCAAAGATTTAATCAATGCTAAATCTGCAGGTCATTATTTGCTTCTAATTTTCCTGGACCTCTATGCTGCATTTGACACTGTTGACCTCTTTCTCAATGAAACGCTACATTCCCTAGGTTTTCAGGACACAGTACTATGCTGGTTACATCCTAATTATCAAATCACTCTTTCTGTTTCTGTACATCTATCTCCTCTCCGGGTCCTCTATCAGAGGCTCAGTCCTAAGCCATGTGCTTTTAATCTATACGGCTACTATTGGAAAATTAATAAGTTCCTTTGGATATCAGTGTAGTCTCCATGCAGATGGTACATACAGTACATGTATCTATCACTTCATATTACTGAATCTCTATCATTTAATTTTGGATGTCCTCTCTCTTCTTCAAACTCAATATTTAAAAAAATGAGCTAATAATATTCCCACCAACCAACAGAATCTACCTATCTAACATCTTTCTGTTGATAACACGATAATAAACCCTACCCCTCAAGATCGCTGCCTAGGTTTCATTCTTGACTCAGACTGTCCTTTGTTCCCCACATCAGTATCAAAATCCTGTTACATACTGTATGTATAAGAAACATTTCCAGGATATCAATGTCACTCAACACTCTACAAAAACTTTAATTTATGCATCATAGGGCATGTAAGTTGCATATTTAAAAAGAGCATGAAACTTATCCATATGTGCACTCATATTCAGATCCACATGTTTCCGAAAATACTCTTTGATGGGAATATGGTAGTAAATAAGTCACGTTACATAATTCCGTCATAGAGTAGTTGTTCATACCTGTTTTTATCTTTTAGTTTTTGAGCAATTGCACTTTTTTACCTCATTTTTTACTACATGTGTATTCACATCCAAACGCACCTACGTGCTATTTTCTTAATTACCCTTATTAGTCTTAAAACACTGCTGCCTCCTGACAATTAATATTAACCCTTTAACTGCATTACCTCATTAACCTACACTAATCCATGCTAACACCCATTTATCACAGCCTCTACTATTAAATATGTCTCCTTATTACATGTTTGCTTTTCATGAATAAAACAAACACACAAATTTTGATTAATAACTACAACATTTATGTTACAAAAATAACAACCTCAAACATCAAACAGAAACTGCAAATATTTAAATCATTTTAACAAAAATAATGTTATGAAAAAAATATATTTTTTTATTTCTTGCAAGTATATTTCGATTTTATTTTTTTGTATTTCATTTAATTTTGTTTCTATTCTTTCGATCTGTTAGTGCAGTTCTGTCATCTGCATTAGTGTTTTCATATGGAAAAAAAGAAAAGAAAAATATAAAATGTTATATTTAAACATCACTACATCACAACATTATTACATGTCAGGAACATAATTTTGCTCTATCGGTGTTGTTTGTTTCCACATTTCTGAAGTTCTAGAGAATACATGTGCTACATTACTAAAGATTATTCTAACAAACCATTTTATTGTTAACACAGTACTCACCAGAGGACTGCATTTTGTAGACATATGCAGATGCAGTTGTGGTAGATTTGTTATAGTTAAGTTAAACATTAATTAGTATTATAGCAGCATTTGCCTAGGCTATGAATGAATCAACAAAATAATAGTTTATGAGGCCTAAATTTTTCTACATAAATAACACACTAAAATATACTACTATACTACTAAATCAAGATACTTTCAATCTTCTCCCTGGCCTCCAGCTTGACCTCCTCCCTTGGTTCCTCCATGGCCTCCCACCTGGCCTCCTGGCGAAGCCGCTAATTATTATTTTTATAATATATATATATATATGTGTATTATTAGATATAATAAATATTGGCGCTCAAACTCGAAATAGGAGAGTAAATAATAATATAGATCACCAAACTTGGTGTACACTTTTCTTCATAAGAGTAGGCAGCCTCCCTCTTAATTTTCGGATGGTACTCCGATCGAGAAATAAGTATTGTAAATGTAGAAAGAGGGATGATGGCGCCAAATCTAGTAGTGCTAACTGGTACAGAGCGTCCAGACAGTCAGTATTACTGTATACAGAAATATAAATACAGAGTGTTCAACATGTCAGGCTGGTGTAAACAGTATAAACCAATGTTCATAATTCCTGATCATATGCCGAAATGCAGACAGAAGAAAGCAGAAAACAACGTTTCAGATGTATCCGTGACAATCAGTAGTAAGTGATAGGTGGCAACGTACCAAAAAGATATAAATAAACAGCTTATCTGTATCAGAGGTTCTTGGAAATGAGCTCCAGTCAGCTTCAAGAGGTCAGGAACAGACGTGCAGATATCTTATGTAGGTATATGGTAACTGGAACATCAGCCACAGCACAGTCACTGCTCACAAACTCCACTCATACGGTGTATTAAGAGAGGAAAAAGCCATATAGTGTAGTACTTATGTGCAATAATTTATTCAGCATGTATCATAATAAAATACACTCACAATATATAAAAGGTTTAAAAGCTTATCTGTTAATCCTGTGGACATAGGATACTGCTACACGATATAGATCACTGGGATGTATAAGAAGTAAACACCAATGGGCTCCACACAGAAGTTCTCAATGGGGTAACTTTTCAGGGATCAGGTAGACAGTCCAGCCTTATGTATACCAGGAATAGTGTATGTAGAACAGCCTCATCGCGTTTCGTCGTATAGACTTCGTCAGGAGGATACTCCTGTATACTTCTGTATACAGTAATACTGACTGTCTGGACGCTCTGTACCAGTTAGCACTACTAGATTTGGCGCCATCATCCCTCTTTCTACATTTACAATATATATATATATATATATATATATATATATATATATATATATATATCACAATAAAAGATATAGAATGGCGCTTAAGGCATATATCAGTACACAAATTAATTGCAACATAAAGTCTATGTTCTTCTTAGAAGTACACTCCCCATGTACAGGTGGCTGCCAATCCTCCTTTCGCCAGGCGGTGTTGCATGGAAAAATCTGTAGAAAAAAGATGGAGGAGGAGGCGCACAATAATGTAGTACAATAATGCAAATGGAGTCATACACGAATCCACAGTGGGACTTGAGCACCAATGATGAGGAAACCAGAGACCAAAAAATATATATATATCACCCAGGTGTAAGTGATAGGGGTGTATACGTATCAAACATGGAAATTCCACGACATATGACCAGTGTATTATCAATAACGAGTCCCTTAGCATGAATTAAGGGTCACCAAATCCACATGTATATAGATGTATGCGTACCAGAAATAAAAACTTTTCCGCTTATCTGGAATGATGTTCCATAGACAGCACGATCAGGTCACATTCTCTTTAGGCAAAGAGGTCCTCAAATGACAAAGATAGACAAAGGACCAGCGATATATTATCTCAAAAAACACTTTATTAAAAAAGGTAGCCACTTACATGTCTAGTAGCAGGTGTTAAGCCTCTCTGGACAGGACCACCTTTCAATATGCATAGACCAACAGTAATACAGCAAGTACTCTCAACGCGTTTCGTCTACAACAGCAGACTTCATCAGGAGAAAATAGATATATATATATTTACCCAGAGGAGTATTACTTGATAAACATACTTTAAAAATAAAACAGTTGCACAGATGATCTCTTGGTTTGACCTTTGGCTTCCTGGCTTCGCTTCTGTCTGCCACTTCAGTACCTGATCTGTCTGCACGGCTTGACCCTGATTTGCACGATTACGATTGGTCACCTCCTGCTTCACTGGTGGCTAACTTGGAGGGCTGAAACCTGCATGCCTCTAACAGCGAAACTCAAACTCCATTGCGTGGGTCCCTGGTGAAGACCGGAAGCATATTAGACTCCGCTCCTCCATGCTCAGTGGTGTCAATATCAGCAAGTGGCCTACAGTTTTTCTAAGAATCCATGACAGTATACTCTGGCCATGTCTTCTGAAGTCCCTGGTAAACCATCCACTTGTGATATACCACTCCACTTGGCACACAGGGTCGAGAATCAAGAGACCGAACAGGCCCAACTACGCCAATGTATTCAGGGAGTAGTCACCACCTCGGGGATATCCTCACCTTCTTCGGCTCCTGTGGCCGTCTCTACCTGATCATTACGCCTCCCCCCTCCAGAAAAATTCAATTTTAGATCACAAGAAGTGCCAGGGCTTCTTAAACCAGTGTCTGATTCAGTTTGAACGCAACCCGGAGTCTTTCCTTCCAAGAGCACCAAGGTTGCGTTTATTATTTCTTTGCTGTCTGGACAGGCCCTAGTCTGGGCATCACCCCTCTGGGAGCATAATGATCCTCTCCTGCAGAACTCTGCAACATTCACTGAAGCCTCTTGCAGAATATTTGATGAACCAGTTTGTGTTTCATCTGCTGCTTCCAGTCTCCTGAATTTGCGTCTAGACTGTCAAACTGTAGGGCAGTATGTGGTCCAGTTTCATACTTTTGCATCAAAGTTAAAGTAGAATAATGAGACACTCATGGAAACCTTTTGGCAAGGTCTGGCTGTCCGTATCGAGGAAGAGCTTGTATCCTGGGAACTTCTGGCTGACAAAGATTCTCTCATTTCGCTATGCAATAGGGTTGATCCTCGCTTTTGGGAATGGACTCAAGAAAGATCCTCCAAATGGCGTTTCGTTCCGTGACTTGCTCCTCGCTTTCAGAACCCGTTCCCTCGTGATGCACCCATGCAAATTGCATGATCTCCCCTGAAGAAAAAGAAAGACGTTTCAAGCAGAATCTCTGTGTCACTCACCGGACTGTTAGTGCCTCTAGGTTGGGACATGGGTCTCTCTCGCTCCTGCCAGCGCCTCTCCTGAGCCGTGGCCGTCCACCATCTTGACTAAGATTGCGCATGTACAGAAACCCTAAACTGTTAATACCTCGCCTCTAGTCTCATTGGTTAATTAATTACCTCTCAGTACTTAAGGCACCTGTTGCCCTATTACCTTGCCTGTTCTTGGTTCTCATTCCTTGAGACTCTGAGGTGTTTCCTGTTTCTGCTCGTGTTATCCGTTCGCTCTTGGACAAGTCTCCTCTCCACATCGGTAGTAGAACTTACCCGCTGCAGACTACTCTCGCTACCTCCGTTCCCTGCCTGCTTCTGGACAAGTCTTCTCTCCACATCGGTAGTAGAACTTACCCGCTGCAGACTACTCTCGCTACCTCAGTTAGCTGCCTGCTCCTGGACAAGTCTCCTCTATACATCAGTGGTACAACTTGCCTATTGCAGACCACTCATGTTACTTCGTTCCACGCCTGCACCTGGACAAGTCTTCCCTTCACATCAGTGGTACAACTTGCCTATTGCAGACCACTCACGTTACTCCGTTCCACGCCTGCACCTGGACAAATCTTCCCTTCACATCAGTGGTACAACTTGCCTATTGCAGACCACTCGCGTTACTCCGTTCCACGCCTGCACCTGGACAAGTCTTCTCTACACATCAGTGGTAAAACTTGCCTATTGCAGACCACTCACGTTACTCCGTTCCATGCCTGCGCCTGGACAAGTCTTCCCTTCACATCAGTGGTACAACTTGCCAATTGCAGACCACTCACGCTATTCTGTTACACACCTGCGCTGGACAAGTCTTCTCTACATATTCGTGGTGAAACTTACCAGCTGTAGACCATTCATGTTTCCTTGTGATATAGCTACTACTCTGTATGGTACCTATTAGCTGGACTAAAGTCTACAAGTGCCTCTGTATTGTAGCTGCAAGTCGCTGACTCTTCTACTATATTGTTGATTGGTCTTGCCTAACGTTATCCAGTTATCAAGTACTGGCCTGATATATGCTACCTGCGTGCTAAGGCACTTGGACTCTTTCCTCATTTTATCCTGTTTACTAAACTGCTGTACCATCACAGTTCCATGGTGCCAAGACTCAGCATTTATACTATTGACATTCCTTTCACTACCCAGAGGTCTGCACTTCTTGCAAGTGTAGCTACACCTGGTGAATTCTGGGTAAAACTCCTAGTGCCCGTGACACTCTGTTTGTACTGTGGGGATTCCGGTCACCTTCTAGCCACCTGTCTTAAGAGCCCGTGAAATGCCTCCTCGTAGCCGATAATAGGGAGGCCAAACTAGGAGTCAAATTTATTACTCCCTACTCCACCTCTGAACCAGAATTTTTTATGTCAATTTCTCTGGACACTCCTATTGACACCCTTGTATCCTCTGCTTTTGTGGACTCCGGCACTTTGGCATCGCAACTCCATTTACCCACTCAGAAATGACCTCACTGTTGTGATTGGGAATCGTGTCTCTAACGGGTCCATCTCCCGAATCACAGTTCCCATTTGGCTGACGGTAGGAGTGCTACATAAGGAATTCAATTATTTTGGGCAACCCATGGCTCAGAATCCATATACCCCAGTTCGATTGGAAGGTTGCTCAGGTTACTTCTTCGGGTCCACAATGTTTCAAGAAATGCCTTTCTACAGTCAATCCTGAGAAATCCATTGTACCTTTCTGCCTTTCCTCTTCTCAGCCCGTCAGCTTACACCTCTTTCTGGGATATCTTTTGTGAGTCAGCATCTGAAATTCTCCCATCGCATCATCCCTAGGACTGCCAAATCCATGAGATACTAGACAAACCCATACCTAGAGGCAGAATTTATCCACCTTTGCTTCTAGAAAACCTGGTAATGTCCCAATACATCGCGGAAAACCTCCAACACGGTTTCATCAGAAAATCCTCATCTCCTGCCAGCGCTGGTTCCTTTTTTTTAAAATAAAGATTTAATTTATGTCCCTGTATTGATTATTGGCAGCCAAACACCATAATTTTATCTAAGTTGGACTTACGGGGTGCCTAAAACCTAATCCATATCCGGGTGTCATGGAGCATGAGCTTGGTATAGACCTCGAAGCCTCGCTCTTGATAGATTTACCCCCAGAAAGGTGCAGAGTCTAACGGTAGAGAGGTATTCACCAGGAATCCCCAAAAGGGAATATAAACTTAGCTGCTCTCTAGATGGAGGTCACGGTCCTCTAAGGGAGATTAGAACAGGGTGAGATGGAACTGTGGAGTGGAACAGGCATGCTGGAAGATAAATGCAGTGAATTTCCTAATCCTGCCATCGGGAGAAACAACAGCAGCTGTTTAAAGGTGGGCACGGCACACCTAAGGCCTAGCTTTGTTGGGATAAGGCCTAGCTTTGTTGGGATACATGGCATGAAATTTTTTGACCCAAGATGTAGAGTGAGCATCAGAAGCATCCGCCCAGGACCGTTCCTCAGGTCCATATCCCTTCCAATCCACTAAATACTTGGTTTTGCCCTGAAAGGTTTTGTAATCCAGGATCTGGGAAATCTCGAATTCTTCAGATTGCTGAACAGCCGGAGGAGGAAACGTATTTGTCACTCACCGGACTGTGAGTGCTTCTTCCCGTGTGTTTAGGAACCGTGGCCGTCCACCATCCTGAGGGTCTGCGCATGTGCAGCCCTTTCAAACCTTCAGTACATGTTCCTTTTAGTTAATTGGCTGATCAGGCAACACTCCCTATTTAAAGCACCTGCTGTCTATACCTCGTTGCCTGATCTTGGAGTCTCATTCCCCATGAGCCTCTGAAGGTGTTCCTGTGTTTCCTCGTGTATTCAGCTCCTGCTGATTCTTGTTGTTCCTGTGGTTTCCAGACCACTTCAACTCTCCTGTGGTTTCCAGACCACTTCAACTCTCCTGTGTTTCATCGTGACTGCACCAGCTGATTCCTATCCGCTGCCTCCGTGCACTACAGTTACCAGCTCACTTCAACTCTCCTGTGTTTCATCGTGACTGCACCAGCTGATTCCTATCCGCTGCCTCCGTGCACTACAGTTACCAGCTCACTTCAACTCTCCCGTGTTTCATCGTGACTGCACCAGCTAATTCCTATCCGCTGCCTCCGTGCACTACAGTTACCAGCTCACTTCTACTCTCCAGTGTTTCATCGTGACTGCACCAGCTGATTCCTATCCGCTGCCTCCGTGCACTACAGTTACCAGCTCACTTCTACTCTCCCGTGTTTCATCGTGACTGCACCAGCTGATTCCTATCAGCTGCCTCCGTGCTCTACAGTTTCCAGCTCACTTCAACTCTCCCGTGTTTCATCGTGACTGCACCAGCTGATTCCTATCCGCTGCCTCCGTGCTCAACAGTTCCAGCTCACCTCAACTCTCCCGTGTTTCATCGTGACTGCACCTGCTGATTCCTATCCGCTACCTCCGTGTATCTGCAGTGTCCTGCTCATCGCTACCCTCCAGTACTCCTCGTGTCTGCAGCCAGCTGATCCGCTCTCCGTGCTTCTACAGTGTTCCTGCCTGTGTCAACTCGCCTGTCTGCATTGGATCAACGCTCCGCTGCTGTCTTCTCTGCCATACCACTTCTACTCTTCAGTGATCTCCAGGTGTCCAGTTCTATATACTACTGCTTCCTGAGTATTGTTTCCATCGTTGCTGGTCTACCTACCTGTGCGCTGCACCTACTTGGTTACCGCTTCCATTTTCCTGGGACTTCGTATCCTGCCGGCCTCCAGCCGCTCAGGTATCCCTGCACCTCTTTCTGACAGCCTGCTCTTCTGAACCACGGTATGCATACTTATCATTGACTGCGCTGGTGTATTGCATACCTTGCTGGACTGAGTTGTTCTCCTCTGGAGTTGCCTATCCACTGAGACTGTTGCCCTCATTTGACTGTGTTACCTTTTAGTCTGGATAGTTCCTGTGACTTTGTATATTTGTGCAGTGCTGCTCAGTTATTACTACTTTGTGCATATCATTGTGGGATCAAGTTCAGTGTGCCCATGTATACTCTGCATTACATTTATCTCCCCGTGCTCCTCCTCACATATATATTTCAGTGGTACAACTTGCTAGAAGCAGACCACTGATTCCTGTTTCCTGAGTCACCTGTTTCCAGTATCCTTTCACATAGCAGTGGTACAACTTGCTAACGCAGACCACTGACTTCCCGGATACCTCCACCGGGATTCGGTTCCCTCACCTAGACAGCGGTACAACTTGCTAAACGCAGACCGCTGACTCTCATCACCTCCTCGTTACTTCTGGACATTCCTCCTCACTATAGCAGTGGTACAACTTGCTATCCGCAGACCACTGACTACCCTCACGTTTCCTTTGTCCATTCAGTTCCTCGTGTACTATTACCTATATATTACCAGTGCTGCTAGTCATAGACTTTCCACGAGCATTCTCTACCATCTGCTGTCTCCTGTTCCGTGATCACCCCGCTACCAGAGTACCATATTACCACCTATACTGCTCTGGTAAGTCCATCATCTAGTGATCCCTGGGTAAAGACTCCTAGTGCCCGTGACAGTAAGATCAGGCCATGACAGACCCAGATTCGGAACCTACAGCTAAAGAGATGCTGCAGCATTTGGTTACCCGTGTGGAGCAACAGGATGCTCGCCAACAGCTGTTACTACAAAGTTACCAGGCGTTAGCCTCCCAAGGAACATCTGGACAGAATATCACAGCTAATGTTGAAGCTCCTGTGCTTTCCTCCGTTTCCCCAGTGCCATCCCAGGTGTCTACGGCTTCCACGCTTCACCTGCCTACTCCGTCAAAGTATGATGGAGACCCCAAAACTTGTAGGGGTTTTCTCAACCAATGCTCAGTTCATTTTGAGCTCCAACCTCAAAATTTCTCTACTCATCGTTCCAGAGTGGCCTATCTTATTTCATTGTTTTCTGGACAAGCTCTGGCATGGGCTTCCCCTCTGTGGGAGAGGGACGATCCAGTATTACAGGATAGTGCCAAATTTATTTCTATGTTCCGAAGTGTATTCGATGAACCAGGTCGTGTAATCTCCGCTGCTTCCAGCATTCTCCGTTTACGTCAGGGTTCTCGTACAGTAGGCCAGTACGTCATTCAATTTAGGATATTAGCCTCTGAACTTCAGTGGAACACTGAAGCGCTCATTGCCGCCTTCTGGCAGGGGCTCTCCGATAAAATTAAAGATGCACTGACTACCCAAGAGCTACCTACGTCATTAGAAGATTTGATTTTCCTTGCCATCGTGTAGACATGAGGTTTCGTGAAAGGGAATCTGAAAAAACAACTTCAGTTAAAGCACCTCTTCGCTCAACCTCTCAACTTCGTCCAGCTTCATCTCCTGTGATCCCCATGGAGATAGGACGTTCCAAATTAACTTCTGAGGAGAGGAACCGAAGAGTAAAGAATAGACTTTGTATCTATTGTGCTGATTCCACACATATGCTCAATTCATGCCCTAAGAAATCGGGAAATGCCAGGCCCTAACTAGTTCTGGAGAGGTGAAGTTAGGGTCCCTGGAGTCCTCTCCATGTTCTACGAAATTAAAAGTCTGCGCTTTTGATGTTACGATTTCCTTTGCTACCAAATCCTTTGAGTCCCAAGCACTTATTGATTCTGGAGCAGCGGGAAATTTCATTTCTAAATCCCTAGTGAATCAATGGTCCCTACCAGTGATTACTCTGAAGACACCGATTACTGTGACTGCTATCGACGGATCACGTCTTATCAATGGTCTCATCACCCAGAGCACGTCTCCAGTAACGCTTCAGATTGGTGTTCTACACCAAGAAGAAATTTCGTTTTTAATTCTTCCTGTTACTACAAGTCCGATTGTTTTAGGCCTTCCATGGCTTCAATGTCATTCTCCCCAGATTGACTGGCGCACTCCTCAAGTTACGTCTTGGGGAGCTGAATGTCATCATCGTTGTCTCTCCCAAGTCATTCCTCTTAAAATACAGCAATCTTCCATTTCACCTTCCTCACCGGGACTTCCTCCTCAGTATGCTTCATTTGCCGATGTATTTGATAAAACTCAGTCTGAACGTCTTCCTCCTCATCGTTCATGGGATTGTCCGATCGATCTTCTACCTGACAAGACTCCTCCTAGAGGTCGTGTGTATCCACTTTCGTTACCTGAAACTCAAGCTACATCTGAATACATCCAAGAGAATCTCCAGCGAGGATTTATTCGACCTTCCACTTCTCCCGCTGGAGCCGGGTTCTTCTTTGTAAAAAAGAAGGATGGATCACTACGCCCCTGCATAGATTTTCGTGGACTTAACGCCATTACTATTTAAAATCGGTATCCCATTCCTCTGATTACTGAGCTATTTGATCGCATTAAGGGAGCTCGGATCTTTACCAAGTTGGATCTTCGTGGTGCCTATAATTTAATTAGAATCAGGTCCGGTGACGAATGGAAGACAGCTTTCAACACCAGAAATGGGCATTATGAATATTTAGTAATGCCTTTCGGGTTATGTAATGCCCCAGTTGTTTTCCAGGGCTGCATTAATGAGATCTTTCGGGACTTGTTATATGTTTGTGTCGTTGTCTACCTGGATGACATATTGTTCTTTTCACAGGACCTGCCGTCTCATCACCAACATGTGGCAGAAGTTCTTTCCAGACTCCGGAGAAATTCATTATTCTGCAAACTAGAAAAATGTTAATTCGAGTTGCCCCAGATTCCATTTTTGGGTTATATTGTCTCCGGAGTTGGCCTGCAAATGGATCCAGAAAAGGTGAATGCTGTGTTACATTGGCCTCAGCCAACTACTCTTCGTGCCATTCAGCGTTTTTTAGGTTTTGCCAATTACTATAGACGCTTCATTCAAGACTTCTCTTCAATTGCATCTCCTATCGTGGCCCTGACTCATAAAGGGGCCAATACTAAGCAATGGTCATCTGAGGCTCTCCAAGCCTTTCAATTTCTTAAAGAGTCCTTCTCCTCTGCTCCTATTCTTCGACAGCCTGATGTGACGCTTCCCTTCTTCCTAGAGGTAGATGCCTCTAATGTTGGCTTAGGAGCCATTCTCTCCCAAAGATCGGAGCAACAAAAATTACATCCTTGTGCCTTTTACTCTCGGGGTCTTCTGCCTGCGGAGAAGAATTACACCATCGGGGACAAGGAGTTGCTGGCTATTAAAGTAGCATTAGAGGAGTGGAGATACTTGTTGGAGGGAGCTCGTCATCCTGTGACAATTTTCACGGATCATAAGAACTTGTCATATCTACAGTCTGCCCAATGTTTGAATCCTCGTCAAGCAAGATGGTCTCTTTTCTTTTCTCGTTTTGAATTAATCATAACCTTCAAACCAGCTGCAAAGAACAAGAAAGCTGACGCTCTATCCCGAGCCTTTGTGACGTCCTCTGACGTTGAAGAGGTTTCCAACCACTCTATACTAGACCCCAAATGTATCTCGCTGGCTGCTTCATCCACCAAAGTGCTACCATTTGGGAAGACCCTCGTGCCTCCTACTCTTAGGAGAAAAATCCTTTCGTGGTTCCACTCTTCTCGTTTTTCTGGACACTCTGGTGAACGCAAGACTCTTGAGATTCTCTCTCGAAGTTACTGGTGGCCTTCTATGAGGAGAGATGTCAAAGAGTTTGTAGCCGCTTGTGAATTGTGTTCTCAGTTTAAGACCTCCCGCAGAACTCCAGCGGGTTTGCTTCAACCACTACCCATTCCGTCCAAGCCTTGGACCCATATTAGTATGGACTTTGTTACTGATCTTCCTCCTAGTAAAAACTGTAATACTATTTGGGTAGTGGTGGACAGATTTTCGAAGATGGCGCATTTCGTCCCTTTGTCTGGTTTGCCTTCCTCTTCTACTCTGGCTGAGCATTTCATCAAAGAAATCTTTCGTATTCATGGATGTCCGTCTGAGAGTGTGTCAGATAGAGGAGTACAATTCATTTCCAGATTCTGGCAGGCCCTTTGTAAGACCTTGGGTATACGATTAGCACTCTCATCTTCCTACCATCCTCAATCAAACGGACAAACTGAAAGGGTCAATCAAGATCTTGAGACCTTTATAAGGATGTTCTCATCAGCCAATCAAGACAACTGGGTAGAATTGCTTCCTTGGGCTGAATTCGCTCATAACAACATGTACCATGAGTCATCTTCCAAAACTCCATTCTTTGTGGTTTACGGTCACCATCCGTCTTTTCCGGAATTTCCTGCCCTTCCTCCCACCCAAGTTCCTGCTGTAGAGACTGTTTGTCAAACTTTCAAAAATATTTGGTCTCAGGTCAAAACCTGTTTAAAAAAGACATCTGCCAAATATAAGTCTTTTGCAGATAAGAAGAGGCGGGCTATTCCACCACTGAAAATTGGAGATCGTGTCTGGTTATCCACCAAAAATATTAGTTTGAAGGTCCCCTCTATGAAATTCGCTCCTCGTTTTATTGGTCCGTATAGGATCATTCAAGTGATAAATCCAGTTTGTTTCAAACTTCTACTTCCTAAGAATCTTCGTATTTCCAACGCCTTCCATGTGTCCTTGCTTAAACCTCTCATCATCAACCGTTTCTCGGTCCCTCCTTCTGCACCTCAGCCAGTTCAAGTTAATCAGGAGGAAGACTTCGAGATTACTCATATATTGGACGCAAAAATTTCGCGAGGAGTTCTTCGTTTCCTCGTTCATTGGAAGGGCTTTGGTCCTGAGGAGTGTTCATGGATCAAAGCTGAAGATCTCAATGCTCCAGCTCTTCTTAAGAAGTTTTATTCCAAATATCTGGACAAGCCCGGTTCCAGGTGTTCTGTGCCCACCTTTAAAAGGGGGGTACTGTCACTCACCGGACTGTGAGTGCTTCTTTCCGTGTGTTTAGGAACCGTGGCCTTCCACCATCCTGAGGGTCTGCGCATGTGCAGCCCTTTCAAACCTTCAGTACATGTTCCTTTCAGTTAATTGGCTGATCAGGCAACACTCCCTATTTAAAGCACCTGCTGTCTATACCTCGTTGCCTGATCTTGGAGTCTCATTCCCCATGAGCCTCTGAAGGTGTTCCTGTGTTTCCTCGTGTATTCAGCTCCTGCTGATTCTTGTTGTTCCTGTGGTTTCCAGACCACTTCAACTCTCCTGTGGTTTCCAGACCACTTCAACTCTCCTGTGTTTCATCGTGACTGCACCAGCTGATTCCTATCCGCTGCCTCCGTGCACTACAGTTACCAGCTCACTTCAACTCTCCTGTGTTTCATCGTGACTGCACCAGCTGATTCCTATCCGCTGCCTCTGTGCACTACAGTTACCAGCTCACTTCAACTCTCCCGTGTTTCATCGTGACTGCACCAGCTAATTCCTATCCGCTGCCTCCGTGCACTACAGTTACCAGCTCACTTCTACTCTCCCGTGTTTCATCGTGACTGCACCAGCTGATTCCTATCCGCTGCCTCCGTGCACTACAGTTACCAGCTCACTTCTACTCTCCCGTGTTTCATCGTGACTGCACCAGCTGATTCCTATCAGCTGCCTCCGTGCTCTACAGTTTCCAGCTCACTTCAACTCTCCCGTGTTTCATCGTGACTGCACCAGCTGATTCCTATCCGCTGCCTCCGTGCTCAACAGTTCCAGCTCACCTCAACTCTCCCGTGTTTCATCGTGACTGCACCTGCTGATTCCTATCCGCTACCTCCGTGTATCTGCAGTGTCCTGCTCATCGCTACCCTCCAGTACTCCTCGTGTCTGCAGCCAGCTGATCCGCTCTCCGTGCTTCTACAGTGTTCCTGCCTGTGTCAACTCGCCTGTCTGCATTGGATCAACGCTCTGCTGCTGTCTTCTCTGCCATACCACTTCTACTCTTCAGTGATCTCCAGGTGTCCAGTTCTATATACTACTGCTTCCTGAGTATTGTTTCCATCGTTGCTGGTCTACCTACCTGTGCGCTGCACCTACTTGGTTACCGCTTCCATTTTCCTGGGACTTCGTATCCTGCCGGCCTCCAGCCGCTCAGGTATCCCTGCACCTCTTTCTGACAGCCTGCTCTTCTGAACCACGGTATGCATACTTATCATTGACTGCGCTGGTGTATTGCATACCTTGCTGGACTGAGTTGTTCTCCTCTGGAGTTGCCTATCCACTGAGACTGTTGCCCTCATTTGACTGTGTTACCTTTTAGTCTGGATAGTTCCTGTGACTTTGTATATTTGTGCAGTGCTGCTCAGTTATTACTACTTTGTGCATATCATTGTGGGATCAAGTTCAGTGTGCCCGTGTATACTCTGCATTACATTTATCTCCCCGTGCTCCTCCTCACATATATATTTCAGTGGTACAACTTGCTAGAAGCAGACCACTGATTCCTGTTTCCTGAGTCACCTGTTTCCAGTATCCTTCCACATAGCAGTGGTACAACTTGCTAACGCAGACCACTGACTTCCCGGATACCTCCACTGGGATTCCGTTCCCTCACCTAGACAGCGGTACAACTTGCTAAACGCAGACCGCTGACTCTCATCACCTCCTCGTTACTTCTGGACATTCCTCCTCACTATAGCAGTGGTACAACTTGCTATCCGCAGACCACTGACTACCCTCACGTTTCCTTTGTCCATTCAGTTCCTCGTGTACTATTACCTATATATTACCAGTGCTGCTAGTCATAGACTTTCCACGAGCATTCTCTACCATCTGCTGTCTCCTGTTCCGTGATCACCCCGCTACCAGAGTACCATATTACCACCTATACTGCTCTGGTAAGTCCATCATCTGGTGATCCCTGGGTAAAGACTCCTAGTGCCCGTGACAGTATTCTTATCGGAAGAAAACCGGTTAATGATTAGAGGCTGAGGAGCGAAACATGAAAGTAATTTGAGATGCAGAGTGAGCTAGGAAGCTTGAGTTGACGGATACTGGGTTGATGACCCGAAGGATCCAATGAATCGGGGGGCAAACTTCATGGAAGGGACTCATAGGCAGATATTTTTTGTGGACAGCCACATCTTGTCCACAACCTTGAAGGGAGGAACCACCCAACGTTTTTTTACCAACAAACTGGTTATAATGGGAAGTCTTCTTGAGACACTCATTGTCTGGTTGCAAATAGCAAGGAAACCGCTATGGAGATCATTAGCATCCGGAACCTTGGTGGGAGGGAGGGCTGAGAACTTGGGAAGATTAGGATGAAGGCCATAAACAATGGAGAACTGAGTGGAAGAGGTGGATTCGTGATAGAGTTTATTATGGGTAAATTCTGCCCAGCGCAAAAGATCCACCCAATTATCCTGGGAAGCCGAGGAATATAGACAAATTAAAGTCTCCAAATCTTGGTTCATTCTTTCAGTTTGACCATTGGATTGCGGTTGGTAAAATGACAAGAAGTTCAGCTAGATATCCAGGAGTTCACAGAGAGCTCTCCAAAATTTTGATGTAAACTGGTCTACCCGGTCGGAGACTGTGAGGACACCGGGGTTTTAACCAAAGCTCTCTAGATACCCAGTCCTCTAGGTTCACAGGTCACACAGGTAAGGAGACAGGAAAGAAATAATAATCCCTTTTATTAAACAAAGTGCACACACTTATTAAAATACAACAGTGCTCCCCAAGGAGAAACTTGTTCCCCCACCAAATATATCAAGTGTCAGAAAATCACCAGTGCAAGTAAAAACTCCCCAATAAAGTCCCAAGCAGGTTACCTCCAAGCACAGAGTCCTAGCAGGCCCAAACTCCTGGTAATAAAATCCACAGCTGACAATCCAAGTGGGCCAGGGTTTCTGATCCTTAAGGTGGGTCTGTGTATCTTGCTGATCCCAGCCGATTGGCCAACTCTCCACCAGCTTGGTGGGACCCTGGGTATTAGTCTCCCTACCGATGTAGGCTCACCAATTCCCCAGAATCTGCGAGTGTCTCCCAATGGAGTGGTAACAGAATCAGTCCTAGAGGTACACTGTCCGATCTCTGTCAAGAAGCTCCTGCCTCAAGCATTCCTTTAAGGCCCTGCGAGAATACGGTTACTCTCAAACAGTCCTCACTGTCTCAAGATTCTCCAACAACAACCCCCTCCCCAGACAGCTCCTTTTTGTCCCTTCTCACAAGACCTCTGATCCTGGCCACCTCCCTAGGTCAAACCCCCACTTATTGTCCTCTTTTGATTGGTGGTTTGAAGACTTTGGGTGGTAACAGGGGTGGAAATAGTGCATGACAACAGTGGTCTCCCCCCTGCGGTGGTGGTGCCATTCGGACTGTGTTGCAGAGTTGCTAGAACAATAGTTAGCCAACAGGGAGAGACCCCCTTCTGATTTTAGATTAGGTCCTGACCCTCCTCTTTTTAACCCCTTCCACTACTTTTTGATGTCACAGGGTCCACAGCTGATTCACACTTCTTCTGAGCTGCCTCCCCCCTCCCTCTCTGGACACCACAGCAATAACAGATCTGGCCACCGGGTGGCATTTCATAAGAGAGTGGGCCATGGTTGTTCAATTGGCCCACTGAACACAGACCGAGTTGGCACAATATTCTCAATATAAGGCCGGGGTCTGTCACAGAGACAATTTCAAGAGGACATCCATGTTAGAGGAATATTTCCTTGACAAAAATATTTGCTAAACAGGACGCTGATGGAAGGCCAACAAGAGGGATAAAATGCGCCATCTTTGAGAAACGGTCTACAACCACCCAGATGGTGTTAAACTTCCTGCAGGGAGGGAGATCAGTCACAAAATCCTTGGATATATGTGACAATGGATTGGATGGAATAGAAAGGGAGGACCAGCAGGAGACTCCCGAGAGTTCTTATGTTGTGCACAAAGATGACAAGCCGCCATAAACTGTTTCACATTTGACCTAAGTGTGGGCCACCAATAACTCCAAGAAATGAGTTTAATGATTTTGGCTGATGCGGCAAATCGAGAACAGTTAAACCACCGCAAAAGCTTCTTTTTTTTTTGACGGTTCCGAGGCACAACACTTCTCAAAGGAGGCGGTACTGGGTCAGGTGACAAAGGGGTGGCCTGAAGAAATCTGGGTTCCAATATAGGCAGATTCACAACATCCAGAGATTCAGGTTTACAACGGAATGCCATTGATAGGGCATCAGCATTTTTATTTCTTGAGCATTACCGAAAATTGACACGTAAATTAAAACGAGAAAAGAAGAGAGACCACCGGGCCTGGCAGGGGTTAAGACATTACTCTGACTGGAGATACAGCAGGTTTTTGTGGTCGGTAAAAATGGTCACTGGAAAACGTGCCCCTTCCAGGAGATACCTCCATTCAGAAAGTGCCAACTTCATAGCTAGGAGTTCTCTATCACTGATGGTATAGTTCTTTTCACCCGGCATGGATTTGCGTGAAAAGAATGGGCAAGGATGAAGCTGTTTCCCAGCAGAGGAGAACTGTGCCAGCTTCCAATGCTGAAGCGTCTACCTCAAGTAAGAACGGTTGAGAGGGATTAGGTTGTTTGAGAACTGGAGCTTTGGAGAACACCTTCTTGAGGGTGCTAAAAGCAGACAGAGCCAACTGAGCCAGTGGGGAGGGATTTTTCTTCTACAAAAGGATTCTAAAGGTGTGAGTTGGTAAAAAGTCTGTAAATGCTGAGATTAAGTGATATAAATGTGTTAGTTGAAGATACTGGTAGATGCGATCATGAGGAAAGTCATAACATCATTGGAGGGCCACAAATTCAGGGAATGAATGCATAGGAGCTATGTCCATCAGAAATATAATCCCACAACAGGACCATTGTTGGAAGAAAGATTGTTGTTGTCCAGGTGGAAAAGTTGAATTATTCCATAGAGGTAACATAACTTTGGGATTTTACAGCAAGTGGCATGGATGGGTACTGTAGTCCCATATCTGGAGAGAGAAGTGAGTAGTGGGTAGGAGTAGGGAGAGTGGCGGGCAGTGCCTGATTGATATCTATATTAGGGTGTAAGGTGAAAGCAGGTGCAAGAGATTAGCTTCGATGTCAACCTATAATCTCATAAAAGATGAAGAGTGAAATAGGACTAGCTGGGTCAGGTGCGCAGCAATGTAATACTTAGAGATATTTGGAAGGCCCAGCCCTCCCTCTGAGGCTTGGCGATGAAGAGTACAAGTTTGTACTCGGAGTCGTCTTCCTGCCCAAACAAACTGGGCGATTTGTTTCTGAAGGGTCTAAAGTGCGAGTGAGAGTACTTGAACCGGCAGTGTCTGAAACAGATAAAGAATTTGTTGCAACAGATTCATTTTCACTGCTGCTATGCGGCCAGTCCAGGAGATGTACAATCTATCCCACTTCTCAAGGTCACGTTTAAGTGAGTCTAAAAGTCGGGGAAAGTTAGCAGCATGTAGTTGATTATAGGGACCTGTTAAGTAGATCCCTAGGTATTTGAGCTTGAATGTGTATTGTATTTGCAAGTATTTTAGCAAATAGCTGTAAATCTACGTTCAGTAGTGAGATAGGACGATAGCTCTCATAGTGACTAGGTTCCCGTCCCTCCTTGGCGATAAAAATAACATCTGTTCTGGTGGTGTCTCTTTCAAACTTTTTACCACTTAAAATTGCCTTAAAGAGGGAGAGGAGCATAGGTGCAAAGTCAGAGGCAAATTATTCATAATACAATGCAGTAAGGCCATCTGGGTCCAGAGCTGCCGAATTTCTAAGGGTCTTAATGTTCTCTTTAATCTCTTTTGTCATAATCTCAGCATTTAGAAATGACAATTGCTCTTCAGTGCGGCCAGGAAGGGGTCACGGGTGGGGAAAGATTATATAGCAAGTTGTAGTAAGTGCGGAAATCTATTTGCTATATCTTGAGGGTCATATAGTAATTGCTGAGCCTGATCTCTACTGGCCACAATGTGGTTGCGAGTGCACTTATTCTGAAGCCTACGAGCAAGCAACGTATCCGCTTTGTCTCCTTCTTCATTGTAGCGCTGTTGAAGCCATTGAAGAGTCTTAGTCGCTTTTGTGGCAAGTAGCTTGGTTTGCAAGCTGGCTCAAGTTTTTATTAAGCAAATCTTCCGTCTTCATGCATATCCACAAGAGGTCATATCTGATCACTGGGTACAGTTTATATCCCGCTTCTGGCGAGCCTTTTATAAAGACCTTGGCATGAGTCTGAAATTTTTATCTGACTACCATCCCCAGACCAATGGTCAGATGGAGCACCTTAACCAAGACCTTAAATTATTCCTGCACTATTTTTCTTCTGACAATCAAATGGATTGATGCAATTTACACCTGAATTTGCCCACAATAATCATGTCCATGATTCTTCTGGTTTCTCTCCCTTCTTCACATTTTTTGGTGCCCACCCAATTTTACCCGACCCCCCCTTCCCCTCTACTCCATCTGTTCCTACTACTCATTCCTTAGTCCGTGATTTTGCTCGTGTTTGGGCCTTAACCATAGAAAATCCTCACAGCAGTACTAACACTTTGCAGATGATTCCTGTATTGCATCTGGGGATAAGGTGTGGCTCTCCACACGGAATCTCAGGCTTCAGATGCCCTCTATGAAACTGTTTTATCGGGCCTTTTCCTGTGATTCAAATCATTAATTCTGTAACGTACAGGCTCCGCCTTCCTCCCTTTTTGAAAATTCCCAACTCCTTTCATGTTTTGCTTCTTAAATCTCTGGTGCTCAATCAATTTTCTTGCATACCCTCAACCCATTCCGACTGCAGCCGGTAATAAGTGCGAGATCAGCCACATCTTGGATGTCACAAATGCCACGGACGTTTTCAATACCTTGTCCACTGGAAGGATTTTGGCCCTTAAGAAAGGTTATGGGTGTATGAGGAAAATGTCCACGCTCCTTATCTTCTGGCTGGTTTCTGTAAGAGATATACCTTTAAGGTCACATCTCTTGGGAGAGAGGGGGGAGAGTACTGTCAGGCGCTGTCCTCGCATGCACAGTAAGTGCCAGGGATGGTCGCCTTCCTTTGACAGTGCGTCCCGTTGCTAGGCAATGGGACGCTCCCTTCTCCGGCTCAGGCCTCCCAGTTCTCTGTCATGTCCCAATTGCTTAGCAATGGGACATTTTTTTGCTTCCTGACAGCAGGCAGCTGTTCTGACCACCAATCCCACTGCCACCAATCAGATCCCTGGCTACACTATTTAAAGAAGCCTCTGGCACCAGGTGGGTACCAGAGTATCTAGGTCCCCTAATACTCCAGTGTTCCTGCTCAGTTTCTTGCACTCTGTCTGGCTTTCTGGATTCTGACCTGGCTACCTCTGACTCTGTTTCTAGATAATTCCTCGGTCTGACTGTATCTCCTGGTTTGACCTTTGGCTTCCTGACTTCGCTTATGTCTGCACCTTCGGTACCTGATCTGTCCGCACGACTTGACCCTGTTTTACACGATTACAATCACCTCTTGCTTCGCTGGTGGCTAACTTGGCGGGCCGCAACCTGCACGTCTCTAGCAGCAAAACTCAAACTCCCTTGTGGGGGTCCTTGGTGAAGACTGGAGGCATGTTAGACTCTGCGCATCCCTGCTTAGCGTGTCAATACCAGCAAGTAGCCTTCAGTTTTGGCAAGAATCCGTGGCAACCAAGTGATGCAAGAGAATTTGTGGGGAAGATCCTTGTAGTTTATTTGGGTGATATCCTTATTCATTCTTCTTCACTACCTCAGCATCAGCAATATGTCCATTTAGTCCTTCAGAAATCAAGTGAAAATAGATTGTTTGCAAGACTTGAGAAATTTGAGTTTAATGTCCATTAGGTCTCTCTCTTGGGGTACATAATTTCTGCTCATGGGGTTTACAATCAATCTGCAAAAGTCCAGGACATCCAAGACTGGGTTAAACCCCCTAACTTAAAATCCTTACAGAGGTTCTTTGGCTTGACTAACTATTATAGAGGCACATCAATCAAATTGTTTAGCAGAAGCCATAGAAGCCTTCCTGTCTCTGAAGAAAGTGTTTTCTACAGCAGTCATTCTAGTCTTGATTGACTGTTTATTATTGAGGTGGATGACACTAATGCAGGAGGTGAGGCAATCCTTTCTCAAGTTAAGCCTATAGACCATTAATTGCATCCATGTGCATTCTCTTCCTGGAAGTTCTCCTCTGTTGAAATGAATTATGATGTGAGAATTGTTGGCCATCAAATGTGATTTTGAAGAGTGGAGGCATTGGTTTGTAGGAGCTAAATGCACCATTACTGTTTACCTGAATCTTAAAAACCTACACTATATTGAAATAGCAAAAAGGCTAAATTCAAAACAAACTTGATATTCCCTTTTCTTTTCTGAATTCAATTTCACTATTTCTTATAGGCTGGGTTCAATCAATTTAAAGGCTGACACTCTTTCCAGAAGCTTTGTACGGCAACATTCAAAACCAAAGCTCCCAACTCCTATAATACCACCTACTAAAATTGTTGCAGTGATGTTGTAAGACCTGTCTGCTCAATTCAAGGCAGCTCAAGGGCAAACCCCTGCTAATACTCCCTCTTATATATTGTTTGATCCCAAGCCTCTATGGGAAGCAATTCTGTGAGAATCTCATGAGAATAACTGGCAGGTCATCCAGGTGTTGATAAAACTATTCATATTTTGTACGCTTCAGCCCTCAGTCTTTTATTACAAAAGAGCTTGCCAGATTTTGTAATAGCTTGCTAGATTTATGATAAAAACAAGGGCCTAATAGGACAATCTGTTGGGCTTCTCATGCCACCTCCTTTTCCAGTCAAACCATGATCATCCATCTCAATGATTTTATGGCGGACTTGATCCCGTCTAAGAGATTTACTACCATAAGGGTTGTAGTGGACTGTTGTCATAAGATGGCCCATTTTACTCTTCCTGGTTTCCCATCTGCAAAAGAACTTGCATCATTGTTTATTCAACATTTTAGCTTACATGGAATGCTGTCTAACATTTTTTCAAACAGTTCCTTCCTATAGGCAGGCTGACATTCTGATTATTGTTATATGTGGTATTTTTAAGATATAACACATATAATCAGCTCAATGTGGCGAGACTATAACTAGTTTCAGACAATATTTGGTACTTGTCAGGCTCCGTCCTGCTTCTCCCTCTAGATGGACTCCTGCCCCCTTGCGATGCCCTCATGCATGCAAATCCACTTCTGATTTGCATGCATACGCAGAGTATGGTATTCCGTCGCATAGCGACAAGAGACGTTCCCCAGTTTTGACCTGCAGGCAGACTCTCTCTTCCTGTTTAGCAGTTGGCTTCGTTCTTACCGCCGAAAACTGCAGCACCAGTGAGGGAACACTTCCCTCTATTTAAGGAACACTCAGACACCATTTGGGTGCCAGAGTGTTTGGTCTTCTGCCTCGCACCAGCGTTTGTTCCTGTGTAACTCTTGATCTTGATTCTGACCCCAGCTTTTTCCTGACTTCTCTTTTGGCTCCTGATTCTGGCTTAGAGTGATTTCCTAGTGCTAACAGGGCTTTCTGACCATCTTGCAGCGGAGTCCATACTTCCTTGCGGGGGTCCCTGGTGAAAACCAGTGGTATGTTAGATTCAGAACTCAGTAGCGCCAACTGCTGGTAGGTGTCACCATCTTCATCCTCGATGTGACAATACTGCAGTTAGAGTGACAACTGTGGGAACTGCAATAAGGCTGATAAATGTGGGAGATACGATCCACATAATTATTAAGGCGCAACCTAGTTAAACTAACTGAATATTTAGGGAACTAAAAGATCTAACCAGGCCACTAAGAATTACAACAATAAAGTGAATCCTTAATACTGACGTTAGATATATGATCACAACTACACTAATCTAAACCCTAATAGTGTCAATTTGAATATAACTCATATATTAAGTCTCACATAAATTGTATCAATCTTTGCATAATATTTGAGCCACAGTGTTATGACAACTGTATTAATAATATCATAACATTGTTAATTATGGGAAATAAGAGTTAAAATAAAGAGTTTAACCAATAAAGTGAGAAAGTAAACAAGACCATTTCAAATATTATTTATTGGGAACAAAAATAAAAAGATTTTAATATTGCATTATTCACATTATCACCTCATTATTTCACTGTTTTTAATATTCTAATTTTTTAATACAATTATTAATAAAAGTTAAATTTTAACATAACAATTGGGTTTCATATTCATTACTTAGATATTTGACATTTAGAGACTGTTAGTGCACCATATCAAAACCAATTCTTCTCTTCCAAAAGTTGTATTCAGTCACAATTCATTGCAAGATTTTGGAGGTCATTCTGTTCCATGCACCATGTCAACCAAGCAAAAAGTTTTATTATTTGCATTTCATCCACAAACCAATGGGCAATGGGTCAGCCAAGTACTAATACAATATATCAGATGTTATGTTTCTCATCTACACAATAATTGGGCTATAGCACTTTTCTTGGCAGAATTCACCTACAATAACACTCATCACTGCCTCATCCAGTACTTCTCCGTTCTTCTGTGTATATGGTCAATACCCTAAAGCCTATTCTTTCATTGACACCTTGCTTACAGAAAGTGTTGGTATAAAAGGAACCACGGTACATCTCAAATGCATTTGGAGAAAAGTGCAGGCCTCTCTCTCCCTTGCTGTGACTATGTCAAATCCCCCCCCCCCCCGACAATCTATGGTGCAATTTCAAGGTTATAGACACTGTGTGACTCTATCCTAAAATATTAGACTCAAACAACCATCCGTCAAATTTAGGCCCAATTTTTTTGGTCTGTTTAGGATTATGATTTGCTTCCAATGGAATCACTCTTGGGGCTAGATTTACTAAAGGGCGGTTTACTCAAACCGCCGCATTTCGGCTAGTTTACCGGCGGTTTTGAAAAACGCTGGATTTACTAAAGCCCAAACCTCCGTCAAAACGGGCAGAAATTACATTTTTCAAAACCACCACTTTACAAACCGCATCCCGATTTTAACAATAATGAACATACAAACAGCTGTATTTACTAAGCTGGGGTTTACAAAACAGCCATCCAAACGGCCAAAATAAAAGAGGTGGTTGCAATAGGCGAGATTGATCAAACAGCTGCTGATTGAGCTATTTTGCCATTCAGAACACAAGAGAAAGCACCATTGTTATTTTAATCATTTGGAAAATCATTATTTATTGATAAAGGAACAAAATAAATGTAATATTAATTTATGAGAGAATTTTTTTTATATTTTTTTTTAAAGGGACACTATTATAGCATTATATTATGTAGAAAATGTGAATACATAATATTATTAACTGATTGTTAATGGTGGATATAATTATTTATGATGCACAATTTGTCATTACATATTGTCCAAATAATATAATAATTAAACAATTTTATCCCCTTAATATAATGAAAAATTTTTATTCCCTCATAAGTTAATATTTAATTCATTTTGCCCCTTAATCAATAAATAATGATTGCCAACATAATTTAAATGTCAATGGTGCTTTCTCTTATGTTCTGAATGGCAAAATAGTTCAAACAGCATGTTTAAGCTGTCTAGCCATTCTAAAGCAGGTATTAAAACAGTCCTGTCCTGTCTTTTGGAGGGCGGTTTTGATGGTGGTTTCATCCAAACCGCCGGCGGTTTAGCCTTTTCAATCCGCTATACATCGCCAGTCATTTTAAATTGAAGCCTCAAGCCGCCCTATAGTAAATGCAGTGGTTTGAACCACTAAACCGCCAGCAATGGGTGGCGGTTTCAAACTGCCACCAAACACGATTCTTAGTAAATCTAGCCCTTAATCTTTAAGGATCATAAAAGCCTTTCACTACTCATTATTCAAGCTGGTACATCTACCCCTAATTTTCAAATCCAGTTCTACTAGTAGGCTGTCCCCAGTTTCAGTGGATGGACAGACGGAGTTTGTAATTGATAAATTCTGGATGGGAAAAAAAAGTGCAAGGGAAGGTCACTATCTGGTTCATTGGAGGAGATATGAACCAGAAAGAAATCTTGGGTACCAGCTAAAAAATCTTCATGCAGACATGTTAAAGAAAATCTTTTACAGGACGTATCCTCAGAAAGTCCAGTATTGGGGTCCTTTTACCCTTCTTCAAAGGTAATGGCGATGTTAATAGACATGCTGGGCACCACTTTACACTGTGCCAAAGGCCTACTAATCGCAACCTATTAGACAACCAGCGTCTTTATGTTACTGTACTACTGGTGTCTAGCCTGTTGCTAGGTAGCAGCAGTTGTCTAACCTGCAGTTGCCAAAGCCTGCTGCCCTGGTTCACCTAAAGAGACTGGGCTCTTCCCATTGACCCCATGTGAATAAAAACAACCCTCTGGTATATCACCTGTGCATTTTTTACGCATTCATAAAATTGTCTGATTCAGTCATTCAATGAAAGCATAATTTGAATTCAAATGAATAGAATTTTTTGGATTAAAATTTATAGAAATTTATAGATATGATTTTTGTGGATACTTTAAGATGCTTTAGTTTTTCATTTGTTTATTATTGTCCACAAAAGACAATGGAAGCCGTTTATGAAACACACACAAATATGCTGTGCACATTGATAGTCTGACCACCACACTTATAGGTGAAGGCCTGATCTCCACTCTTGGGAACCATCTACTCAAGCTAGAAGTGTAAGGTCCCTAAACGGAGATGTGCCTCACAGGGCGACTAACTCCTAATACCTCCGAATTTACCACGATCCACGTGGATGACTGGATCCTACCTCGGTCCCTGATTGGGGAGTTCTCCGGACGCCCACAGGTAACACCTAAGAGGGAAAACACAGTTAAACCGAGCCTACCAAGTAAGGGCTGTCCGAGAATACGGCAACGGACAAGGACACTCTCAGTCCAAGCCCACTTGCCGCCTCCTCGCTTTTGCTCTTGCCAAGACGCGGGGGACTACAGGCACTTAAGACCAAGACTAGTCCGAGGACTAATCCCGCCTCAAGCACCTCACACACCTGCCGATGAGGGCCTAACCGAAAGGGGGAATCGAGCGTGATACTCACCGGGACACTCCCACTTCCGATCCGGTTCCTCTGCGCCTTCCCGACTCCTGCGGATGACAAGAACACACAGCCTCCCTCTACGCTCTCAGTGAGACTAAGATGGCACCCACAAAACTGGACTGACTACAACAGCGACCTGACCCTAACAACGTTCTAATGGTCGGCAACGCAACTAAGTCAAACCACTATGACTAACTAGGTGTGGTGCACTAAAGGAACTGCTCACTTACACACTATGGGGAACACCAGCCGGTGTTCACGGACTAAACCGGAGGGCGGTTCCTAACCCCCTCACCCAGGTAGTACCAAGAAGCTGCCTTCTTGCTATGGGGTCACCCACAGACCCTAAGGACCAGTTCTTTAAGCCCGGCTGAGGCTCAGTGGAACAGCACACTAACCCGCGGGCCGACTGCCGCACGGAACAGCCGATCGAACTGAACCGCCCGACTGCCTGTACTCGGGTATCTCACACGTGTCCCTACGTCCGGAACCACAGGTCCACCTGCACGGAACCGGCCTTGAGGACCCTCGATCAGAACCACGGCCGCCCCTGGAACTGCCTCAAGGTGTGCTGCACTGCCACCAACTCACTCAGCCATCCCCTCTGGGTACCAGTGTGACCCCGGGGACCTAAGGGACAGGAAAACTACGTGTGTTCTCCCCTGACTATGTGTATGCTGGTAACTACACTTGTCCCCACAGCACGGGTTAGCACAGGAAACCACAGGAACAAGAGCCTACCTTTAATGGGGGCCTGACGTCTTGCCCCTGGACACAATTACATAGCACACCCAAAATACTGTAATTCAGCAATACCCACCTCACAGACAGAATACAATATACAGTACTTTGTAGGCTACTTACCAGAGCACACCGCTGTTAGCCAACCAGCAGGTTGCTACAGCACCACAGGAGCCTCCGCTCTACTGTACCTCCTAACTACGTGTGCTCACCTCACACAGGACCGCGCCTACACTCACGAGGCTCCCATGCCTCTACCTCATCACCACCAGGGCCTTCTGCCCTTCACACCATGGACCTCTTGCCCAGTTGCACACAGAGCCTTGTGCTCTGATTAATGGGCCTCAGCCCCCTGTCTATCTCAGGGCTCTGAGCCCACTAACTAGGGCCTTGTGCCCTGCTACCTAGGGGTCCTAGCCCCTGCCTGAGGCCTCCCTGACTGACTGAGGGCTTTGTGCCCTTAATAGCCTACGGGCTACCAGCCCCTAACCAGGCCCTCTGGCCTTCCTATGGCCTCTAGGCCACTAACTATCTAAGGGCCTTGTGACCTTTTATACCTGGGGCTCTCGCGCCCCCTGTCTAACTAACAGGGGCTTATCCCCTTTATCAACAGTAATATGGCCTACTGGCCCACTAATTAGTAGGGGCCTAGTGCCCAAGTCCCTGGGCCTTGTGCCCCTAATTCACTATGCCCACGGGCCTTGTGCCCGACTGTGCCCACGGGCCTAGTGCCCGATTTTATTGAGTGTGCTGCGGGCGTGGGCCCGGGAGAGGAGTTGCCTGGCAAGGGCCTTACCTGGTGTTGTCTTCGGGGAGCTTCTCCTGGACTCCTTCCCCGTCTGCCGCTGCTTCCACGCTCTGCCGCCGGCTTCTTGTCTTGATCACGCCGGTCTTCAGGCAGCAGAGGCGCTCTTAGCCCTAACAAGGGCTTTCTGCCGCCACTGCTGGTCTTCGCTGTCTTCTCTTCTGTTCTTGATCCCGCAGCTCTCCGCGACACGTCCTCTTCTTTCTCTCTCCGCCGACGAACTGACCATGGTGGCGCGCGCGCCGACTTAAATAGTCAGCGCCGCGCTAACGTCGTCACGTAGCGTCGACGCAACGCCACGTGATGACATGGCGGGTCCGGATTGGCCCGCCGCCATTCTTCTTTTTCAAATGGCCGGGAGGTGAGCCCTGATTGGCTCACCGTCCCGGCTAAAGCGATTGAACCGCCGCCCGAGGAACGACGACGGCCCCGGACAGGTAAGCCCTCCACAGAAGTACACCTCAATGTGTAAAGAGGCTGAAAAATCTTTAGACGTGCACTTTGAAAAAGGGTAAATGGCACATTAGATTCCAACCCCCTACCCATCATCAGCATCATCAACATTTATTTATATAGCGCCGGCAAATTCCGATGCTCTTTACAATTGGAGACAACCACAATATTGCATTTCGGTCCAGCCAGATTGCAAAGGCAAAAGTGATTTGTATGCTATATGATCCAGTCAGGGGGTCAGAAAAAAAAATCCTGCAACCGGGAATGGGAGCAGGTGATAAGAGTGGAAGTGAGACGCAGATCTTGTGCAGAAAGGAGGTGTCAAGAAGGGAGATATTTTGAGACATGAGAGGAGATATATATCGGTGCAGTTTTGTTGATGGCCTTGTAGGTTAGTAGAAGTAGAGTTAGTAACACCACTTTCAAACAAATAAATGTTTTAATTTGGCAATTTTGTTCATGTGACATGTTTATTACAATGGTCAGTGTGCATCTGGAAATGCTTATGGAACAGCAAAATGGGTCCCATTAAAATAATACAATTGGTCGTTACCAACTCTGAACAAGTGTAAAATTTGATTATGTTTGTGGGGTGGAACTTGCAGTTCTAAGTGGAGCGTAAAGCCCCTGATAATGTACCCTCTATGTCGCTATTCTCATTTCAATAAAATGAAGTTTAATTTCTGCAGTGTTCCACAAAACAAAGAATGTCTTAATTATTACCAACTTCTCCCCTCTGTCTGTGGAAACAGTGGTTCCTGCATAAATGCAGCGATCTTGTTCTGTATGCCTATGTGCCCCAGAGGAGGTCTAGGCACACTTGCACAAATAGAGACAAAAAGAGGGCAAAAAGCTGTGTTGCAGCTATTTTGTGCTTGTAAATAGCAGGAAAAGCATATCCCAAGTTCATTTCTGTATTCATTTGAAAGAACAAAGCATTACCATATTGCTTCTGTTATAAAGTTTTAGTTGACTTTACCTACATAAGTACAACACAAAGGGGGGAGATTCAATTCTAAAATACCCACGCAAAGAGTCTCCAGAATGGCCGCAAGATACCTAGAGAGGATTTTTTTTCACAGAAATATCCCTCATTTTGCTTGGGCCCCATAAAGAGGTGCGTGCAAAACTGAGCAGATAATTATACCGTATAAACGTTAAAAATGCGCAGCCGTGATGTTCCTCAGAACATTGCGGCCAATTGAATTCCCCCTATTTGAAACCTTTTATTCAATTCACTACATTATGCTACACAGTAGAACATAGTTCTATCATGACTGTTGACACAAGAAAACCTCGTAAAAACTCACTCAGGCGAGGATTGATATGGTTACTCATTACAGTACTAAACGGGACATTGAAACATTTCTGAAGACATGCGTAAAAATTACAGCTATACATGCTATCTTCTTAGAGCAGGCCTGGATAACATGTGGCTCTCCAGGTGTTAAGAAACTGCAAGTCCCAGTATACTATACCAGTTATCGTCTGAATATCAGCTGGCACACCTGTCCTTGTTTGCCTTAAAAGTTTCCAAAATTGTTTACCATCCAGTAAAACTGCTACACCAATATTCAATAAAGTTTAAAATGTCCATATTGGGCAGCACGGTGGCGAAGTGGTTAGTGAGTTCAATTCCCGACCATGGCCTTATCTGTGTGGAGCTTGTATTTTCTCCCTGTGTTTGTGTGGGTTTCCTCTGGGTGCTCCGGTTTCCTCCCACACTTCAAAAAATATACTAGTAAGTTAATTGGCTGCTATCACAAATTGACCCTAGTCTCTCTCTTTCTATCTGTATGTGTGTATGTTAGGGAATTTAATCTGTAAGCTCCAATGGGGCAGGGACTGATGTGAATGAGTTCTCTGTACAGTGCTGCGGAATCAGTGGCGCTATATAAATAAATGGTGATGATGATGATGATATCTGATACCTAGATTGTTATGTAGGCAGCAAACAATAGAATGCCCAGGTAGTCCACATGTCCCCATCCCATTTGTGAATAAGCATCTGTATAGCATTTGCCAAGTAACCAATAAAATTAAAATTAAATTATTGTACAGTGTCGGACACTCATACTTAGCTTCAAGGAAGAAGAATGTTGCACCCGAAACAGTTCTTCAGAATGGAATGTATCACATGGTAACAAAGTTTATTTTAACAGACTGCAACAAAATGAAAATAAAGAAGTAATTGAAGTAAAAATGCCTTGAGAAACAGACTTGGAATGTATTTACATGGCTACACATTTGAAAATATTTTTTTTTATGACAAGGATCCTTTCTTATCACATAAATCAGTTTAAAGAAGGTTTTACAGTAGCTAAAATATTGTTTACAGCAGTGTAGGCTTCTGCTTGCTATTATAATTCTTCATGGAGTATGCTAAAAAAAAAAGCTTATGTAGCAACACTACCAACTATTATATAGATTATTTAATCAACACAACTATAATACTAGGATACTTTAACTGTAGATCTGAAATTAATTTTTTTCCTTGCTCATTTAATGTTTTTTGGTTGGAATGGTTGTTAAACATATTGCATAGTAATACATTAATAATTTGCTTATTTAAATGATCAAAGTTTTGTTTTCCTTTTGAAAAAAGTTTTTTTTGATTTTGACAGCCAATTATGCAGTTTTAGAGTTAATCAGGCACTGCTCATAGCATATATGGGCCTAAAAATGTGGAGACATCAAATATGGGTTGGGGCGATGGTAAATTCATCTCAGTGATACTAATCTGACTTCAGTAATGGTGCCTTCTACCCACTGTCAGATTTAGATCCAACTGTTTGGTGCTCAGGATTTTTTCAAATTAGCCATGTGTATATATGTGTATGGCTAAATGTAGAAGACAGTACAGCCAGCTATATTTCTGAAATGATCTTTATCTCTTGACCCGATTTCTGCAAATGATAGTCACTTTTCCCTTTGGATTGGCTTATTCAATGAGCAGCTTTCCTGGAGTTGTACATTCTCCTTGCAATAAATGCTGATTGCTGCTTTTGACAGTGATCTGGAATGGGCATCATGTAATTCCTGGCAAGTCAGAGAATTCCACATGTGATTTATGACCACAGCTGACAACCATTCATAGGCCACCCTCTCAAGTACTTCTCTCAGCCTATTGTTGACAAAAGTAGTGAACACCACTAAATGCATTGGGATTATAAATCCTTGTAAAGGACAATATAGATGGCTATAGTTCACAGCAGAACCCATTGCAAGCATCCAAAGTTAAAACTGTGTGTCTTATAATGGCATGCATAGATGAGAAATAGCCAAATGTGTAATGCATGAAGAGTTGATTATTATTTTGGATCCTCTTCAGTCTGGCTGTCGTTCTCAACACTCCACAGAGACTGCATTGACTAAGGTTGTCAATTATTTGATCACTGCTAAAACTAAATGCCATTACTCTCTTCTAATTCTCCTGGATCTCTCTGCTGCATTTAACACTGTTGACCACTCTCTTCTCATACAAATGCTACAATCCTATCCTGGTTCTCATCCTACCTTTCTAATCGCTCTTTCAGTGTTAATTTCTCTGGATCCACCTCTGCTCCACTTTCTTTATCAGTTAAAGTACCACAAGGCTCAGTACTAGGTCCTCTGTTGTTCTCTATCTACACAACCTCTCTAGGAAAACTAACAAGCTCCTTTGGATTTCAGTATCATCTTTATGTAGATGATACCCAGATTTATCTATACTCTCCTTATCTCAAAATCTTTGTTGTCCCGTGTTACTGACTGTCATTCTGCCATTTCGTCTTGGTTGTCCTCTCACCAACTCAAGCTCAATCTTTCAAGTTAATAATATTCCCACCCACCAACAGAAACATACCTGACATTTCTATTTCTGTTGTCAACATGACCTTAAACCCATAACTATCCTTTGTTCCCCACATAGACTCTATATCTAAATCATGTTACATACATCTAAAAAACATTGACAGATTATGAATATATTTTACACAAGACACTGCAAAAACCTTTATTCATGCACTCATCATCTCTCGCATTGACTATTGCAATTCCCACCTTACTGGTCTTCCCCTAAACAGACTTGCACCCCTGCAATCTATTTTGCATGCAGCCGCCAGATTTTCCTTGCAAATCATTATTCCTCCACTTATTCACTCTGTCTGTCTCTACACAGGTTGCCTATTTTGTGCCGAATAAAATATAAAATACTTTTACTAACCTACAAGCAGGGCCGGTGGGACTAAAAATCAGCCCTGGCATTTAAAGCACACAGGTCCACCTGCTGCGGGCTCCATGCACTATATTGTTGCACACTGATGCTGGCGCAGTGCGCGTTGCTGGTGCAGTACAACATGACGTAGTATGTGTGTGTGGGGGGGGGGATATTTATTTCTCCTAATGACCCTAAAACATTACATTGTTAGCACCCCAATTGCATCAATAAATATCATAGCAATACATTATTAGTACCCAAATTACAGCAATAAATAACCTCCCACACATACTCATACTACATCAATACCCACCACATTACAGCAACCAGCATTACCCCCCTACATTACAGCAACCGGCATCACCCCTCACATTACAGCAACCCCCCCACATTACAGCAACAAGCATCAACCCCCACATTACAGCAACCGGCATCACCCCCCCCACATTACAGCAACCGGCATCACCCCCCACATTACAGCAACCGGTATCACCCCCCACATTACAGCAACCGGCATCACCCCCATATTACAGCAACCGGAATCACCCCCATATTACAGCAACTGACATCACCCCCACATTACAGCAACCAGAATCACCCCCATATTACAGCAACTGACATCACCCCCAAATTACAGCAACCGGAATCACACCCCACATTCCAGCAACCATCATTGCTTCCACATTACAGCAACTGGCATCAACCCCCAAATTACAGCAACCAGCATCACCCCCCACATTACAGCAATAACCACTCCTACTTAGTAGCAATACTAAGCCCCAAACACACTACAACAATGCCACCACCATGCCTCCCCATACTACAGCAATATCACCAATTATACAGGCGCCATTGTAGGAAACCAATGTTTTGCTTTTTTCAAATCTCCCACAAAATAGCAACAACAGAGTACTTACACACACATATAGGTAACAGGTACCCTTCTCCCTCAATTAAATAGTAATGGCAGAATTTTCATGAATCATTCCACATGAATGGAATGGCTCTCTCACAAATACAGGTATATCAGAAAAATCATAACTATTGAATGATCATTTGAACCCACGCGGCCACATTAAAAGTATTTCCAACTACAGCAAAATGTCAGAGAATAATATTTTTTTTTTTACCACAGTAACTGAATATGCGTCTTTTCTATTAATTTTGAATAACACAGTATATAAATTAAGGGGAATAGAGGAGTTGGGTGAGAGATAATTGGATGTGATCCATCAGTTTGATTAGATAGTAAAAATTTAGATTATTTACCTGGAGACGTCTACCCCCTTGACTTACAGGTAGGGTCGACGAGGAATTTTGGGCCCCGGTAACTTTTTTGGGTCCCTGTTATATTTAACAATGATAGACTTGACTTTGGCAGAAGTTCATATTATGCCACACCGTAGTGCTCCCAGTTTATATTATGCCACACCGCAGTGCCCCCAGTTCATGTTATGCCACATCGTAGTGCCCCCAGGTCATATTAGGCAACATAGTATTACCCTAAATTCATATTTGGCCATGCAGTAGTGCCTACAAATCATATTATGGCATAGTAGTGCCCCCAAATCATATTATGCCACAACAGTGCCTCCAATTCACATTATGCCACAATAGTGCCCCAAACTAACATTATGCCATACAGTAGTGCCCCCAAATAACATTAGTGCCCAGACAAAAACTCATTCACAAATAAAAATTGGTACAGCATATCAGATACTGAGGGGCATATTCAATTCTCGGCAGAAACGCCGAAAATCCAGCGTTCCGCGCACTATTACCGTTATTACGGTAATAGTACGTGGAAAAGCAGTTAATACGGTAATATTCTCGCTGGATTTCAGCTCGCAGCTCCCTGAGCTGCGAGCTGAAATCCAGCTAACTACTACCGTAATAACGGTAATAGTTTTTATGCGGCGGGACTTCCGGAGAATTGAATATGCCCCTGACAGTGTGAGTCCCAGGAGCAGCTTAATACACCATTTATAATGCAAACAAAAATAGATATATTGACACAATCACAGATAAAATTTATGACAAACAGTGTTTTTTCCTCTTAATTAAAAATCTCTGTTCATATAAATATGCAAGAAACATTACAGTGCAATAATGAGCAATACATAGGGGGGTATTCAATTGATGGCGGGATCGCCGCAAAGCCCACGCTCTAAAAATATTACCGTTAATACGGTAATATGTCGCTGGATTTCAGCTCGCGGCTCCCTGAGCCGCGAGCTGAAATCCACTAAGTAAATTACCATATTAACTGTAATATTTTTCGAGCGCGGGCTTTGCGGCGATCCCGCCGTCAATTGAATACCCCCCATAGAGTTTTAAACGTCATTGGATACACAGTAGTGCCCCCAGTTCAACAAAGGATGGTTAAAAACACATTGCACACGAGAAAATATAGAAACTTACCTAATTATGGCATCCTGTATTCTGTTCTCCTACTGGGCGCGCTGAGCGAGGAGTGATCAGCAGCTGTCAGCTCACACAGCAAGTTGGGAGCAGGGACAGAGGGCAGTGGTCGAAGTGAGGGTATAGAAAATATAAGTGAATGGAGTATGAAGGCTTGATCTTTTTTTTTTTTTTTAACTCTTGTCCCCTCTGTGCATTCCCATTCTTCATTACTACTTGTGTTTTATGATGGCTGCATCCCTGACATTCCCATTCTTAAGATGTCTCTCCCTTTACACTTTCTTTTACCTATGCCTCTGCACCATCTTTTCCTTTGTCCCGCTCACATGTCTTCCTACACCACCTTCTCCCCTGGCTCTCTCACACCTCTTCCTGCTCCCCCTTCCCCCTGGCTCTCTCACCCCTCTTCCTGCACCCCCTACCCTCTGGGTCTCTTACCCCTCTTCCTGCAGCCCCTTCCCCCCTGGCTCTCTCAGTCCTCTCCCTGCACCTCTTCCCCCTGGCTCTTACCCCTCCATCTACACCCCTTTATCCATGGCTCTCACCCCTCTATTTGCACCCCCTTTTCCCTGGCTCTCACCTCTCTATTTGCACTCCCTTTTTCCCTTGCTCTCACCCCGCTATCTGCACCCCCTTTTTCCCTGGCTCTTACCCCTCTCCCTGCACCCCCTTTTTCCCTGGATCTTACCCCTCTATCTACACCCCTTTATCCATGGCTCTCACCCCTCTATTTGCACACCCTTTTCCCTGGCTCTCACCTCTCTATCTACACCCCTTTATCCATGGCTCTCACTCCTCTATTTGCACCCCCTTTTCCCTGGCTCTCACCCCTCTATCTATACCCCTTTATCCATGGCTCTCATCCCTCTATTTGCACCCCCTTTTCCCTGGCTCTCACCCTTCTACCTGCACCCCCTTTTTTCCTGGCTCTCACCCCTCTATCTGCACCTCCTTTTTCCCTGGCTCTCACCTCTCTTCCAGCACCCCCTTCCCCCCCTGGCTCTCTCAGTCCTCTTTCTGCACCCCCTTCCCCCCTGGCTCTCACCCCTCTTTCTACACCCCTTTATCCATGGCTCTCACCCCTCTAGCTACAACTCTTTATCCATGGCTCTCACCCCTCTATTTGCACCCCCTTTTCCCTGGCTCTCATCCCTCTATCTGCACCTCCTTTTTCCATGGCTATCTCAGTCCTCTCCCTGCACCTCTTCCCCCCATGTTCTCTCAGTCCTCTAACTGTACCTCTTCCCCCCTGGTTCTCTCAGTTCTCTGACTATAGGGCATAACCACACTAAGTGAGTAAATAGATTTCCATATCATACATCCCCAATATTACTGGCTATGCAGTTTGTACCAGTTATTCATAGATATATAATTATTCTGGTGGGTGCACCCTCTTACTACATATAATGTATAGAGAAACAATAGGAGAGAGAAAAGTATGTATAGAGGCACTCCAGGATGTGTATTAGATCTAAAATATAATAAATTCTATAAATATATATTAAAAACTGTTTCATACATGAGCGAAAATAGAAATAAAAATATTAAAATAAAAAAGTATGTGCAATGTAACACAATGTCACATTGCATACATCCTAGAGTGCCTCTATACATACTTTTCTCTCTCCTATTGTTTCTCTCTCAGTTCTCTCCCTGCACCTTTTCCCCCCTGGCTCTCTCAACTCACGGCACCCCCCCCCCCGCGCGCGAAAGTCGTGGCACCCCCCCGTGATTTGCGAAAGTCGCGGTCTACAAACCTTCAAGCATTGTCTGAAAACTCACTTCTTCTGGCAAGCCTATAATATTCCTCAACCATCTATCTTAACCTCACTAGATTACCATACATTACACAATTCACACAACACAACAACCCTCTGACAAACATTGTTGTGTACAAAACTGGTAGTTGCTCAAATCAATTTATAGGCTATAACAGGTGCATGAAAGGGTGGGGTTATCCTAAAAGGAAAAAACAGAGACAAATTCCCCCAGCACACTGCTATAGCCAGCAACAGATCTGCTATTTCTACTGTAGATAAAAATGCAAAAGTCTCAGTTGCACACATTTGCAAATGTATGTTGAAGCCACCCACCACGCCAAGGTGCTTTTGCTAATAGAGTGGTCCTACTCTAAACAATGAGAGTCCCATATATTTGGGCCATACATATGTGTTTTTAAATTGAGAGATAACTTACCAAAGAGGTACCCCAGAGACCTCCAAATAGCAATCCAATGTCAGTACTCCCCCTCAGCTACTGACACCAACATGCCTCTCAGACAAATACAAAACTGGTAGTTGCTCAAATCAATTTATAGGCTATAACAGGTGCATGAAAGTGTGGGGTTATCCTGAAAGGAAAAAACAGAGACAAATTCCCCCAGCACACTGCTATAGCCAGCAACAGATCTGCTATTTCTACTGTAGATAAAAATGCAAAAGTCTCAGTTGCACACATTTGCATTTGGAGGTCTCTGGGGTACCTCTTTGGTAAGTTAGCTCTCAATTTAAAAACACATATGTATGGCCCAAATATATGGGACTCTCATTGTTTAGAGTAGGACCACCCTATTAGCAAAAGCACCTTGGCGTGGTGGGTGGCTCCAACATACATTTGCAAATGTGTGCAACTGAGACTTTTGCATTTTTATCTACAGTAGAAATAGCAGATCTGTTGCTGGCTATAGCAGTGTGCTGGGGGAATTTGTCTCTGTTTTTTCCTTTTAGGATAACCCCACACTTTCATGCAACTGTTATAGCCTATAAATTGATTTGAGCAACTACCAGTTTTGTATTTGTCTGAGAGGCATGTTGGTGTCAGTAGCTGAGGGGGAATACTGACATTGGATTGCTATTTGGAGGTCTCTGGGGTACCTCTTTGGTAAGTTAGCTCTCAATTTAAAAACATATATGTATGGCCCAAATATATGGGACTCTCATTGTTTAGAGTAGGACCACTCTATTAGCAAAAGCACCTTGGCGTGGTGGGTGGCTTCAACATACATTTGCAAATGTGTGCAACTGAGACTTTTGCATTTTTATCTACAGTAAACATTGTTGTGTGGCTGGGTCATATAGCATACTAATCACTTTTGTTTGTTTTTTTGTTTTTGTTTTTTATCTTTGCAATCTGGCTGGACTGAAATGTTCTATGTATGCAACTCCCATTGTCCCTTAGATTGTGAGCTTGCGAGCAGGGCCTAGTCACCTCTTTGCCTGTTTTATTCAGTTTGTTTATTACTGTATTTGTCCCTAATTTTAATGCTCTACGGAATTTGCTAGCGCTATATAAACCAATGTTGATGATGATGATTTTGGCACGTATTTCGTCTTGGTTTGTTCCATCAAATTTCATAGGTAATTTATTGTATTGGATTTGCGATAGGATTCCTGCTACAGAGGAGCCTACAAAAGTGCATTTACCACTTTAGCCCCAAGTTACAGGAGAAATCCAACCAGCTGCAGATTACTCTTACTTACAGCTATGTCATGTTTCAACAACCATATCCGTAGTGCATTTGACAGCCCAACTCCCCTTACTTAATGTTTTGTTATTTCCTGCCACTACAAGCAGCTGAAATAGCCAATCACAAAACAGCAGGTAAGACAGTTTATTGCTGTCTGTACTAAGTACCTGTTTCAAACCAGGAAATTTATTTGGAAGAGAAGAATGCAGTTAAGCGGAGTTCCCCCTTAACTACCACCAGTGTAGAGCCACTGCTAGACTGTCATTTTACCATAATACAAGTAATAATGTGAAATGATGAAATAATGTACACATTTTTATCATATTCTTTTATACCTTTTTACCCTTTCTGGTATTTTATCTCAAATGCTGTGGGCTAGGTCCGGGGACATGTGTGCCCGTGGTCGGAAGTCTCCTGAAGCTCTTAGCTTCCATTCAGATAGTTAGTAATGTTTGCGGCCTCTGCGGCTATATTATTCATTATTACATGATTGGTTCTACAGGAGTCCCATAGAACCAATTCTGCTTTGGTGAATGCTGCGTCATTCATTATAGCAACTTTGGTCCTATGGGACTCCCACAGAACCAATGCTGCAACAGTGAATGAAGCAGACACATAGACACGATCACAATTACTTGACCATCCTTTTAGTCAGTAGCAGGCTCTCCCATAGGCAGTAGCCTTCCACTAAGAATCTTAACCCTACCCCCACTGTACTGGAGAAAAGAGCAGATAGAAGCGAAAAGTGAGAAGACAAGAGAGAGAGAGATAATTACATTAACTTTGATCTAGGTAATTGCTTGAGGTTTTTTTCATATATGCCGTCTATTATAAAGGAACTACCACCATTACAGGGGTTGCAGCCGCTATGGGGCCCGGAGGTGAAGGGGTTCACCACTGCTTGTGATCAATTTAAACCACAGAGGAAGCACAATGAAGCAAGCGCAGGCTCCTATGCATGCTCAGAAGAGCAGAGCAGGGTTTACTGGAGAACAGACTGTATTCCTGGGCTCCCCTGCCCCCAAACTTTGCTATGGGCCTGGGTGATGTGATGGAGAAATGGAGAATATTTAGAGTAAAGATAATATATTTCTTATATTGTATAAAATGTTGTTAACTCTAATAAACTTTTTTTTATGTAAATGAGGGTTATTTTTATCTTTTGGTACTTGTTAATTATATGGACACTACTGAGCTTGCCAGTACTGCACACTACTTCCACTTGCCCATATAATTAACAAATATCTTTTCTTTTTCAGAAAACAAAAATAATTTAAACAGTATTTCATTAAAAATAAAGCTGTATTTTAAAAATATTTTTTTTAATTCTATTGTTCTGATAATGCCATCCAAGGATAGCATTCTCAAAGCAGGATGTACCAACTGGATGCTTGATAAATAGGCTCTCCCAATGAGAGTTATCACTGGCGATAATCCTATTAATATATAGGGCAAAGTAAAAACAAGCCTTCTCACTGGCAATACCACCCTTTTTCTCCAGTAAGAGGGCTTTTTGCCCTTTGATAAATCAGCCACTGAGTTTTACGCCTAAAACTACCTTTTAGGGATGGGTCACAGCTCATGGGAAAGTACTTCCCCCTAGGCTAAAATTTGCCAGACAGCCCAGATAAACCATTATGCAACTATCATATGTGTGGGAAATGTACCTGCTTCCTGACTCCTTTAGTCATGGCTATATTCATTTATGTGATTAAATTATCAAAGCTGAGTTGCCATACTTTTCTCATGCCTGGAAATTAAAGAAATCAGGTTCCATCAGTTAGCCCCTCTACCATACTATATACAGGAAAACATGGAAGACATGGATGCTCCTTCTACTTTTCCATCTCTGTACCTCTTGTCCTGCTTTGCTAGCCCTGGTTTCCCTGTTTTCTTAAGCTTCGGCTTTCTTCTCACTGATTTCTACTATCCCTTTCACTATCTGTCCCAGAAATAATCTGATTTGCTTTACCCTGTGTTTGTATATATTTTTGCATCATGTGTCTTGGTTCTCTGTTTTCTGTATATGTATTGTACGGCACTGCGGACCCTTTGTGGCGCCTTATAAGTCAAAGATAATAATAATAATAATAATAATAATACATGTTTTTTCTGTTATATTTCATCTATAGTATGCAAATTATTAAGCATTTATAGTTTAACAAACATGTGCTGTATTGAATAATTACATTTTAACAATAGGACCCAATAAGGACATGTGGTGGACCTTCACAACACTACACATTGTATTTATACTGTAAAAGGTCCTTTGTCCATACAAGCTGTTTCTAGTACAGTAGTTGTGAGTATATGAATTGATATGTTTTGAAATACTGAAAGTGACCTTTTCTTATTTCCTTTCCTACGGAATGATATTTTTGAGTGTATTTGAGTGTACCCATCACAAATATTCAGAAATCGACATGGATCCACACAATACACAGATGATTTTTCTTTTCACATATAGGGTGGCTATTTGTCCAGAAACACAACAACCTCATAGAAAGAGGGAGAAATTTAGACCTTCAATACTTTGTACAAGATCAAGATGTTGTGTTCCAGAGGAAGCATGTGAGATACAATGTTTAAAGGCTTTATTGTTTTATATACTTCACTGTAATTACATACATCTGCCTGTCTATTCACCTATCTTTCCTTTTTAGTGTCAACATTGGTGTTACAATATATCAACTTTTTTATTGATTTAAATGATCAATGTAGCCAAAGAAGCAGAATCATGGAGTGGGGTAGTTGGCTCATAGATTCTTCTTAAAGTAAATTCATTGTAGTATTTACATATTTGTATTCTTGAAGTTGGCATTAGGATACGTCAGGGATGAACATCTGGGGTCTCCTTTAACATTAACAGTCATCTGGAATGAAAACACAGAGCGTAATCACATACACATAGCATTATTTGAAAGTGGATATAAAATAGACAGAAACTATGTCTTGCTGTTTCTCTGAACGTTATTTCAACAGTACTGAGGAATAGTCTGCAGTTTTATACTAATGCTGTGCAGTACTCTTTTATAACCCATTGTAGAAAGTTACATATTATTATGGAAGAAAACTTACATCACAAATAGTTCAGATGAATGCATAGCAGCCTATACTTCTAATGTATATGACTATTCATAATTACTTTTATCTCTCAGACATTACTTCAATTGTGTATTGCAAGTCACGATGTTATCAAATGTAAATTCCTTTCATAGCGAAGCGGATTACAGTGCCTGGACCTCCACTATAAATCAGAAATGCTAATTATACGGTACAGAAAGTTTAGTGCACTGTGAGTTTACAGTTTTATGTGGGGCTGTTTTTGCTATAGCTATTTATTTATTATTATTAACAGTTATTTATATAGTATCTGCATCTTACACAGAGTCACAGAGAAAATTTAATTCACATCAGTTCCTGCCCCAATGCAGCTTACAATCTGTGTTCTCCATCACATGGACATATATATACACGCTGTCAGAAGCTAAGTAATCTACCTGAGTGTCTTTGGAGAGTGGAAGGAAATCAGCACACAAAAAAGCAAACCCACGAGAACATACAAACTCCACAGGGCCCTGGTCGGAATCAAACCCATGACCCAGCGCTGTGAGGCACCATTGCTACCACTGTGCCACCATGCTATATTTGGGACTGTAGAATGCATATAAAGGAAATATGAATATAGTAATGTGGTGAAATAAAACGTGGAATCCCCTGTGAACCACCGGCACTTGCCATTGTTCAGTGGTGTAAACGCAAGGACAGTTCCTGGACGTGTGGGTGGGGCAATGCTGGGTTGACCTCCTCTCCTGGCAATGCTTGGTTGACCTAATCTCTCCCTCAAAAGGCGGCAGAGTGGAGGACACTTTAGAGTATACACAAGTCTGGCGCATGCAGAAGAAACCCCATCCCAACTTTTGCTATGGGGCTCTGCGATGAACTGCCTTGGGGGCAAATGGTTCAATAAAGCATTGTTTAGCTTTGTGTATCAGACTTAATAGCTAAGAAGTATAGGCAGAAAAAAATGCAACCTCACATGACAGAATCACGCTTTACTTTTTTTAGTACTTTAGTATATACTTACAGTCACTGTTTATATGGAATTTTCCAGTTACTTATTATATTTTGGTGTATTCCTACTAAGATGCAAAAAACAAATTGCCCCCTTTTTTTAAAATGTGATGGTAATTGTTCAGCATTTCCCTTAACATTGCCACTTTTACTAAACTGTGGTAACTAACTAGCAATACTGTCTATCATACCACAGCCTAGTTTTTTAAGTGTTTCCACCCACCATGTGTTTTGGAGGGTGCCATTAAAACATCTGCCAGGACTACGTTGTCCTAGTGCTGTAGGCCCAATCCAGTCCCTGTAGTCCAGAGTGGGGCCAGGAATTAATAAAATAAGCTTTATGGCAGGTTACTTTAGAGCCCACCAAATACCTAATACCCCCTATGCACTTTGGAGAAAATCTTCCTGGGGCAAGTCGAACAGGTGTGGGGCCAGAGAAAATCTTGGCTCCAACTTGGTGCTGGGATCTTACCTAAACCCTACTGGTGCCAGTGAGCACATGGTAGAATACCGATTAAAAGCTTGTACTGGAGGTATCGCCTCCCATCTCTTGCCAGGTGGAGGGTAGATTTTAAACCCCATTGGTGGTATTAAATGTCACCTCAATTGCTCTACCCATCCCCATACCTTTAAGGGATGGGTAGGCTCAGGGAACCTGTGGTTGTCTAGATGGCAGGAAAATTTGGGTACTGTAGTTCCACAATAGACTTCAGTCATATATCAATGTTTTTAAAGAGATACTGAGGAATGTTATTTTGAAATATATTCATCATCATTTATTTATATAGTGCTACTAATTCCGCAGCGCTGTACAGAGAACTCACTCACATCAGTCCCTGCCCCATTGGAGCTTACAGTCTAAATTCCCAATCATTCACACAGACAGACAGAGTAGGGGCAATTTGATAGGAGCCAATTAACCTACTATACTGTATGTTTTCGGAGTGTGAGAGGAAACCGAAGCACCCGGAGGAAAACCCACGCAAACACGGGGAGAACATACCAACTCCACACAGATAAGGCCATGGTCAGGAATTGAACTCATGACCCCAGTGCTGTGAGGCAAAAGTGCTAATCACTTAGCCACCATGCTGCCCATAAATATATTAAATATTGTACAAATAATATGTTCTTGCAGTGTAAATTTTGATTGTAGAAGCTGGAGCTTATTAAGGTTCCAGTATTAAGGAACGTTTATATATATTCTTTATAACACATAAGCGCTTCTATTACTGCATTTAGCCTTTCTCTTGGGCGCTAAAAGTATTTCCAAATCCTAGGCAGGTGCTCAGGTTGTATTGTGGGTGGCTTGAGTCTGACAGGAAAGAATGTACTTTCCATAAATTATTCCAAATTCATATGTATATGAATAAACCAAAGGGATTAAAATGAAAATTTAAGTTATCCAGGTTAGTATGCAGCAGAATCCAGGAAAAATATTGAGGAAGGAAAATGAGATGGGTAATGTATATTAGGGATGTGCACCGGCCACTTTTGGTGTCTCGTGTTTTGTGTTTTGGATTCGGATTTGCTTGAGGTTTTGGGTTCGGATTTGTTTCGCAAAACACCTGACGAAAGGTTTTGGTTCGGATTTAAGGTTTTGGATTTATTTTGAAAAATAAAGCACAGCACAGCACAGCACAGCACAAGATATAGCAGGACAGAGGACCACCTAACACAACCTCCCTCTACCCTGATCAATGCCCGAGTGAAGATGGCGGCGGCTAGCGGGGAATTTATAGAATACGAGTATCGCGAGATCCGACAGCGGGATTATGACTCAGAGGTTCGGTTTCAGTTTTGCAATTGGCGGGAATACCCGGATCTGTCTCAGATCTGTCTCGGATCGGCAACGTTTGGGTGGGCTCGGATTTCAGATATCCGAGCCCGCTCATCTCTAATGTATATCACAGTGCTAGGCAGGAAGTATCACAGTTTCAATGTTTGGAAGTGATTACATGAGAGTCTATCTGGGGAAATGCTGTAATCTGTGACTTATACTTAACCTCACCACGCTGTGTTGATTTTAATAGGAATAACTTTTTTTTTTCAAGTCCAACTAAGTGAATGTATTTTTTTTTTCAGAACTAGTGTCTTTATTTGGTAGCAAATTAGAATAGATGACAAGACAATTGGGAAAAAGTCCTGGCACATTTACAGGACATAAACAAATGTTCGCTTGGGAATTTATGCAAAGTAAAAAGTCAGTTTCTTACAATTTCCTATCTTTTGACTTTCACCTCGTGTGACATGGAAAAACATATAAATTGTACCATAGTGTACTATGTAATAAATACAAATTATCACCTGCGTTTAAAAGAACTCTGTATACAGAAAATATCCAATTATTTCAGATAAAAATAAAGTCCCAGGTTTGTTTTGTACTTTAAACACTTAAGTGCCTGATTCATCAAAGCATGTATCTGCAGATTTTGAGCATATCATAAGCAAAATCACTCTTTGCATGCCCAGAACCAGCAATTACAGCCGTGTCCACTCCGTCTTCATATGCAAATGACACTTATTAAAGCCTACGATTTCAGGGAGTGAAAGTGACGCGGAAGGGGCGTTTGGCCGTAGTCAATTTACAGTAGGGGCGTGCCAAACTCAAACGCTTAATGTTTATTTAAACATGCCAACATCACCAAAGCCATTGTTCATTGTGTAACATTGACAAGTTCAGCAATGTTTGTCACTGTAGCTACTGCCAAACGTATTCCAACAGTCACTCATGTCTCAGTTATTGAGTTTTCTTCATTCAGCCATGGTAGATATATGCAAAATTAAGACCGTAACTTGGGATAAAAATATTGGAAGGCAAATTAAGACTCAGCATGAAGAGTTAAAGATCCAGCATGACAAGCTGGGTGCTGAGACCTTCTCGGCCCAGTCAGCACATTCAGAATTGCAAGCTTCACAAAAAGAAACAGAAGAGATAGGAGATTCTCGTGCCCAGGCTGAAGCAATGATATACGCACTAGAAAGTCAACAAAAGTCTGTAGATGAAAAAGAAAATGAATTAAAATCTCAATAGGAATAAAGGCTACAAATTCAGTCAGAGTTGTCCAAAGTTCAAAAAGACATTCAGTACAAGGCTAAATCAATTCAAGACTATGTGAAGCAGGTTAAAGAGGCCCTTTTGTTGAAAACATCAACAAAATACAAATTGTTAAGGATGACTGGGAGAGCTTTGACCAAGACTTTGAGGCACATTCTACTGGGATCTCAGAAAGAGAAAAGGAACTAAGTGATCTAGTACTGTCCAATATTTTACCAGAGGTCCAAGTCACAAGAGTCCAGAAAGTTAACTACCTGCCTCTGCACCAATTAGAGGGCCTGAAAAGGCAGCAGCATCAGGAAGTTGAGTTACTGTCCTCATTTGCTCCGCTGAAAGTTGTGCAGACCGAGTATGTGGCAGCAGAAGAACTGATGAGTACACCCTACCAGCCCTTAGTTTCATAACGGCAACATCCAGTGGATTCTGGTAAGAGTGTTCCAGAGCAAAAGGGTGGTGTGCGGTGGAATGAACTGAAACATTTGGAGACTGTAGTCTCGGAATTTGGAGATTGGCCAGTCATTCCTGCCTCGTATAAGCTATGATAAATATGTGATGAGACGTTTTAGATGTGATGACTTACATCATATTGCTGCTAAATGTCCACTGACCTTTGAATCTATGCAATGTGATGATGCTTATGTAAATCGCAGAGTATATTTATTTGCCCACTTAGCCTGTGCTGAAGACTACCAGCTTAAGCCAAACAAATGTGTAACATTACTGTAGAAGTCAAATGGGTAAAGGAGCTGCTAGCTTCTGGTAGTATGGTTTCTCTTGTAAAAGCAGAATTTGTGAACCCTTTAAAATGTCAAGGGAAAACTGTTGGGGTAACCTGTATACTTGGGGATACTTGACATTATGTTACCATGGAAACACAGTGTAGTCTTGTGGAAGTCACTGTGGGATTAGTTCCTTGCTTGGGGTTTGAAGTTATATGGGCAGAAATGTTCCCCAATTCTGGAAGCTATGGGAAACCCAGTTGATTGTAAAAGTAAATAACGCAGACCCGCTTCGTAATGTTACTGATACAGTGGCAGTGGGAGTGTTCCCCGTTTCTGAAGGGTTCCCTTTTTCAAACATGATTGGAGAGTCAGAAAATGATGAGGGCAGCAGTGGAATGCAAGATGATGTACTGAAGTAGGAAATGTTGCTGAACCTGTTGACTGTTTGCCTGATTTTGAGGAAAGATATTTTTGCCTCAGAAGAGTTAAAAAACCCTACTCTGGTAAAAGCTAGAGAGATTGTAAAAGTGGTTAATGGAAACCTAGTAAAGACTAATAGTAGGTTGTTGTACTCTTACAAGGCAATAAGTCAAGGGTTGCTGTATCAAATGTTCAAAAAAGGAGAAGATATTTTGAAACAGTTAATAAAAGCGTTTAGTAGAGCGGTGGTAGACCGGGCTCATGGATTCATAACTGCAGATCAGCTAAGGGTAGAAAAAAACCTCAGATAGCATTTTGCAGTGTTTTTTCTGGCCAGGGGTCATAAAGAGGTATCTGACTACTGTGCATCCTTCCCCGAGTGTCAGTACCGTGCTCTTGAGCCTCATTATAAATGTCCACTTGTGAAATTACCCTTTGTAATTTGGTATACCCACCAGAGAAAACAAAGCCAGAGATCTACGATGAAAAGTTAAAAACCTGTGGAAAGATAGAGTAGCTCTATCAACTACCCCGGTCCCTCCAGTATGCGCTATTTCTTTGTGTCTGTTAAGAACTGTAGCCAATACCCTCACACCCATTCGACAACATGAGGCTTAAAAGTGTTTGATAAAGTATAGAGGTGTGTTTAGTTAGTACAAATGCTCTGCCCACAGGTCGAAGCAAGGGGGTAGGGGTATGGGAAAGAAGTACAGGGAAAGTGGCAAATGATAGCTATATACTGTATGTCACAGGCTTTCTGTCTTTTCTGCTTTAAAAACTCAGGGAGATTGTTGATGTTTTGGAAAAACTTCCCAGAGAGGGTGTTCATCTTTAGGAAAAGCTGGTAAGGGTCCCTGGGGTAAATGGAGAGAGAAGGTGGGGGCTCCATTTACATGGCCCAGTCAGGGTCATCTCTTCTTCCAGTCTGAGGAGCAGACTGATTAGTGGTTGCATCTGTGAGATGTGTTTAAAAGGATGTCATATGAGTCTTAGTCTCTGCTCTGCCTAAGGAAAGGGACTGTAGTGTCTCTAAAGGAGATAGCCTGAGTAAACTATATCTGCTGGAACTTTTTGCTTTTTGTTTATTTTGATAGTCAGGAATGGCATATGTTCAGTTAGTGTTGGACAGGCAAGGTGTTTATTTTGATGTTTTATTTTTATTTTTTTCTGCTTAATATAAATGTGTGAGTACCAAAACCTCGGACTTGAGTGACACTACCTTCTACCCAAGGAGATGACACCTGTTCCCATTACCTAGGTTAAGTACTGGGTAGTACCACCTTTGCCCCTGGAAAACTCTGAATTCTTCATGGCATGGATTCAGCTAGGTGTTGGAAATATTTGGAGATACTGGTCCATGTTGACAAATAGTTACTACAGATTTGTCAGCTGTACAATCATGCTGCAAATCTCTCATTCCACTACGTCCTAAAGGTGCTCTCTTTGATTGGAAAATGGTGACTGTGGAGGCCATTGGAAATCATTGTCATCTTTAGATTTTGTGTGCTTTGTCACATTGCATGTTATGTAATCCCGCTGGATGTAGCCATTAGAAGATGGGTAGACTGTGGCCCTAAAGGGATGCACATGGTTAGCAACAATACTCAAGTAGGCTCTGCATTTAAACAATGCTCAATTGATATTAAGGGACCTAATGTGCGCCAAAAAAACATTCCTCACAATTACACCAATAAAAGCCTGCAGTGTCGACACAAGGCAGTATGGATTCATCGATTCATGATGTTTCAACTTCAAGAGCTAATGTGTTGAGAATTCAGAGAGCTCCTCTGTATACCACTGTTTTTCTGTCAGCATGAATCAGTTTGGTCAATGTTCTCTAACCTAAAGCTGTTGTGCATGACAATCCCAGCAGATCAGCAGTGTCTGAGATGTCTTACATGTCACTTTTTTATAGTGACATGCAAGGTTAAGAAAAAATTGTTTTGCCATAGAAAGAAACTAAATCAAAGCCTATGGACAAGAAATTAAGTTGATAAATTACCAACATTAAATATAATCAAAGCAAGTACTTTCAGAGAGATGGGGCCATTGTCGCAAAGTTTTGAAAATATTTTGAAATAAAATGACAACCAATATTTAAACAAAGACTGTGATTGGTAAGTTGCTTCTGTTGAAAATGGCTTATTTTGTTCTGGACTGACACTATGGGTTTTATTCATCTCCAGACTTATGTTCATTTGCGGGCCATATCTCAAGTGAAAGCACTGCGTATGCGCCAGAATGGAACTTAAACCAATGAAATAATTCTGAACGCAACTGACACCTACAATGTAAAATGCGGAACAGGGGTGGAAAGGGGTGGACAGATGTAGGCAATTTGTAATAAGGGTGTGCGGGATAAATATCTATAATATAAATGTCTAGTGGCGTGTGTTAGTCTGTCTGTGTGTGTGTGGAAAAAATAAAACCAAGCTGCAGCGCCACCTGCTGGGCGGAGTTATACACTGACCTACTAAATTCTTAGTGTGTGTGGAAAAAAAAATTCAGAAAGGGCTGAAATTTGGTATACTAAGATGTTTTTAATTTGTTAATTTAATTTGTTAATTGTTAAAAGTGTTTATAAAGATTGAAAAAAAATATATATATATTTCTTGAAGGAGAAGTGACAGTTGGGAGTGGTTGGTGGTTGCCGGGGGTGACAGTGGGGGGTGGTTGGTGGTTGCCGGGGCTGACAGAGTGAGAGGAGTGTGATACTCAGGACCGCTTAGAGAGATCCCTGTGTCTGGATAGACATCTGGATACATGTGGCGATGAAAATGAAGGATGAGGTGATGGAGAAGAATGATGAGGTGGTGACATGTGGACAAAACCACGTTAAAAAAGGGCGCTTACGTCAGGAAGTAACGCTCTTCCCCTGAGGAGGCCTGGGCTATGGCCCAAATGCATGACAAGAACCTTTTTAACACCTTAAGTAGCTTGATTTGACTAGAATGCATGAGTATCATGCACGGGTTAACTTGTATTAATATATATATATGACCGTCGCCTCTCCTCCACTCTGATCACCTCTTCCCACTCCAGAATCCAAGACTTCTCCCGAGCTGCTCCCCTCCACTGGAATGACCTCCCTCGCTCCATCCATCTCTCACCCAGTCTGTGCTCCTTCAAACGGGCACTCAAAACTTACCTGTTCCTCAAAGCCTACCAACAATCCACTTAACCTAACCTTGTTGCACCTTCGCAAACATCCTTCTCTCGTTCTCCCCTCTCTCCACCAGCCTCGCCTTTCTCTCCCTTACTTTAATGGCTCCCTCCTGTGCCTGTTTGTCCACCCTCCCTTAGGATGTGAGCTCGTATGAGCAGGGCCCTCTCCCCTCCTGTCTCCATACCTCTTCTTCTACTCCATCTTCGCTCATATGTCTGCCCGGAGTTCTGAAGTATTGGTACTTTGTGTTTATTGCTCTGTACTATGTCACCCTGTATGGTCTCCTGTTTTTATTATGTACGGCGCTGCGGAAACCTTGTGGCACCTAACAAATAAATGATAATAATAATAATAATAATGTAAAGATTTCATTAGAGTAGCTACAGAGAAGCTGTCGCTGAAGACAAGAACTGACATCAGTAAATCAGATTGGAGCTGAAAACTATCTACACAACAGCAAACTGGTCTGTGTAATCAAATTGACTGTGTAATCTCACTTACTTCATACTATATTTTTCATTTGAGGAGCTGTGAGCTAAATTTACAGAGATATTTGTTAACAAGTGGGGTACATTACCCAATCTCCCAGTACATGGATGGACTTTTTTTAATGGAGATTTATTGACTGTGATATCAGTCCTTATGGTGTATTGTTTGAAATGAATGTTCTTTATGGTATTAGAAACTAGAACAGTATTACTGTATTCTTAGAAAATTTATGTGAACTCATGAACTCACATATTCCAGGCTTAAGGCCCGAGTCATTAAGGAGAGCAAAGTAAAAAAAAAGAGTAACTTTGCACCTTGGCAAAACCATGTTGCCTTGGAGGGGTAGGTAAATTTAAAATGTGGGGACCGATTTATAGTTGGGGTCGGAAATGTCCTAGATCAACTTTAAATTTCAGTGTAACAATAAAGTTAGCAAGTATATGTGCACTACATGAAAAAAAGGCAAGTATTTTCTTTATGTGCAAAATAATAACTAATTTGCACTCCTTGCATTGTAACATATTTTGTTCAGGATCAAATTGACTCCTTTTTCTGCCTTGCTCTCCTTAGTGACTCAGGTCCTTAGAGTATTACAGCCGCAGTGCAGAACACTGTTTAGTCCCTGGCCACATGACGGTTATCAATAAGTACTCAGAGTACTGTGAAGTATAGTTGTAACCAAACTGATTACACTATAGAAGTAATGACATATAGGAATACTGTTATTGCCTTTCTATTCTGGAAGGAAGGCCCAATAGTGTTGTCTATAGCAACATCAAAGTTAACTGCACTATAAAGTACAGTAACTGACACCTCTATTAGCTCAGACCTGTGAACATCATATTCAGATTGTACTTGTTGCTAATAATTCTATGTCCAGACAGATTTTTAGTGACACATAGTTCCTACATAATAAATCTGATGTCACTTCATTCATTTGGTGTCATACTTGTATTGGGGACTCAGGGGTTCTCTGTCCTCTCAACACCCAGGGGCGCACGGAGGATTTTCAAGGGGGGGTTTCCCCTCCACCCAAAAAAAAAAAGAAAAAGCAAGAGAGCTGCCGCGCTCCGTTTTGACAGCACTGTACTATACAGCAGCCGCGGCGCTGTCAAAGAAGCGTATGTGGCGGTGCTGTAGACGCTTCTTTGACAGCGCCGCGGCTGCTATATAGTACAGTGCCGCTATGTAGGGCACCTCTTTTTATCGGAGGGGAGGGGTTTCTGGAGAGCCAGAAACCCCCCCTGCGTGCGCCCCTGACACCCGTATCTAGGAGTATCACATCACCACTAATGATATAATATTCATTGCTTATTCAAGTGTATAATATACTATGCTGAATGAAAACTAAGATGCATTAGAGTAAGGACAAAGGTTTTGTCTGTGCTTTTAACTAGAGATGTTTTTTAACACTTGTGTGTACAAACCCTAAGTGTGACAATCTGGATGTAAACCTTATGCCTAAAAAGTATAAAAGGATTATTAAAATAACCTTTTTAAATGTGTTATTTCACATCAACCTTGTCTTCTCAACACCTGTCTTTCTCTGAATGTAATTACAGCAGGAAAAGCCAATCCTCCTTTCCCAGAGAAAACATTTCATGCAGATGTTTTCTGCAAAATATTTTAATTAATTCTCTAGTCACTTTGTTTAGCATATCATTAGAAGTGACATTTTTCATGCAGAGTAGTTTACAAAAAGTAGATGAGAAACCCATAAAATTAAGCAATCATAAAGAAATGAGGAAACCCCTGGAGCTCATGGAACCTTCGTGAACTATATCAAATGTGTCAGCACTTCCCAAAATAGCATCTCCAGTAAAGATTGACATGTTTCCTTTAATCACATTGTAATGGTTTTAAACACAGCAGTCTTTGCTATAGGGAAAAGCTTGACTCTTGCATTGCCATCATACTCTCATTTACTATGTTCATAAACAAATGAGCTTATAACCGTGAATAGAAAAGACCAGCTGTATCTACATACCCTGTTTTCCTTTGGGTAAGAGAGTAAATCAATGCAATCATATATATTTACAGCTATTACTACTGTGTAAATTAATAATTTCCATTGTTGGTTTTCTAATGTAATTTTTTAATTGAAAGAAATGGTGAAGGGGTGGGGGGAGGATTACCATTACCATTATCCTAGTCTTCAATTATTTATCTTTTGAAATTAGTCAGCTTTAAACCAGAGACTGTAGCCTCTCCACTCCAATCTCCACTTTAACCCACACTAGCTCCTCTTGTTTCAGCTGTGCCCTCTTCCCTTTAGAATGTAAGCTCTCTAATGAGCAGTGTCCTCCATACCCTTTGTTTTCAGGACTGTACGGCACTGCAGAGCACGTGGCGCCTTACAAATCTACGATAATAATAATAATAATAATAATAATACTATAAAATGTAAATATTAAGGTTGATACAAGGTACACTTAAATATAGTATAAGCGAAGCATGCACATTAGTCTCGCTCTCCAAACAGAGCCTCACCATAAACCATGTTTGGTGAATAAAGTTATAGGTCACAATCCTTAAGTTGGTGCCTAGTAGTTGTCAACTTTCTTGGGAGGTTGAAAGGGTGCTCGAATTACTTGCAACCATCTTTTACAGGGGATTGTGCATATACTGATTTAAAGGACGTATTTAAAGAAAACATATCAATCAGGCTTTGGGTAAAATTGTCATCCATGTGCATACACAGGTCAACACTCTATTTTTGATACAAGATTTTGTCGCATGTCATTGGAATGCAAATACCGGCAAGAGTATAAACATTCGCTGACTACTATCCCTTTTGGAGCACCGCCATCACTATTTACATCCTTTGCATTTTTCTTTCTCCTAAACTACTGCTTATTACAGCCAAATGTATCTCTTAATTAAGCCGTTATTTCATAAGTCACATTTGTGCATTTTAATGTTTTCCTTACATTGGCTTATGTGCTCATAAAAATGCACTTTCCCATATAAAATGCACTTGGTTGGAACAAAGGGCATCCCATTAAAGATAGTGGCTGTATCTGGAACGCTGCTAACTAAGAAAATGTGCAAATGTTTGTGTCATGTGCAAGCTAATTTTTAGGCATATAAATCTGCAAATGTGTGTTTGTGAATTAATTCCTAGAAATAGTTGACATGGCTCAGAGGAGTTGTTTAAATCAATGTGTTTTGTTTATGTTAAACTACCCAGAGGGGGCTTGTGGAAAAGAGCCTGGATCCAATGTAGCACCTTGTATCATTTATGGCAGGTCACAAATGTGAAAGTCTTTGAAAATATCTCTTTCAAGACAATGAAATCTAACACATGTCTGGGAGGCCTCATACATGCCGACTGCAGAGACAGGGTTATATGTTAATGACAAATTCAAGCTGAATAGGGTCACTGGAAAATATATAATTTTCTCCAATATCATACTTACCAGAGGCATGTGTGGTATGCAGATGAAGGGGAACTTGTGACCTGTTTTGTGGAGGTAAAATCATGTTTGTAAGTCATACTGGTGAAAAGTTAGGACAGGGTAACAAAAACCTGACTCCAAAGGTGTTTTCTCAAGCAGAGTCATAAAACCCTAATTTGCATTTTCACAGACCTTTTTGTTCTGACATCACAGGAAGGGGGTCTGAGGTTGTTTTTAAAACTGTACTCTGACTGTAAGAATTTGTTCACTTTTGGGAGTCAATCTGATATTGAAGAGTGTTTCATTTTTCCTGCTTCTCCCAGCACCAGAAACTTGATTATAAGTGAGTTATCAATTCTGTATTTTATCCTTTTTATTTCATAAGAAACCATTGCATTATATTTGTATGTCATTTTCTTAATTGTTTTAACTTAAGCATTGTGGATGTATTTTCCATATTAAATTACACTTAATAAGTTCAAGTTTCTGTGTTCTTACGAATTCACTTGACAGTTTGGTTAAGACGCTACATAATTGAAACGAGGAGAATATTTGTGGTTTATGTTAACTCTGATTAAAGTAAATTGTGCTAGATTAACTCTAGGGAGAGCCGAAGGCTTTCTAAATAAGAGTGTCAGCTCTTCATAAAAAACCTTGGTGGTGGCATAGTTGGTATGGTTAAGCTTTAAGGATTTAATCTTTTTAGACAGACCAGGTGATTGTTTTTTGGTTAACCCTGTGTCACACACGCGTCACGCAGGCTCAGGTGAGTGTTGTTCTTGACAGTTGGCTTTCTGTGTAACCATCCATCCCTCCTCTCTAGAATGTCCACCTGCCTCTCTGCCATCTCCTCCTGATTGTAATAAAATAAACAACTGAGTCGGAAAACAGGCGCTCAACTTCAGAGCTGCTAATAGCTACATCCGGGCCAAACATGCAGGTAGCTGTAAAAGCAGGAGTAAAAATGCAAAATGGACACATACCAAAGGAAGAAAAGGGGACTTGCATTTGTAAAGGTGTCAGGGATAAGCCCCTGATTAGATATCTTATCATAAATTCCAACCGTCATACAATATATCACCTCTTTTCTGTCCGGAAACCGCTCCTGAACCTCTTTATCGGTCAGAAACCGCACTCTGCGCACTTGTGACTTGGAAGCTTACTGTAAGGGAACACAGGATTCCAGCCCTAAATCTCACACTCACCTCTTTTTCTAAGGCTACAGATTTTGCTGGTCCCGTCCCAACACAAACGCAGGCTTCACACCTCTCAACAACTGCCACCAGCTACGAATAAGGCCCGTAGCAAACCTATGACTTAATCACCCAATTGCGCACACTCTGTGCACTGGTAGCTAAATCGTTAACTCTTCTCACTCTGGTATCTAAAGAATTAATCCAGCCAAGCAATCTGTCTCTTCTAAACAGGCAATGGATTCATTTAGAGCAATAAGGACAGAACTATTAAATTTTAGATTTAATATACAAAAAGTACAATGCTTACAGATAACAAAAACAATTAGATAAATATTTGACATACAAATAAAATATTGCTAACAGTTATAAAAACAAATGGGATGAAAGTACATAGCATTACTTACATATAATAATTTGTATGTCTGGGGCAGGCAGAGAAGATGGACAGTCCTTCAATTAGATTGATCCCCAAGAAGCTGACTGTTTGTTCTTTCAGAACACAGGTTTTTAAGCAACATGAAATGGGATGGTCTTCACAGGGGCAGCGTTTAATGGGTTTTTGTCCTGGGACACTTTTTCAAACCACATTTACATGTTGCCTGATTTACTAACCAATTCTACTATGTGATATATTTTTTCTGGAGAGCGTTACATCAATCCAATTTTATCATTAATAAATCCCCTATGACTTTGTCCATCTTTTGATATCAAACACGCCTAAGTACATTGCATTTGCAGAGCTTACACTCCTTTTCTTCATTTCTCTGTGGGGCAGAATTCTTAATTTAACATATGAACTGCCCTTCATCATGCTATTGAGGAATATGTGGTTGATCACTACTTTTATTGATTTTAAATGGCATATTTTAAAACTGAATTCTTTTTGTCTATACAGTATTACACATAGGCTATGTCAGCATATGGCCTCTTTGAGCCAGACCACATGCTGAGCGATACCTAAAAGTGTATTCAAGTGTCACAAATAGTCTAGATCTCACCCTGGGAGTCCTTTCAAGTTGCCCCCCCAGGTGACACTTCTATCTTTTCTCACTGGGATGTGCAAAGCCATCCAATAAATTTACATCAAACTCTCTGGCTGCAAATCTTTCACCTTAACTTATCGATGGATTCATTTGATATCACCTATTTACACTGCAGTTATGAATTATCCCTTATAAATAACTGCAAGCTCTCTATGTTCACGACAAAAGGTAAGTGACAAGCTATATGAATGAGAGCTATGGGGGAGGAGGGGGGTTACAATGAGACCTTTGGGGAGGAGGGGGGCTGCAATGAGACATATGGGGGAGGAGGGGGGCCTACAATGAGACCTATGGGAGAGGAGGGGGACTTCAATGAGCATATAGGGGAGAAGGGGGGCTGCAATGAGACATATGGTGGAAGGGGGGTCTGCAATGAGATCAATGGTGGAAAGGGGGCTGCAATGAGACCAATGGTGGAAAGGGGGCTGCAATGAGACCAATGGTGTGGGGGAAGGGGTTGCAATAAGACCTATGGTGAAGGGGGAGAGGGCTGCAATGAGATCGAAATGGAGAGGGCTGCTAAAGGAATGACATAGAGGGGGCTACAATGAGAGCGACATGGAAGGGGCTGCAATAAGAGAGAGGCATAGAAGGGGAATGAGAGCTATAAGAGGGTGGTAAAAATAGTACAGTTTTTCTCTCTTGTGAATGATGACACTATGCCCTTAATTTTATACAATAGACCCCCCCCCTATCCTAAGTCCCCCGAGTCCCCCAATGCCTTAATCAAGCTCTGGTCTGTATGCTGATTGCTAAACATAATAAAATATATTTAATATAGAAAGAAACTAGTTTGCTTCTTGTGTTCAATTTGTGATAGGAAATCAAATTATTTAAAATTACTTTTATTATTTTATTTCTTTTTCTGTACTCAATGGGGCACATTCAATCTCGCACTCCGCTCACTATTACCGTTATTACGGTAGTTTTATCGCTGAACTTCAGCTTTCAGCTCACTGAGCCGCGAGCTGAAATCCAGCTCTACTACCGTTATAACGGTAGTAGTTTTAACGCCTCGGAAACCCGCGACAATTGAATATGCCATATATATTATTTTTTTGGGCATTTTGATATAATTTTCAATTAATTATCAAATTATGATGACTTTAAAGTTAGTTACATACAATGCAAACCAATTAATCAGCCCAATTGCCAGTCAGGCTTGTAAAAAATTTGGCCACTCATGGGGGTGACCAAATTGTACAGAGCCAGCTGCTCTGTGATTCCCTCTACTTCCAGCTCTGTCAGTGACCTCACACACGTGTCAATGGAGATCAATGGTGATCCTAACCAGTCAGTCCTATTTCAACAGGATCAGGGTTTTGTCTGCCAAGGGGCCACACAACAGTTTAGACATAAGGTTAAATTTAGAGTTATCAGCACTATAAAAATATCAATTTTCTTTTTAAATAAATACCTAAATTGTGTATGTCTGCAACCAGCTCACAGTTGGTGTTAAAACTATTGGAAAAACTAGAAAATAAATCACACTGGGAACATAATTGAATCATATGCTTAAAATACAGGACATAATATAGCAATATGTTCTCCTTCAGGACATCATGCCAGATTCTTTCAGACCTTTCTCACTGGGGTCAGAACAACAATTATCTTCTATTCCTTAAACTTTTAACAATTTTATTTGGAAAACACTTGGTGCATTAACAATGATTACATTTTACTGACATGTTGACTTATGTACTGTATTCCCGGAAGCTAAATAAAACTTGCTTGGCCTTATCTTAGCAGTTGTTTCAGACACAGGGCAGCACATTCACAGCAGCTATAAGGATTAATAGAAATACCTGATTTCACAACTAGTTAAAAAATACGCTTCAATGATCAGACACAACATTAAAACATTTGACTGATTAAATCCCATTGCTACACAGCAATAGTTAGCAAACAATCCAAGCTTTGCTACAAATACTGGTATCTGGTCCAGAATGCTCATAAAATATTGTTTCTCCTCATAAGAGGCATAGCACGGTAGCTAAGTGGTTAGCACTTCTGCCTTACAGCGCTGGGGTCATAAGTTCAATTCCCAACCATGGCCTTATCTGTGTGGAGTTTGTATGTTCTCCCTGTGTTTGCGTGGGTTTCCTCCGGGTGCTCTGGTTTCCTCCCACACTCCAAAAAAAAAACATACTATTAGGTTCTCAAGTCTCTCTGTCTGTGTGTGTGTGTGTATGTGAAATTTAGGGAATGTTAGGATATGTTAGGGAATTTAGACTGTAAGCTCCAATGGGGCAGGGACTGATGTGAATGAGTTCTCTGTACAGCGCTGTGGAATCAGTGGCGCTATATAAATAAACATTGATGATGATATACATTATCAGCCACAACATTAAAACCACTGACAAGTGAAGTGAATAACACTGATTATCTCGTTGCAATGACACCTGTCGAGGGTTGGGATATATTAGGCAATAAGTGAAGTCAGTTTCTGAGGAAATTGCCTGAAGGCAATGAAACACATAAGACTGTCATAATTTACACTTACTAAAGTCTGGGATTACCTGTCAATTGATGAACTGTGTCTTTATTATCACCACTATTCCTAAAGACTACTAATCGATCTTATTAGTGTAAACTGTGGACCGAGTCCTCTGTGCCAGATGAAGAAGGAGAGACATTAAGAATTCCCCAGGCCATGGACATCACCAGTACAAGCAATTTGAAGTGTGTCGACAAAGTCCTGGTCCCACAGGGTTGTGCAGCCTCAGATCACCACTAAACAATCCAGCACTGGATTATTACTGGAGCTATCCAGCTCCCTGGGAAGGGTAATCAGCTGTCCACGAAGCTCCGTTGTTTCCATATACCTGGATATCATGGGGGTGACCAAATTACAGCAGTAAGTCTGGACAATTGATTTTGTATCAGAGCTGTGGGAGAACGCAGTGTAAAAAAGAGGATCGGTCCTGCATTTGCAAGTGAATTAAAAGCTATTTGCTTACTCCATATTGAAAACTATTAAGGATCCTACAACTCAGGAGTAAGGAAGGAAAATTATTGTTGGATAAGATTGAATTTAAGTTAATTGCAGCACTACCCAGGTAGAGAAGAAAAATATGGTTAATTTGTAGTGACGGTTTACTAGTAAGCATAACATCATAATATTCTGATCTATTGTGGTTTCCAAACTGAGAAGAAAACATTAATATAAGTGGTTGGTATTAGTGTATGGACACAAATACTGACTTTATAAAAGCACCAGATACAGTTGGGAGATTTTCCCATTGACTGATGTCCAATCAATGGCACAAGTGCCAGCACCAAGTGCGTGCAGTCCAGCACTTCGGAAGCACTGAGTACCATCAGTTGTACATTGCATGCCCCAAGTGTTGGGTCACGCCTCTTGTAGTGTTGTGGCTATGTCCCCTTTCTGTGTATGTGTGCACTCTGTCCTGATTTGGGAAAGAGTAAAATAAAGAGGTTTGTCTTTAGTGTACTCATCACAGCTTCACTCACTTCTGCACGATCTCGAATGACTGTATGTTGTCAGTGAACATCATTATGCATGTTCGAAAAATAAACAGATCAGACATCACTGACAGTTCTACCGATTTGGTCTTTTTTCAGACAGGTAACATGTTATCCACTGACAATACATTGCCAGTGGGTGCATGGGAAGCAGTGGTACCTGTGCAGAAGATGTTGTGGGACCTAAAGACCAGACTCCAGGCCCAGTGCTTAATTCCCAAGCCTGGTACCAACCTTTTGGGATCGGGTTGTACTTATTAGCACCAAAAACAGAATATTCAATTGTGAGTGGAGGTATCTTATAAACACAAAAATAATAGTTACATAGCGCAAATGTATTCATTAGTATGTGGTAATATAAGCAGTGACACCACTATTTACCAGCATGTGTCCTGAGCTTAACATTTCTGTTCTTCATAGATAATTATGCTAAAGCAATTCAATCATAATGAATAATGACCTTAGTAAACTGTTTCATTTCATTTTTCAAGTATTATTTTTTCTATAAATATACATCTGTTGCCAGGGATTAGTAAACAGGAATATTTTATCTGCAAACTTGAAATCAAGATACAAAAGCCTGAAGGTAAGAAAAATGTAAATAATTGCTGCTGCACAGTGAGGAGTTCATACACATTGACTCACTCATACAGTGCCCCTTCCTACTGACAATGTAATAATAAAGAAACATTGTGGGGGCAGCAGCAGACAAAAGGATTATTTTAAAATGTGTGTTTAGTATATTTTAGGCATTAGGCTAAACAATAATCAGCTACAACATTACAACCGCCTGCCTAACATTGTGTAGGTCCCCATTGTGCCGCCAAAACAGCTCTGTCCATTGAGGCATAATCTCCACAAGACCTTTGAAGGTGTCCTGTGGTAACTGGCACCAAGATGTTAATAGCAGATCATCTAAGTCCTATGTAAGGTGGGGCATCCATGGCTTTGTTATTCCAGCACATCTCACAGATGCGTAATCGGATGATTATCTGTGAAATTTGGAGGCCAAGTCAACACCTTGAACTCTCTCATATTCCTCAAACCATTCCTGAACAATTTTTGCAGTGTGACAGGGCACATTATCCTGATAAAAGAGGCCACTGCCATCAGGGTATACCATGCCATGAAGTGGTGTACTTGGTCTGCAATGTTTAGGTAGGTGGTATGTGTCAAAATAAGTTCCATATGAATGGTAGGATTCAAGGTTTCCCAGCAGAACAAAGCCCAGAACATAACACTGCCTCAGCTGGTTTGCCTCCTACCCATAGCGCATCATGATGCCCTCTCTTCCCCAGATAAACAATGCATATGCACCCAACTGTTCACATGATTAAAGAGAAAAAGTGATTCATCAGTACAGGCCACCTTTTTCCATTCCTCTATGGTCCAAGTCTGGCACTCACATGCCCATTGTAGGCAGTTGAAAGAGGTCAGCATGGGCATTCTGACTGTTCTGCAGCTACACAGCCCCATATGCAGCAAACTAAGATGCTCTGTGTGTTCTGACACCTTTCTATGGTAACCAGCATTAACTTTTTCAGCAATTTGTGTAACAGTAGTTCTTCTGTGGGATTCAACCAGACAGGTTAGCAGCTTTGGAGATGCTCTGCCCCAGTCGTCTAGCCATCACAATTTGGTCCTTGTCAAAGTCATTCTGATCCTTGACCATTTTTCCTGCTTACAGCACATCAACATCAAGAACTGACTGTTCATTTGCTGCCCAATATGTCCCAGCCTGCGACAGGTGCCATTGTAAGGAGATAAACAATGTTATTCACATCACTTGTAAGTGGTTTTAATGTTGTGGCTAATCGGTATGTATACTTCTTATAAGGAGAAAAATTAATTTATGAACATTCTGGACTGAATACCAGTATTTGTAGCAAAGCTTGCATTGCTTGCTAACTTTTGCTGTGCAGCACAAGGATTTAATCAGATTATAAACAACATTATATGACTTTTTTGTTAAAATATGTTAAAATCATGTTGCGTAGCTAATACTACTACTAGCAAATATTTGCTCTTCAATCCAGCAAATTTGTGTCCTATTATTTAAGTACCACTTAGTACTATTCTTGCTGTCGTTCTTTATGTTTTTTCAGATGGATTTCTTGGCAACATCAATGGCCAGTCAAAACCAAAAATATATATTGTGGTGATGAGGTAATGTTATTCTTCTTTTAGTTTAGCCACTTTGAGAATGTTAAGGACTCTGAAGACACCCTGTAGCAGCATACTTCCTATTATTATCTTCATGTGCCAGTTTTCTATTTTTGATTTACAGCATTCAGTTTCATTGCTTATAAATATCCTATTTGTTTATAGGTGAACTGTAACCTAAACTTAATATTAAATTCTTCTCTAATACAGTTCTTAGTGGCCTGAATTGCATGAACCCCAAACTAACATATCCTAATGCTGTTTTCTTTACATGGGGGCAATATCTCAAAGTGGGTAGAAGTCCTAAATGTAGACTGGCACATTTATAGGAAAAGCACTATTAAACTAGATAAATAATACAAACCAGGGGAGGGCTGGCAAACTTCAGCCCAGGGGGCAAGACTCGACTCAGCAGCCTATTTTAAAGGAAAAAAAACCCAGGTGGCCCAGTGACCCAGCCCAAGGTAGTCCATTATGGGACCGGCCCAGGGGTCAGATGCCCCCCTGCCACCCATCCCAGCCTGCCCCTGATACAAACTATACATGCTGTTGAAATCGTTGTATTCTTAATTATATGTACAAAACAGTTGAATGATACAGAAGTCTAGAACATTGACTAAAGTATTACATTGATTACTTTGGAGGAAATTATTCATTTACACAACTCCCCCACCACACACACATGACAATATTCATTTTTAAAATTACATGGAATTTATAGAAGTTCTTTGTTACTGCTAGAATTGTATATATTTTTTCTATCATATGATGAGCTTAATTTTTCTTTCAAAGAAGCAACATGTTATTTGCGAAAAACATGAGTTATGAGGACAGAACAATGTTGCATATTCATAGCTGAGTTTTTGATGTTATCAACTCATTTTATTTCATTTCTATCTAGTACTGCTGCATTTTACGTAGGGCTGGACTCTTTTTAAATATCAAGTATAGAAGTAAACAATTAAACAACTGTTACAAACTATGCTTTATGAGAGGGACCAAAGACAGTTAAACAGAAGTTCTAGAGAACAGAGAAGAGAAGGCAACTTCAAGAAAGAAATACAAATTTAAATGTTCAGTGTAGGCATGACATGTTTTGGGGTTATGATTCTAACCCTGGCTAACAAACAACAATTTCTTCAATGGACACAACCATTAAACAGAGCATTACAAAACTTTCTTTGCACATTTGGTATGGGTAGACAGGTTTAAAAACCGAGCACCACTACCATTATAAACTTGAATAATAATACCGCTAACAAAAAGCAACAGACGTTTGCAATGTGAGATGGAAAGTATATAATAGTTGTGGTTATATTCTGTTTAAACCCTGTGGTGGGAGCATGTGAGCTGCACTAGCTCTAAAGTCAGGGGAGTACTGTAAGGTGACATTAGACTATGAGATGGCATGGAGTTGTAATGTGGCATGAGATTTTCATATGGAGCTGTATGGTGGCAATGGACTGCTTATTGTAGCATGACACTGTATTGTGGCATGATGAGGTATTGTGTCACTTCGATGTATACTGTGGAAATGCACTGTATATTGTGGCATGAGTCTGTATATCTAGGGCACGGTGTTGCTATGGAGCTGTAGGGGAATAGGGACAATTAGGTTTGTGGACAATAGTTGTAAGGGGCAGATGGTTGGCACCCCAAAAGTAGTATAAGGAAGGATTTTACAGGCCCGATGGTATAGTAGAGAGATGAAGGTCCCCCTGGTAGTGTTGGAATAAAACAAGGAACACAGGGCTAAAACTGCATAAACTCATGGGTTTATTTTCTTTGTTTGTGGCATAAGGCTTTACCACAGCAGCAGATCAGTAGCAGTAGTGTAGAGAAGTAATAGCACAATACCATCAACATGCAATGTTATTCAACACGTCACAAAATAAATCACATTTTAGGATTCTTGGTTCAACAATATACAAACATAAATCAACACAATACTTTTAGTGCAGTTATACCGATTATAATTTTCAGACAAAAATCAGCAGAGATGCAACAAGGATTAATCCAGTTTGTTCAGGTTAAATGCTTTCTAGTACACTTTATGATATACAGAACCCAATGGGGTAAATCATAATCCACAGGTTTAAGCGAAGTTTCAGCTGACACATGAAGCGTATTTACTTGCACAAGTTGAAATCAGTAGTCCACTTAGCAATCCATCTAATGGAATAAGCAACTCTCTCCACAGCAACTGTAGGGTTAAACAACCATTTTAGGCAGTTTCAGTCAGCTTGCAGATATAGATTTGTTTTAATTGATGGAAGTGCAGACCTGGATCAGCAGACTGTTCAACTAATTAGCACTGGACATAACTGGACAAACACTTTACAAGCGGAAATATTATTTAATCTTCACCCTTAAAAATAGAGACACTCCAGATCGGGATTAAGACACAACATTTGGCTGTTGGAATTCTACAGGGTATTTGTTTCCCCCGCAGCCTGGATGTCTTTTCTTTAACAGCAAGATCGTGAGTACTTAGGATATACAGTGTCCATAAAACACTTCACTGACCATCTGGAACTCCCGTCTGTGTAAACAAGCACCATCATTAGGTGCCAGTATGTTTGGATGAAACAGTGTTCTATTTACCGCTACTTTGTTTACTACCGGTTCATTATTCCAGCTATTTATTGTCCACGCATGCCCAGGATTTTAGACTTTTGCATTAAGTGTACTGGCCACATACTTCGTTTTTTGATTGCTCATCATTCTTTCAAGTGAGGATACTTTTATCCAAGATTGGATGTTTTTCTTTGTATTTGATGCTTTTTCTGCTCATTCAGATTTATTATTATCCAAATTATTATAAGAGGTTATACATCTATTTGTGATGTTGTCTATTCTTAGATTATTTATTCATTGTTATTAATAAATGTAATATTTAAAAAAACGAAGTCCGCCATGCAATATTATATTTTTTCTGATATCAGGGTTTTTGTCTTGGCGCTTCCTATCACGTTTTATTCTTCCTTTTGCCAGTGTTATAACACCTCTCAATAGCAATATTGCAGTCCCGGTCAGAGGTTTTAATAACACAGCCTGATGTCTCATTTAAATAACTTGAACATAGCAAAGCGAAAGAAACTTATCTGTCTTCATATGAGTCTGCTGACATCTCATGGACAGTGGCAAGTTAGGCATTTTCCTATACTGCAAAGGTGCTTCTTTCTGGGCTGGCTGCAAACATCCCTCAGGACAACAATTCAGCCATAGATTCAGTAGCTCTTGGTAGGAAGATCCCTCACTAGCTCAGCCAACATTCACACATCACTTCTCTCTCAAGCCAGTCTGTTTTTGGCTCCTCTTCTTTTCCCCAAGAATCTCCAGGAGCTTTCTAGTACAGTATAGGGCTCTAGAGACCAGCCTGTGCTGTAGTTTGCAGTCTGTCCACCATAAATGGCCGACACAATTTGCATTTAACTTCCCAGAGGCACTCTGGGGAACTGTAGTTTTTCTGAAAGAGTGCATATAGTAATATACCTGTGATTTTCAGGGTATTACATATTTACTTGCTTGCCATCCTGTACTCACTAATTTATTTAGTTTTGTGCAGTATGTTGCAGTATGTTGTTGAACCATACCATTTCTGCAATACCTTGCATGGCAGGTATTTAAAGAAGAACTCCAACTAAATCTGTTTTCTATTAAACAACCCACCACATCTTAGCTAGCATTGCAGTGAGACTCTCATATCAGGGACTTGCTGTTCCTAATGATTACTAACCATCAGTAAATTTCCTGTCAGTTAGTATAAATGTACCTTAGTTAAACTGTATGAATATACAACATTGAGTAATAAAAGGATTTGGCAAATGGTATATAAATTAAAAGCAAGTGGTATAAATGCTGTATGATAAATAATAATTACAACAGGTTTTATAGCTCACTCAGCAGTCATCTGACTTGTTCCCCAGGTAGTGAAAAACTATACTGGTGTCCAAATCTTTTGTAGCCTACAGCTAATAAACTAGGAATTCAGTGCTCAATTAAGCAATACATATACAAGGAACAAAAGGGCAATTGACTATATCAAATGTAACAGATGGAGAGTGAGGTCATTAGGCTCTGCCTCTATGGTGAAGGCAGGTGAGGTCACCAGGGGGGGATGTCTAGTAGGAGGCTAGTGCCTCTCCCAATATGGCGGCGGTGAAACAAACAGCTGCATCACTGGCCAAGGACAGAGCATAGACACGCAGCGCAGAAGCGCCAGCACTGACTATGCGAGCCCCACATGGGGACCAGAGTCTATTTAAGACTCTGTTTTCCTGGGCTTTGTGGAAAGCGGACATTGTTGAGCCGGGACCTGGGAAGCTAGGTGTGTGGTCACGCGTCCCTGGCAGAGGGGGTCTGTGGGTAATAAAGGAACAGAGAACCCCCTTAAGTTACTCCGCTTAAAGAAAATGGAGTGTACGTTGGGTGCCATGGAAGTGTGTTTTTGACCCCAGAAGGTGGTGCTGAGGCCCCCAGATAGCAAGAGGCACCAGAATAGTGTTCCCCATAGTGTGGGTGTGGCCCAAGCAGGTAAACTGGCAGTAAAAAGGGCCAGTGGAAAGCATAAAGAGGGGAAGAGACTGAACTACCTACAACTAAGGGCCACAGCAAGTACCAGCAGTGGGATCCCCACTTTGAGGGGTTCCCCAGAACCACACTATATTCCTGGCTGGCCCAAAAGTGGGAGAGGGGCTGGGAAGGAGACCCCCAATTTCTTACAATAAAGTACAAAAACTTGTATGAACTATAATGAAAAGAAAGGAAATTAAATAAATCATTAAAATAATGATAAATTATTTTGATGCTCCCATTTAGCTGCATGTTCAGGGCTGTCCCATACCCCATACAGTTTCCAACTACCCCCCGCTGCCCTCTTTTTCATGGCATCCCTGAGATCTTTTGGTTCTCCAGCCCCTGGGCACGAGTCTGCCCCCTTTACAAGTCCCCACTCCCCGGCAGTCAGCCGTACCCTTCACCTTGTCAGTTATTAACATATTTGTCCACTTTAGTACACCAGATTCCACTGGGTCAGGAAGTCTTCTGGACACCACACCAGGGCTTCACAGCAGATCGAGTAGCATGAAGTCTGAGGAGATCACGCCCTACAGCATGGCTTTTAGGAGCGGAAAGAACCTATGGAAGTGGGACCGACGACATGTTCCTTCAGTAAGTATGGTACACCTTTAGCCGGGACGTGATTATCAGGTTACCTGATGATTGGTTGATACAAATGTATTTGTCCCACTCTATTATTTTTTTGGTTTGCCTTGACAAAACATATAGCATGACATATGAATCTGCTGGGGATCTAGGGTACTACATTTATGTACCCATATGAATTGAGCACTGATTTATGTGTCACTCTTGAATAAATTACCTTGTTACCAATTTGGGTTTACAATGCGGATGCAGCCCACATGGGTCACTGAGGATCTATCCATGTATTACTTGGGCTACCCGACTACCCCACCGAAATCAGGACAGTTGGCAGACTGCGCTGATCTCTCGTATCTTTCCTGAAACTTCCACTACTCGTTGCTGCCCGTGTCTTAAGCTGCTTGTGTATATCCTGGAATGCTTGGGCTCTGTTTGGAAAATAGGAATAGGTACAAAAAATATGAAAAGTCTAGCAGTGAGTGAACTTCCAATGTTAAATCAATAGAATTGTTAAATTATTAGGCCTCCCTACCTAAAACCAGCAGCGCTGACATTAAAGTAATAGCATTCATATTTAATAAATAGACCTATTGCCTCCCAACCAGCTCTGACATTAATTAGTATTTACTTTTAATAAGTAGGCCTATTTCCCCCCAATTAGCATCAACATTTAATTAATACCATTCAGAAATAATAGATAGACCTACATCCTCCCCAAAATGCATTGATATTAAATGAATGGTACTCACATTTAATAAATACACCTCTTTCAACCTATACAGCCCCAATATGAAATACTTAGTATTCATATTGAATAATTAAACCTATTTCCCCACAAATTACACTTATATTAAATAATTGGTATTTACAGACAGAGAAACCCCTATTAAGATGCAGAATTCGGCTGAGGCATGCTAGCGAGACGCCGACGCGCGTTTCGCTGATTGTGCTTAATCTTGGCACAATTTTCTCTGTCTGAATGATCGCTCTAATATATACAAAATTAGTAGAGCATTATCGAGGTAGCTAGCAAATCACTCCCCATAATATAAATATATACTGCAAGATTCTGCGCTGATACTAGCAGAGGATATTATTCCTATATTCAAAGAATACTTTTTGTATGATTTATTCATCCCATGGAATCTGCAGTAGGTGGAATGCATACTGGGGGTTTATATCAGTAATCGATTTATTATTTCGATAACCCACTTATTTTCTACAACTTTACAACTTTAGCCTGGTGAATATTGGATAGTATTGATATATAGGATTATTTATATCCTTTAACTATATATTTTCATCAAGGGTGATTGGCAATGGAAGTATGTATATGGTCACCAATTAAGGAGTTATCTCACTCCCTATTTTTGATCAATTGGTAATAATTTTGCGATCATCACACAAATACCCTAGATTGTAATAATATTTACAAAAGGCAGCGAGTGCATCCAGCCAATTTTAACTACACTATTGGTTTTATATTAGATATTATCCTATATATCTCGCTGTTTTAGTGATCAATAAAAGTTATGTTTTAACTCAACCCTCCATTCATCCATACTGAATTAGCAAATACTGAATAAAAGGTCAATTCAGTGAGCCCAAGTGCACCTAACCTATTCCTTTGCTCTCATTTGTTGTTTTATTCCATGGTGGATATTGGCGCATGAGTAAGTGCACTATGCATGTGGTCAGTGGGATCTGACTAGAATCAAACTTCAAGGCATGCAGACACACTTCCGTGCTGGAGTCTGAGCAAGCTTTGAATTTCGAGTCAATTTCAACAATATATTAACATATATTAAATATATTTATAATCTAGAATGGATGTAAGCTACTTCTTATTAAAAATTATTTGTATCAGTGATCCTAGTTATAACTGAAGTGAGTATGTCACAAACATATGATTGTAATTATGATGAAATTCCGACAGAATTACATAAAATATAATAACTATAATTTATAGTAGTTTGCCGTCATAGCATATCCATTACTTACAGCAATTTCTACTTTGGCAGCTGTTATGTTTCACTTAATTTACCATGGTTAGTAAAATTCATATGGGTAAGGTTATGTTTATGGATCACTTGATTGTGTTTATGCTACTCTGTCTTCCTGCGTCTTAGCCTATCTTTTACATCTTCCCACTGATATTACTTTCAATTGAGAAGTGTTTCAAGAATATATGTGTTACCACAATAAGCAACTAAAATACACAATACATACAGTTGTGGCCAGAAATATTGCTGCACAGTATACGTCTCCAGTTTTCCCATATTTGATGGTTGCCTAACTGCTGTTGTCAGATCTCTCCACAGATGTTCTGCTTTTTGAAGTGTGTTAGTGGTCATTATCCTGCTAGAAGACCCATGACCTTCAACAGAGACCCAGATTTCTGCACTCCAAAATGGTCTGGTAATCATTAGATTACATGATACCATGCACACATCCAAAGCACCCATTGCAATATGCAGCAAAGCAACCCCAAAAGTGACGTGCTTTGCAAAATAATAATGGGATTTCCCAAAAATCTCTACTTTTGTCTCCTCTGTCCACAGGATATTCTCCCAGAAGGAATTTGGCTTGTTCAGATGCATTTTGGCAAACTCCAGTCAGGCTTTCTAATATGTTTCAGGAATGGAGCCCTGCTGAGCCTCCAACATATCACCCTGTTTCAGTGAGTTGACGACTGATGGTACCTTGTGTACATGGCTGGTCGAACATGGAAAGCCCCGGAAACGCAGCTTTTTTTGTGACACGGACACCTAACTCCTTACCATCTGAATTCCTGCTCTGAACAGAGCAGAGATCAGACGAAGTACTAAAGTAATGGGGAGCTCCGCATGCCCAAACTCCAGTAGGGGAGCACTGGATATGCCAGTCCTGCTTGTGTTTCAAGGTCAGCTTGCATCTCTTTGACCAGTGATCGAGGTGCTTTCTCCACAATTGAACAATCCTGAGCTGCAATCGATGATCAAGTTTTTCTTTCCAGCGAGGTTGGCTAAAGTATCTTGGGTCTTAAACATCCTAACAATAGTACATACGATGGAAATGGAAACAGTTTCTCTGGATTTTAATTTATAGCTTGTAAATTGTCCATGATTGAATATAATCTTCTGTCTGACCTCCTCAAGCAAATTGCTTGCTTGCTTTTTTTCCTGCATGCATATTGCAACTTAATAAATTGTTATGCTTTTTGTGTTTAATTCCAAAGCAAAACAAAAAAATACATATATGGATAACAAAATATTGCTTCCATACCAACAATGAAAGAAATGGTGAATTATTAGAAAAAAACTGCACGGATGCTAATAGTTTCAGTCACCACTGTTTATACATTGACATGTTATATAGTTACCAACAGCCATTAATTTCTCCGCAGTCAGTGTGCAAAACACATTATTATTATTATTCAGACATACAATAAAGGATTCCACCTGAAAGAAAAAAAAATAATCTTTGTTTTTTAACATAATATACTTAACTCCACTCAAAACTAAGGCCTATGTAGGTTCCAAGGTTGTCCTAAGCAGTGCCTCCCCACTCGGAAGCGATACTCCCACCCCCATATCTAGGCAGACGGGAGGTGGCCACGGCATTCTCGACTCCTCAGACTAGGAGTGTGGCAATTGACTGTAACATCTTCCAGTGTAACACTGACAAGAAGTTTAAGTTATCCCTAGGAGTGGAAAATTGTGTTTCACTTATGAACTTTGTTTAATATATAATATATGGTGTATTTGACACCACCCTCTTTCTACACCAATTCGACTGCAAATTCAAGCCACTACTCTCTGCTGTTAACATTTTGGTGCTCAGAATAGCTTCATATAGGCCAGGCTCCTCCTTACTTGCTTAAAAATTGACTTGAGAATGCTGGGCTGCAGGACTTAAAAAACATAAGAAGAGGAGAAATTTTGATGCAAAACAAGACAATAACACAAAGTTAAAGCTATAATAATATTGTATCCCAGTAGAAATCAAAGCACTTTACAATTAAAATAATAAGAACACATGATACAATAACAAACACAATAGTAGGGTACATTATGTAGAGTAGCATGGAGAAGAGGAGGTAATCATCTTGGACGCATTTAAGTTATACAAGAAGTAGTATAAGGAACAATTTACTGATGAATTGAAAGAGGCCAGGGAAAACCGTGAGACAGAGGTTAGGGGGAGGACATCCAGGTTGGGTGCACTCAAGTTATGCATAAGAGCATAGGGTAAAGATTATCTAAAAAATCGAAGATAGTAAAAGCAGACATGAGAACAGAGAGTAGAGAGGACCCTACTTTTACCAACTTATACTGTTTCAAACAGTGCACACACTACTTAATAAGATCTGTAATAAAGCTAAGATATGCCCAAGAAATTTGTTTGTGTTTTTTTTATGTATCATTGTGATCCCTGGTATACCTTTAGCTGTAGCATTTTCAAAGCACAGTAGCATTATGGCTTTGCATATTTTTAAAATGCAGAAGGACAGACTGCAGCAATATCACAACACTAAGACAATAATTGTGGCAGCAAGCTACAAACGTCCATTAAAAGCACTAAACAGCATCTATTTGTCTATCTGCAATGTGATTTTATTAGTTGCTTGCTAGTTGGAGGTGCTAACTTTTTTTCTGCACAGAACGGTTGAAGGTAATGTATGAAGTATAAGGGGGCAGCTTTGGACATTCTAGGGTACTTTAGTATGAGTCAATATGATTTTTATGGACAAATTATGTCCAATTTTTGCCAAATGATCTCCAGAATTTAGAGCCAAAAGAAATTCAATTGGAAACTAGATGTGCAGAATCATACCATGGATTAAAATAAGACATTTCCGAGAACAGGTTAGCAGCCCAAAATCACTAAAGAGCCTTTATAAAGTTAGTTGGTAATAAAGTCCAATGACAGATTAAACCACAGTTATTCTGTTGTGCACATTTGGAAGAGGAGGATCTGCAGGAGACAGATGAAAAAACTGTATTGTGTACATGAGGAGACAAAATTCAATACTTTTTTTTATTGCAATAGCTTTTTAAAAAAAATATCCTAGAGAAATCTTAGGAGAAATTAATATGGTAAATAAGATATAAAAGGGTTCGATGATATGGGAGGGTCCAGAGAGTACTCTTTGTCCAGTTCAGGAAAAGACTGGGAAAGGACATCAGCCCTGGTGTTCTTATATCCTGAACAGTAGATGAATATTATATCAAATATGGGCAAAAGAGAGCCAAGCTTGTCTGTGAAGAATATAATTTCTGGGATGATTGGACTAGAGATTGCTATGATCAGCAATAATGGTGATTAGATGAAGAGCTTCCAATAAATACCTTAATCCTTAGAGTGCAGTTAGAGGTGTGATACACATGGGTAAGTACCTCTAGCCAGAGTTGACACTGGCCTACCAAGGCACGGTGTCTAATGAACGGCCCGGTCTTCACCAAGAATTACCACAAGGCGGGATGGACTTAGCGGCCCTGAATCCGCAGGTCGCGGCCCTTAGATCATCCCGCTGACGTGGAAGATAGGAGAATGCCAGCGACAGTAGGAGAACAGAACTGTATAGGTATAGTACCACAATGCAGGACAAAGACAAGCCATGGTAGAGAAAAGCCAAGGTCTGGTACACGTTCCTGTGGCGCAGAACAAAGGGAGATCTGAAGCTGTAGTTAAAGCAGATAGCGGTGGTCTGGTACACATTCCAGTAGTGCAGTACACAGATTTTTATTGATTTATTTATATAACCCACATGAAGCCCGGCACTGTACACCTCTCTAGGCTATCCATATAGGCAAACTGCAAAAGAAGACTAGATGTTTCGGGTTTGCAAACCACCATACATCATATGTGGTTTCAGTTTTCAGGCTACAAATCACAGAAATCCTGCAATTTTGATCAGAATACCATATGCGATATATGGTGGTTTGCAATCCGCATCCAAAAAAAATAATGCTTAGTAAATTTGCTCTTAAATATTTTTTTATAATTAGTAGAAACATGTAGTTCCTGACTTCTTGCTATGATCTTTTTCTAAATTTTGCACTCTAAAGCGAATGTCATGTAGTTTCTAACTTCTTAATAAGATCTTTTTCTAAATTTGTACTCTGCATATCGGACTTTCAGTTTATCCTGTACAAAGTTTTGATAGGCCATACCAAAATATGGCTAAGAGTGCTTTAGTGCTGAAGTCAGGGTGTAAAAATATATATAGCGTACCAACCTATGGTCATGGTACGCAAAAGCACAAACATATAGTCTTGTAGATGCCAAAAAGACCTGACTGGGCTCATCAAAGACTTTATGAAAGGCTGAATTAAAGCCTGTAGCATTATGCAACAGAGGATCTTATACTGGTACTGGTGATTCGTGAGAGACTTCATTATACATTCTGTTATTAAATATAGTGCAATTTTGGTTGATTAGTGCTGTTTTCCCCCTTTTTTTTAGCTTTAGAGGATCTTTTCCCAAAAAAGCGATAAACAATAAACTGCTTCAGTAAGGTAATACTTTATTCAACCTTCAGATTTTCTTGGAAAAGTTTAAACTGTATATCACAGTAGTTGAGGAGATCCATACAGACTTGATGAGCCATATATTACTGAGGTAGTAGAGGGATATGCAAGGAAAAGGCCATCTGTACAAGTCTAGAAATGACAGATGTTGTAACAGAAGTGACAAATAAAACTCATTCAGTGAGAGGTCTCGATATGCTCAAAAAGGTCCTAAATGTTTGCTGGTAATAGAATGTCATTGGGTCCATTACCTGAGCAAACCATCTTGTCCACCAGTAGTGGACCTACTTTGCTGCTCGTAGTTTGCACTGGCAACTTCAATCATCTCCAACCAAAAGAGCAATGGTGTAGCTATTGAAGCATGCCAGAAATGAAAACTGTATTTGCAAACTCATAATTGACAGCATTCCTATGTGGAAAATTGGGACAAATTACTAAAGAGCTTGTTCAGTTTTGGACAACTCATCCTTAATCAATCATGCCACCCATGCTTAGCAAACCATGTTATCTGACTCCGGGAGCCGTCTCGCATTGTTTCTTGCTTGCTTCTGTAAGATATCAATATTGTCATTGTTCAAACATGTTCAACCAAGATATATATTCCTGTAAAATATCAAATTTAATTATTATATTTTACTGTGCACTTGAAAACACTAATGACATATGGATGTATGCCCAGACTTGTTTGGACACCTGGAGGAACCACATCCTTTAGTTTTAGAGATGTGAATGATAATTTTATAATTTCATAAAAAACATCTAGTTTTAAGTGTCATGTAACATTTGATAATGAATATGAGAAAACTTGAATTACTTATTATTTTTGCATAGAACAATATTGCATTAGGATAGTATAAAATCTAAGAAGATAATTTACTAAAGTGCGGTTTCACCAGTCCTCAGGTTTTCATACGATTTGATATGCAGTTTGTAAACCAAGTGGTTTGCTAAAGGCAAAATCATACATCAAATTGCATGAAACAAAACTACAATGTTTTAAATTGAAATCGCGGTTTGGAGACCTCGCTGGGACACAAACCTTCCTATTTATCACTCGGCGGTTTGCCAAATGTGCATGTGACAGGTGAGATAGCTGAAACCACATGATGTTATCTTGTCTGTCAGAAACGGATAATAATCAAATGAAGTTAGAAAAAAAGTTCTCTTCTGTTACTTTCCCTACCAGCCCAGTCAGCTCAGCACCTGACTCAGTTCCTTAGAGCGGAACTCGCCAAGAGTATTGGCCCAATGCTGACAAGTACTGGGCCCTTCCTGGTATCCTTGGCCATTGGGTACCAGAGTAAATAATTCAAAATATAGTGCAAACTTTTGTGTTACTAGAAGTGCCAACATGCGCTAACACTCCTTGAATGTTACTGCATGCTGGAACTACTATTATGTTAAAATAATAATAATAATTATTATTATTATTATTTTTATTATTATTATTATTAACATCTATTTATATAGCACCAGCATATTCCGTAGCACTTTACAATTGAGATGTAATATATGTCAAATAAACCAAACATATTTTAGAATAATATACATTTAATTAACAGATAAATGAACATATAATATCAAACTGTAAAGTGCAAACATTATGCTATATTATTTGCTCCAGAGCGTATCTAATGGTACCATCTTGTCTAGATGCCATTCACATACATTCTGAGGTGTTCTTTCGTTGGCTCCTCCTCCTCCTAGCCCTCCATGTGTACAGAAACAAAGTATTTAGTGTATCAATAAACTTCATGGAATATTTTCTTTGTTTATTAATATAACATATATAACATGACCTAATTACAGTTCTCTCAGGACAGTTTCAAATTTGTTGGTGCCTTAGATTAATGCATTTCTAATTTCTGCAATATTTTTTTGATTCTTGGCATCATATGCAATTATGTTCAGCATTGCAAATGAATTTGCTTATTTGAAAAAGAACAAATTAAACACGTTCTTTAGCAAAATGCAAAAAAGTCTGTCCCCAAGAGCCTAAAGCACTCAAGCCTCTAAGGATAACACTATTTTTCCACATGTGCCATATTAACAGTGGCGTACTGGCCAGGGTGTCAGCTTGTCCGATGGCAAATGGTCCCTGTGGGCCCCTGATGAAGTGGGCCCCTTTAAAACATATACAATATGTTAAAAATATAAATGTCCTTTTAGTAGCTTGAAAATATAATAGAAGTTCCAATATTATTGCTAGATGCAACTAAAATTTACATTTTATTACTATTTTAATAAAATCATTTTTCGAGGATACTTTTAATTTAAGAATATAATAAAGAACTTGTCTCTGAAAAAATAATTCTGATTTGGGTTATGTGAGGCTGCCACATATATTTTATAGGCACGGATCTTTACTATTGCAACCAGGGCCGGACTGGCCATCTGGCACTTCTGGCAAATGCCAGAAGGGCCGATGGCCAGATGGGCCGGTTGCTAGCTGACCGGCCCCATCGCTCAGCGCAAAGACTGTCATGCCAGAATTCCTGCATGACAGTCTGTGTGCTGAGAAATGGGGCCGGCTGTATACTTACTTCCTGGTGGCCGCGCGTCCTCTTCTCCCCTCCTCTTCTATGAATGGATCTGGCTATGTCACATGGGACGCGCACCACGTGATAGGTGCCGTCCCATGTGATAGGAGAGACTGCACAGCGCGCCGCGGAGCGCACAAGGTAAGGAGGGAGGGGGGGGTAGTTTATGTGCCAGATTATGTAAAGTATGTGGGTGCCAGGGTATGTAAAGTATGTGGGTGCCAGGGTATGTAAAGTATGTGGGTGCCAGATTATGTAAAGTATGTGGGTGCCAGGGTATGTAAAGTATGTGGGTGCCAGGGTATGTAAAGTATGTGGGTGCCAGATTATGTAAAGTATGTGGGTGCCAGGGTATGTAAAGTATGTGGGTGCCAGGGTATGTAAAGTATGTGGGTGCCATATTATGTAAAGTATGTGGGTGCCAGGGTATGTAAAGTATGTGGGTGACAGGGTATGTAAAGTATGTGGGTGCCAGATTATGTAAAGTATGTGGGTGCCAGGGTATGTAAAGTATGTGGGTGCCAGATTATGTAAAGTATGTGGGTGCCAGGGTATGTAAAGTATGTGGGTGCCAGATTATGTAAAGTATGTGGGTGCCAGATTATGTAAAGTATGTGGGTGCCAGGGTATGTAAAGTATGTGGGTGCCAGATTATGTAAAGTATGTGGGTGCCAGGGTATGTAAAGTATGTGGGGTGCCAGGGTATGTAAAGTATGTGGGTGCCAGATTATGTAAAGTATGTGGGTGCCAGGGTATGTAAAGTATGTGGGTGCCAGATTATGTAAAGTATGTGGGTGCCAGGGTATGTAAAGTATGTGGGTGCCATGGTATGTAAAGTATGTGGGTGCCAGATTATGTAAAGTATGTGGGTGCCAGGGTATGTAAAGTATGTGGGTGCCAGATTATGTAAAGTATGTGGGTGCCAGGGTATGTTAAGTATGTGGGTGACAGGGTATGTAAAGTATGTGGGTGCCAGATTATGTAAAGTATGTGGGTGCCAGGGTATGTAAAGTATGTGGGTGCCAGATTATGTAAAGTATGTGGGTGCCAGGGTATGTAAAGTATGTGGGTGCCAGATTATGTAAAGTATGTGGGTGCCAGGGTATGTAAAGTATGTGGGTGCCAGATTATGTAAAGTATGTGTGTGTGACAGGGTATGATTATAGTGTGTACGTGTGTGACAGTGAAAATATAGTATGTTTTGTGTGTGACAGGGTATGACTATTGTATGTGTGTGGGGGCCGGCGTATGACCATAATGTGTGTGTGTGTGTGGGGGCCGGTGTATGACCATAATGTGTGTGTGGGGGGGTCAGTGTATGACCATAATGTGTGTGTGGGGGGGTCAGTGTATGACCATAATGTGTGTGTGTGTGGGGGGGCCGGCGTACAACTATAATGTGTGTGTGTGTGGGGGGGGGGGATCGGTGTATGACTATAATGTGTGGATGGGGGGGTCTTAATATAATGTGGGAGGTAGGCTGGTTAATCTAATGGTGAATTGCAGGTAGGGGCTAATTATTGGGTGCTATTCAATTTGTGGGGGAATGGAGGGGCAATTTAATAGTGGGGCCTATCAATTTAAGATGGGGTGATTGGATTTTTAATTTAATGCTGGGGTGGTTTGGGAGCTATTAATTGAATGTGGGGCTGTGTGTGGAAAATGAGGTCTATTTATTAAATGTGATTATGAGTTATTTAATGCCTGGGGTGGTTGTAGGAAATGGATATATTTATTAAACTTAAATGCTATTTAATTTCTTGCTGGGGTTGTTTTGAGAGAGGAAAATATTTTTATTTATTAAATGGGAATGCTATTCAATGTCAGGGCTAGTTGGAGGGAAATAGATTTATTTATCAAATGTGAATACTAGTATTTTAATGAGTGGCTGCAGTGAGGCCTAATTTTAAAACGTGGATGCTATATTGATTTAACACCAGGGCTAAATTTCATTTACTCATGTACTTTTTCTCCTAATAGGGCATCCAACATTCCAGGATCCAGACAAGCAGCAACTGATCTAAAGACACCAGCAGCCACAAGTGGTGACTATGACAAGACAGGTAGGAGAGACCAGGACAGTCTGCCAACTGTTCTGAATTTGGTTGGTGACTGTCCCGCTTAGTCAGGATTTGGTCTGACTACAAGAACAGTTGGGAGATATGTCCTACTTCACACTGTACTGCTTGTTAAGGCAGAACTGCGTGCACCTAACAGTAGTGCACACAGTATTGCCTGTGTATTTGTCAAAAATTTGTCTAGTAGCCAAATTACATTATAGGAGCCCCTATGACTTAAGTGCCGGGCCCCCGAGCCTTAATCCAGTTCTGGTCAGCAGGAGGAATTTGTGCTCCCAGTTCCGCCCAGGACACAGCCTGCAGAGCAAGCCGAGGAGCTCTAAGTCTCATGAGATTTATTAATCTCGTGAAACTAAGAGCTTCCCTGCTCACTCTACAGGAATGTCAGCAGCATCAGAAGCATAGATAAGTACAGTGGGCTGGGGGTGTCATAATGTATCTGGGGGGGTGGCGTAATGTGGATGGGGAGGGTCTGATAAATGTAATGTTTTATTATAATGTATGTATCAACGCACCATTTTGACCACGCCCCCAACATAATGTAGCTACGCCCTTGGCGGCACCGCCACTGCACTGTCGCACACATTTTTTTCAACAGAGGTGGGCCTGTGTGCTTTAAATGCCAGGGCTGATTTTTAGTCCCAGTCCGGCCCTGATTGCAACTGTGCAATGAAGCCTAGCTGGAAATCCCAGCCTGGGATCGTAACGTGCAGCCGGAGTCAACTTTGTTGTGAGCGATTGCGTACAGTGCAAAGACAGCATTGGCAATTGACTCTTTGGAAACAGCATTGTCAGTTAAAAGGCAGAGGAAGAGAAAAGACTGGCAGATGAGTTTATAGATGAAGGAATTTCCTCAAATTCTCTAGCTGATTTTCAAGTAAATGTGTTTAACCTAATATTTTACAAAAATTTGTTTGTTTCATTGTCCATGAAACATATATTGTTAGAATAAATGCCTGCTTACATATTGTGTAACTAGTATAGTGTGATGTAAATTTAGGATATCAAATAGGCTTTTAACCCCACATACATTTAAATCTCTTGCCAACCCTCCCAAACCAACCCCTCTGACTTCTGTCAATGGCCAAAATCTTGCTTTCTAATTCATCTACTCCCTTCTTATCCTCCTACTCTACTACTTGTCCACTATATATTATACTCTCACATATCATGTCTCCTGTGCTCTTCTTCTAAACTTTAATTAAAATATTTAATCTCCCTCTCTACTGGTATCTTTCTATAATTATTCAAGCATGCAATGATTACTTCTATTCTAAAAACAGCAAATTCTGATCCTCTCACTTAAACTCTGTTTCAGATTAACGTCAACTCCCATGCGCCTCCAAGCTTCTTGAAATGCTTGCCTACAGTTGCCTCACATGCTTTCTTTCCTTCACAAGTTATTGTAAGCCTGCAAGCAGGGCCGGATTAACTGCAGGGCTTTATGAGCTATAGTCCAGGAGCCTCTGGCAGCTGGGGAGCTCCTAAGAAAGATCTGCCGGCAGTGTTACATATATATATTTCTTTTCATACTGCCGGCGATCACTGTCAGTGCATGCATGGGGCGCCCTACACTGCTTAGTGAGGAGGTCACATGAGACTGTGATCTCACGTGACCTGACCACACTAAGCAGTGCAGGGCGCACCATGCCTGCACTGACAACAAGAAGAAAGAGGTGCTGCTGGAGAGGAAGAAGACAGCAAGTAGGTATGTAAAATATATTCCAGCGCTCCCTATTATACCCCAATATCTATAGATTAATGTACCCCAGTAAGGGGCATACATCGCTTGACAAATGGGTCCTCACAGTACCCCTAGTCCAGGTGCCTACAGTGTCTTAATCCAGCCCTGCCTGCAAGCAGGACCCTCTTACCTCTTTGTCTAACTGTTAATTACCGGTGTCATTTTATTGTAGTGCTTGTTCCCAAATGTAAAAGTTAAAGAAAAAAATTGAGTTCATTAGTGCACTTCAATGAGATTGCTGCTCGATTAAGTCCTGTATTGACCATACACCAGTCAATAGAACATAATTATAGCTTGAAAAAAGAATCAGAACAACAAATCAAGCACTATCCCTTTTATATATGCTAAATAGATAAGTAAAAGATGGTAATACTTAGATTTTGTGATGAGTTGGAAGATTTCCATGTATTTCAAAAAGGGCGATCCACAATATGTAAAAGACAAAAAAAACCCATACATAATAATAGTGCAATCCTATTAATACAAGATAACAGTGTCGTATATAATTCAATAGAGTGGTAAAGATAGCAGAGTCCACATAGATCTCCAAAGTACTGGTCCTCTTTTGTGGGAAAATGTACACCACACAAACTTGTATAAGTGCCTTCATAGTTTCAGACATAAATAAATCACCCTTTCTTGTGAGATTTCCCTCTTAGTATTAGGCTTACTGGATCTATACTTGAAGTTCGTATCTCTGTACAGTGCAGATAGAAACAATCTGCAGACAGAAAGTATTTATATCTTCAATGGGAACTGTACCAGATGTCAAAATGTCCTCAAAGGTATTGGATACCAAGAAGATACAAAATAAGGCAATCTAGTATAGTATGTTTTTGTTAAAATGCAAAAGCGATTATTTTATTAAAAAACACTAGACATACAAACTTGACAAAAAACAGAACATAGAGTGCATGTACTCTATATTCTGTTATGTGCCTCTTATCTTTCTAGATCCTACCAGATCTAGAAAGATAACAAGTGCATCACACAAACAGTTGTTCAATCCAGGGACTATGTGATAGCCGATTCCTCTGAAAGATGTAGAATTCTCGGTAGGTGTACCTATAGCACATAACTTGCACTTTCCAACACGTTTCGGCCCAAATTGAGGATCTTTTTCAAGGTGAGTGTGAGTATAGTACATAGGGATCTATTTATAGTGCCCAGTACAATCACATGATTCAAAAGGTCAACATGCTAATACATTATCCTCAAGTGCAAAACCAATGCAAAGTTAACATATCAAGCACTTACTCTAATACATAACTCATATGTATCTACATGAGTAAAATATTCTGTTAATATATGTATCTATAAAAACGGGGTCAATTTTATTCCTTATGGAAAACAGGTAGATAAAATTCATATAAATGATTCATTATTAAAGTTTATCAATATTCACCCAAATAAGTCATATAACTATAATACAGGTAAATTTCATAAATGACATTAGGGGGTAAATGTATGAATCTCCGTATTCTTCATCTCCGGCGTGTTCAGCCTCTTCAGTGCTTAAATTTAAGGCGGCGCTGCATTGTAAAGGGAAACTTCCCTTTACAATGCAGCGCCGCTTTAAATTTAAGCGCTGAAGAGGCTGAACACGCCGGAGATGAAGAATCCGGAGATTCATACATTTACCCCCTGATCTCAATAAGAGGGAAAAGAAAAACGATCATTGTAGAAAGGACGCTGATTCACGTGGCTTTCTGTTTGTATTTCAAGTCTGATTTTGGTTCCCTATCTTTAACATGGAGTACAGCTTTCACACTATCAACTATACTGCATGATCCAAGCCTCGTTCTCATTTTTATTCTTTTTAATGCATAACAGTCTGCTTCTTCATTGCTGCCCTATTAGACTAATAGGTGTAATGTCATCAACTTAAGGATCCAATTCCAAACCTCCTTTCGAATTCCATCTTCGAGGTATATTATAGATATGTTACAAAGTCCATTTATTGTAGAGATGGGCGGGTCCGGTTCTCCGAGAACCGAACCCACCCGAACTTTGGGTATCCGAGTACCGAGCTGAGCAGCTCGGTACTCTCCCGCCCGTTCCAAATCCAAATCGAGGCCGAACGTCATTGTGAGGTCGTCGGATCTCGGGGCTCGGTTCTCGCGATACTTCAACTTTATAAATACACGCCTCCACAGCAATCCATCGCCATTTGACAGAGGGAGAGAGCAGGGTGTAGTCATAGGCTAATTAGAGCAGGGACAGAGAATACAATATTGTTCTTGCAATTGCTCTAACCAAAATCGCTAGTGCAGAGAGGAGGATAGAGGTTTATTATTTTTTCTTCATATTTGGCACTCCCCAGTGCTTTTGGGGTGTCCCTCATAATTGTGCATAAATATTTCTGGCTGTCAAAAGTTATATCTGTCAGCAGTATCTACTAAATAATTTTTAGCACTCCTCAGTGCTTTTGGGGTGTCCTCCCTAATTGTGCATTAATATTTCTGGCTGTCAAAAGTCATAACTGTCAGCAGTATCTACTAAATAATTTTTAGCACTCCTCAGTGCTTTTGGGGTGTCCTCCCTAATTGTGCATTAATATTTCTGGCTGTCAAAAGTCATAACTGTCAGCAGTATCTATTAAATAATTTTTAGCACTCCTCAGTGCTTTTGGGGTGTCCTCCCTAATTGTGCATTAATATTTCTGGCTGTCAAAAGTCATATCTGTCAGCAGTATCTACTAAATAATTTTTAGCACTCCTCAGTGCTTTTGGGGTGTCCTCCCTAATTGTGCATTAATATTTCTGGCTGTCAAAAGTCATATCTGTCAGCAGTATCTACTAAATAATTTTTAGCACTCCTCAGTGCTTTTGGGGTGTCCTCCCTAATTGTGCATTAATATTTCTGGCTGTCAAAAGTCATAACTGTCAGCAGTATCTACTAAATAATTTTTAGCACTCCTCAGTGCTTTTGGGGTGTCCTCCCTAATTGTGCATTAATATTTCTGGCTGTCAAAAGTCATATCTGTCAGCAGTATCTACTAAATAATTTTAGCACTCCTCAGTGCTTTTGGGGTGTCCTCCCTAATTGTGCATTAATATTTCTGGCTGTCAAAAGTCATATCTGTCAGCAGTATCTACTAAATAATTTTTAGCACTCCTCAGTGCTTTTTGGGTGTCCTCCCTAATTGTGCATTAATATTTCTGGCTGTCAAAAGTCATATCTGTCAGCAGTATCTACTAAATAATTTTTAGCACTCCTCAGTGCTTTTGGGGTGTCCTCCCTAATTGTGCATTAATATTTCTGGCTGTCAAAAGTCATAACTGTCAGCAGTATCTACCAAATAATTTTTAGCACTCCTCAGTGCTTTTGGGGTGTCCTCCCTAATTGTGCATTAATATTTCTGGCTGTCAAAAGTCATATCTGTCAGCAGTATCTACTAAATAATTTTTAGCACTCCCCAGTGGTTTGCGCTCAGAATGGATTCAAAGTTGTCCACATATGATCTGAATGAGCAACCAGGTTCTGTCACCAGTCCTGATGTTAGTGTTCCCAGTACGTCATCTGACCAAGGCGATGTCAAACAACAGAGTGTTTTCAAATTAGTGCAAAAAACAAAAACCCAAAAAAAATTTACTGTATTGAAGCGAAAAAGAAGTGTAACTGAGCAAAAGTTAAGTGACGATAAAGAAAAAATTGCAAGCATGCCATTCCACACACGCAGTGGCAAAGAGAGAATGAGGCCTTCACCTTTGGCTATTAGTGGCAGATCCCAAAAAGTTACCCAGCCTACAATTGGTGCACAACTACTGTTACGCGTCAAAGCCGAGCTGCAAGATAACAGTGAGGCATTACAGGAGAATATTTGCTCTGATTCACAAATGACAACAATCCCTGTGGAGAGTCCATCCAACAGTGGGATGTCTAATCGTGAGCATTCTGCTGATGTGTGCCTTAATAGCCCGAGTGTAGCCGGTGATACCCAAATTGAGGATGCCACTTTGGAATTAGAAGAGGATGAGGGGGAGATTTGTGTAGGCGACGAGGGTGCTAATGATGATGTTGATGATTATGATGCAGACAGATACCAAATTGCCTTTCTCAATTTCTATTTATATTCTAGATTATATAACGGCTGAATAGTTTTCTATTTTACTCCTAGTGGAGAGAGGATCTGATGCAGACAGATACCAAACTGCCTTTGTCCATTTCAATTTATATTGTACAGTATATAACGGCTGAATTTATTAGTATTTTATACAAGTGGAGGGGGGCCTAGAGAGACAGAAACCAAACTGGCTTTCTCCATGTCAATTAATATTGTACAGTCTATAACGGCTGAATTTTTTGGTATTTTATACAAGTGGAGGGGGGCCTAGAGAGACAGAAACCAAACTGGCTTTCTCCATGTCAATTAATATTGTACAGTCTATAATGGCTGAATTTTTTGTTTTTTTAAAAAAGTGGAGGGGGCCTATAGAGACAGAAAGCAAACTGTCTTTTTCCATTTCTTTACATATTTAACTATAAGTGTAGGGTGTAATATAGATTCAAAGACGATGGCTGCATTGCCAATATGCATAGATGGAGAGGAAGACAATCTGTTTTGTGTGTAGAATAAATGAAGGCCTTCCAACGAAGAATTAAACTGTTTTTTTGGATGATTTATTACCTCAACAATTAGATTACTTATCTCTAAAACAGTTGGAGCACTAAATTGGGTTATTTTAGGCACAAAAACATGTATTTTCCAACAAAATAGCAAAACAAAACCAAACAAAACCAAAACCAAAACCAAAACACGCAATGGCGGTTTTGCAAAACCAAAACCAAAACCAAAACACGACGGTAATCCAGATCCAAAACCGAATCCAAAACCAAAACACGGGGGTCAGTGACCATCTCTAATTTATTGTTGCTATACACTATATACAGTAATAAAAACAAAATTATCTATATAAAATTCACGTTTCCCCCACTGAACAATTATGTTTCATCTTAAAGTGCAAAGATAGAGGCATTGTCATATCCTATTTTGATGTTGCGCAAATCTTCATATAAACACTTCATAAGGGGTTGTGTTGTTCTCAATACATAAAATAAACCACACTTGCATTCTAAAAGATACATTTCATTTCTAGAATTACATGATATAAAATGTAGGGATGTGCACCGGCGACTTTTGAGGTCTCGTGTTTTGTGTTTTGGATCCGGATTTTCATTATTTTTGGGGTTCGGATTTGTCTCGCAAAACACTTGACGAAAGGTCTCGGTTCGGATTTAAGGTTTTGGATTAGGATTTTTTTTGAAAAAAACATAAAAAGTTTAAAAATCAAGTTTTTGGGCTTATTTTCACTCCTACGCTATTATTAACCTCAATAACATTCAATAACAAGCATTTCCACTAATTTACAGTGTATTCTGAACACCTCACAATATAGTTATTAGTCCAAAACGTTGCAACGAGGTATCTTTCTGGACTGCGTAGAGGAGTGGGTCACCACAATATATATAATAAGAAAACCATCAACTTGTATGATTCGCACCAATAAATGTACCTGGACTGCGTAGAGGAGTGGGTCACCACAATATATATTAAAAACCCTGAACTTGTATGATTCGCAGCAATAAATGTAACTGGACTGCGTAGAGGAGTGGGTCACCAAAATATATATTAAAAACCCTGAACTTGTATGATTCGCAGCAATAAATGTACCTGGACTGCGTAGAGGAGTGGGTCACCACAATATATATAATAAGAAAACCATCAACTTGTATGATTCGCACCAATAAATGTACCTGGACTGCCTAGAGGAGTGGGTCACCACAATATATATAATAAGAAAACCATCAACTTGTATGATTCGCACCAATAAATGTACCTGGACTGCGTAGAGGAGTGGGTCACCACAATATATATTAAAAACCCTGAACTTGTATGATTCGCACCAATAAATGTACCTGGACTGCGTAGAGGAGTGGGTCACCACAATATATATTAAAAACCCTGAACTTGTATGATTCACACCAATAAATGTATCTGGACTGCGTAGAGGAGTGGGTCACCACAATATATATAATAAGAAAACCATCAACTTGTATGATTCGCACCAATAAATGTACCTGGACTGCCTAGAGGAGTGGGTCACCACAATATATATTAAAAACCCTGAACTTGTATGATTCGCACCAATAAATATACCTGGACTGCGTAGAGGAGTGGGTCACCACAATATATATTAAAAACCCTGAACTTGTATGATTCGCACCAATAAATGTACCTGGACTGCGTAGAGTAGTGGGCACTGGGCACCACAATAAAAAATATATAGAAAACCTTCAACATGTCTGCATTACACCCAAAAATAGTATCTGGACTGCATAGAGGACTGGCCACTGGCCACCACAATATAATATATAGAAAACCTTCAACAGGTCAGAATTACACCCAAAAATAGTATCTGGACTGCATAGAGGACTGGCCACTGGCCACCACAATATAATATATAGAAAACCTTCAACAGGTCAGAATTACACCCAAAAATAGTATCTGGACTGCGTAGAGTAGTGGGCACCGGGCACCACAATAAAAAATATATAGAAAACCTTCAACAGGTCTGCATTACACCCAAAAATAGTATCTGGACTGCGTAGAGTAGTGGGCACTGGGCACCACAATAAAAAATATATAGAAAACCTTCAACAGGTCAGAATTACACCCAAAAATAGTATCTGGACTGCATAGAGGACTGGCCACTGGACACCACAATATAATATATAGAAAACCTTCAACAGGTCAGAATTACACCCAAAAATAGTATCTGGACTGCGTAGAGTAGTGGGCACTGGGCACCACAATAAAATATATAAAAAACCTTCAACAGGTCTGCATTACACTGCACATACGGCTGCTCCTCCATCCTCTCCATCATATACATGTTGGAGTTTCAGCGTGTGAAAACCTCTTGTTTTTGATAATGTCAGTGCATTTTGAATATTTTTCAATTTGCCCCACACCACTGAATGTACTTTATCTATGATACGCATCTATCTATCTTGACTGCGTAGTGTGGTGGCCCCGGTACTTAATTTGGTACCGAGGCCACAATATAATTAAAAAACCCTCCACGGGTCAGAATTCCAACAAAAAAGGGTATGGACTGCGTAGTGTGGTGGCCCAGGTACACAATTTGGTACCGAGGCCACAATATAATTAAAAAATTGGGCAACAACTGTCACCATTGTTTAATATCTGATACACCTAAATATGGACTGCACAGTGGAGTGGCCCCGGTAGTAAATTTGGTGCCGGGGCCACAATACCTCCTCCAACTTCCAAGTGTAGTGTTTATAAAGACAGACAGCGTCGAAGTGTTATTAGTTGACTTTCTTAACCCTAAAATTGTCCCTGTTGCAAATATTCGTGCAATGGACAGTTACTTTTTTATTGAAAGACTCAAGCTTTCAAGTGTAGTGTTTATAAAATATAAACAACAATACAGTAGTTTTAGAGCACGTCAATACCTCTTGTTTTAAATTATGACAGGGCATTTTACTTTTGGTTTAATTTCTTGAATTTGTTTATATTTGGTTTTACTTTTTGAACATGGCAAACGACTGTTGAATGGTCATATAATGCAAAAAAAAAAGTTCCAAGATGGAATTGTCCTTGGGCCCTCACACCCACCCTTATGTTGAGGTAATGCTGCACCACCAAATTAATGGTGTGGGCAAAACATGGGACGTGCTGGAAATTGCCCATAATTAATGCCCGCACAATGTTACTGGCATTGTCTGACACCACAAATCCCCATGAGAGTCTAAGTGGGGTAAGCCACTGGGAGATAATTTCCCTCAGTTTCTCTAATATGTTGTCAGCGTTGTGCCTCTTATTAAAGCCTGTAATACACAATGTTGCCTGCCTTTGCACGAGCAGCCATTTTGTAGTTGCTGCTACTGATGCAGCTGTTGCTGTTGCTGCGGAAGGGGATGCATCTACCCAGTGGGCTGTCACAGTCATATAGTCCTTCGTTTGCCCAGAACCACTTGTCCACATGTCCGTGGTTAAGTGGACAGTGGGTACAACCGCATTTTTTAGAGCACTGAGGACACTTGATCGTACTTCTCTGTACATTTTTGGTATCGCCTGCCTAGTGAAGTGGAATCTCGACGGGATTTGGTACCGGGGACACAATACCTCCATCAACCCTCTAAATCCCACTCCACTGATGGCGGACACCGGGCGCACGTCTAACACCAACATTGCAGTTACAGCCGCAGTTATACGCTTTGCAATAGGGTGACTACTATCGTATTTTGTGGTCATGGCAAACGACTGTTGGACGGTCAATTGTTTTGTGAAAGACTTAGCGGTCTTACGACTTCCCCTCTGGGAAGATGACCGACTAACAGCAGCAACAGCAGCAGTGGCAGTAGTAGGCGTACCGCTGCAGGATTCCTCGGATGAATCCCGTATTGAGGAGGACTCAGTCTGGCTGCTGACTTGGGCTGCAGGACTGAATCTGATGGAGATTGTGGAGGAAGTTGACGAGGAGGGTGTTGCTGGTGTGTATCCAACTGGACCACGGGATTTAGGTGTCCCTGTACCGATGAGGGTCCTAGCCCCAGTTCCTGAACTAACCACTGAACTATGAAGGTTATTCAGGTGACGTATAAGGGAGGATGTTCCTAGGTGGGCAAGATCCTTACCCCTGCTTATTTGAGCTTTACATAAGCTACATATGGCCATACATTGGTTGTCTGGATTTGGATAAAAATAACTCCAGACCGAAGAGGTGCATTTTTTGGTCTTCTGACCAGGCATGACGATGGGCTTTTTCATCCCATGGACATCAGCTGTTTCCCCCCCTGGTGCCTCATTTACAATAACCACATCACCATCCTCATCATCAAGTTCCTCCACAGCGCCAGCTACATCATCAATAGGCTCCTCCCGAGCCACCTCTTCCCGTACAGTGATGGGAAGGTCAGGCTTGACAACCACCAACATCCTTGGACTCGCCTTGGGGATTTGTGATAATTTCTCATTAGAAGGCAGAGTTGTTTGCTGTTTTGTTGCTGACAGCATAACTCTCTTCAATTTTTTGTAGGGGGGGAGGAGGAGGAGGGCTAAGATCCGTGGGTGAAGCTGAACCACTAGTCATGAACACGGGCCAGGGCCTAAGCCGTTCCTTGCCACTCCGTGTCGTAAATGGCATATTGGCAACTTTACGTTTCTCCTCAGATGATTTTAAGTTTCTCTTTTTGCTACTTTTTCTTAACTTGGGCTTTTTGGATTTTACATGCCCGGTACTACGAGATTGGGCATCGGGCTTGGAAGACGACGTTGATGGCATTTCATCGTCTATGTCATGACTAGTGGCAGCAGCTTCAGCATTAGGAGGAAGTGGGTCTTGATCTTTCCCTACTTTATCCTCCAAATTTTTGGTCTCCATTATATGTAGCACAAGATACTGCAGAATGTGTGAACTTGGTAATATTGCACTACCAATGGACTTATACTGCTGGATTGGTTTTGCAAATTTGGTTATAATTACTTTTTTTTTTAAAAAAATAATTTTAATATTTTTTATAACTTTATTTTGATTTTTTAAAAACTTGGGAATAATGGGGAAATAACTATGCCCTTAGAAGCACAGAGCACAGGACACAGCACCACTGGACTGAACAGGACACAGCACAGGACCCAGCAGCACTACGGAACTCAGCAGGACAGAGCACAGGACACAGCACCACTGGACTGATACTGCAGAATGTGTGAACTTTGTAATATTGCAGTACCACTGGACTTTTACTGCTGAATGTGTGAACTTGGTAATATTGCAGTACCAATGGGCTTATACTGCAGGATTTTGTGGTAATTAAAAAAAAATTAATTGGTTTTTGGTATTTTTTTAAATAACTTTTTTTTATTTTTTTAAACACAGGGGAATATTGGGGAAATAACTATGCCCTTAGAAGCACAGAGCACAGGACACAGCACCACTGGACTGAACAGGACACGGCACAGGACCCAGCAGCACCACTGACCTCAGAAGGACAGAGCACAGGACACAGCACCACTGGACTGAGCACAGCACAGCACAGCACAGCACAGCACTGAACAGCACGAGATATAGCAGGACAGAGGACCACCTAACACACCCTCCCTCTACCCTGATCAATGCCCGAGTGAAGATGGCGGCGACTAGCGGGGAATTTATAGGATCCGAGTATCGCGAGATCCGACAACGGGATTATGAGTCAGAGCCTCAGTTTCAGATTTGAATTTGGCGCCAATACCCGGATCTGTCTCGAATCCGACTCGGATCGGCAACGTTCGGGTGGGCTCGGATTTCATAAATCCGAGTGCGCTCATCTCTAATAAAATGGTTAATTTTATATACCTTGGGCCTGATTCATTAAGGTTCTTAAATGAAGAGGATTCTCATTTCAGTCTCCTGGACAAAACCATGTTACAATGGAAGGGGTGCAAATAAGTGTTCTGTTTTACACATAAGTTAACTACTGACTGTTTTTTCATGTAGCACACAAATATCAACTTTAAATTTCAGTGTACAAATAAGCTATCAAATATTTGTGTGTTACATGAAAAAACAGTCAGTAGTTAACTTATGTGTAAAACAGAACACTTATTTGCACCCCTTCCATTGTAACATGGTTTTGTCCAGGAGACTGAAATGAGAATCCTCTTCATTTGAGATCCTTAATGAATCAGGCCCCTTGTCATTAACCCTAAACTCTTGCTTTTTTTTTTCCTCCACACCTATAGAACCCTTTATTTTTTGCTCTTCCTATGTTAGAGTTGCCCACTGTGGCCCCTTTGACCAATTTATCTTTTAGATTTTTCAATCTCGTATATATAAATCGTGCTTTTCTCAGTAGAACTTTTGTTAAAAATTGATCCTTATTAAAAATTGACTAATGTTTTGTAATCACCTTTACAAGCTACATTATCATTTTCTACTCTTCCTTTTGGAAGGAAGAATTGTTGTCTATTAATTTGTTGTGCCTTTTCTCTTGCTAGCTTCAATTCTGTTTGTGCATTATGGATTTCTTAGTGCAGTTTCTCTTTAGATGAAGAAATTGGCTATAGGGAATGCCCCTTTGCCAATTTTGGTGAGGTTGACTGTTATGTAAAATATAAGTATTTGTGTCTGTAGGTTTATTATATCCCTTAGTATTAATTCGACTTTCCTTGATGTATATTTCTAGATCTAAAAAATGTGTAGATACTTGACTGATGTCAAATGTAAAATAAAGGTTCCAATTATTATTATTTAAATCATTGCAGAAAGAGTCCAAAGAGACCTTCCCATAAAAAACATCATCTATATATCTATATCTATATCTCACCTTTGAAATAGAAGTTTTTATTTAGAGTGAACTTGATACCTTCCAGAATAAAACTTTTAAAACCTTCACTTAATTCTGTTTTGTCTAAAAAATATTGTTATGCCTGTATGTTATTGTGTATAAAGAGGTAACGTCTGCTGTGGTAATCAGCATGTTATCATTTAACATGCAAGATATCTATAATATGCCTCGAAAACGGAATTCAAAAGGAGGATTAGAATTGGATCTTTAAGTTGATGACATCACGCCCATTAGTCTAATAGGATGGCAATAAAGAAGCAGACTGCTACGCATTAAAAAGAATAAAACTGAGACCGATGCTTGGATCGTGCAGTATAGTTAATACTGTGACAGCTGTACTCTATGTTAAAGATAGGGAATCAAAACGAGGCTTGAAAAACAAACAGGAAGCCACGTGGAATTGGCGCCCTTGCTACAATGATCATTTTCTTACCCCTTTTATTGAGATCTAATGTCATTTATGGAATTTACCTTTATTATATTTATATGACTTATTTGGGTGAATATTGATACACTTTAATAATGAATCGTTTATTTGAATTTTATCTATCTGTTTTTCAATAAGGAATAGAATTGGCCCCATTTTTATATGTGGGGCAGCACAGTGGCCTAGTGGTTAGCACGTCTGCCTCACAGCACTGGGATCATGAGTTCAATTTCCAACCATGGCCTTATCTGTGTGGAGTTTGTATGTTCTCCCTGTGTTTGCGTGGGTTTCCTCCGGGTGCTCCGGTTTCCTCCCACACTCCAAAAACATACTGGTAGGTTAATTGGCTGCAATCAAAAATTGACCCTAGTCTTTCCCTCTCTGTCTGTCTGTCTGTCTGTCTCTGTGTGTGAGTGTGTGTCTATAGTAGGGAATTTAGACTGTAAGCTCCAATGGGGCAGGGACTGATATGCCTGAGTTCTCTGTACAGCGCTGCGGAATTAGTGGCGCTATATAAATAAATGATGATGATGATGATAGATACAAATATTAATAGAAGTTTTAACTCATGTAGATACAGATGAATTATGTATGAGAGTAGGTACTTGGGGTTGGGTACCATTTAACGATGTTGGTAATACCGACATAGGTTAAACCTACAAGAAAATAGCGATTTAAAGAATGCCTTTTTAAAAATAAAATAATGACTTACAATAAAAATGACAGTGGACATCATCGGCATCCGACTGGTGTCAATGCTGGGAGTTTCATTTCACATCAGTGTTCACAGCGACAGTGATATGACTGTATTTAAAGCGGCAATGCCTAACTCTAAAGTGTAAATGAGATATTAAAGTCGTGGGAGCCTTGCATTGCCGCTTTAAATACAGAGCTATCTGTGTGGCTTTGAAGAGTGACGTAATTTGAAAGTGCCGGCACTGACAGAAATCGGTATGTAGCATAAAGATGCCAAGGATGTCCACTGTAATTTTCATTGTCAGTCATTATTTTCTTTTTGTAGGCATTCTTTAAATCACTATTTTTTTGTAGGTTTAACCTATGTCGGTATAGTGGTAATCATTAATATGACTACCACTGGGTGCTTGATATGTTAGCTTTTCATTGGTTTTGCACTTGAGGATAATATATTGGTATGTTTGTCCTCTTGAATCATGTGTTTGTAATGGGCACTATATATAAATCCCTATGCACTATACTTGACCCTCAATTTGGGCCGAAACGCGTTGCAAAATGCAAGTTTAGTGCTATATGTCTGATTTGGGGTCTTAAGCCTGTATACGCCACTTGGTGGTATCATATCACCTTGCATCTCCTGCTCGTCAAAATTCAGCATTCTAAATCCTGGGACAAAGTGTGACTTCTGTCTGCTGTACAGGAGGCTGCCATCTTGGGTGAGACATTTACTAAACATCCTGCTGAGTCTGAACAGCTGATCTCATCCACCAATTAGCTTCCTCAACAGACTATAAGAGTCTCCTACTATACTCAGCTACTTGCCAGTGCAACACTTCCTAGTTCCTGGCTCCAGTTCACCACTATTGCTGTGTATTGCTGCTTCATCCCGTTTGCTGTGATACGAGTGATATGAGGTTGCCACCACTGTATATTCACTGCCTGATTTCTGAGTCTTCCAAGTCCCAGTTGTGGTACTATATTTGTGTGAGTTTCTGAGTTCTTAGAGCTATTGAGTCTCTGGTTGTGAGTTCATTACCTCCCTGTTCCCACGGCCAAGTTCCAGTCCATCAGGTCCAGATAACAGTCATTTATTTCAGTACGGAGGACAGTTCAGCATTACTGCTACTAACATCCGATATACAGGAATAGAGTAACCTCTATGAGCAAGACATTCATCCAGCCTCCTAGTTTTCACTACATTCCTGCCGCAGCCAATCGCAAGGGTTCCAAGATGGATCCCAGAAACCCTATTCCCGTGACAAGGTTCACCTACCGAGAATACTACATTTTTAAGAGGAATCGGCTATCTCATACTCCCGGGATTGAACAACTATTTGTGTGATGCACCTGTTATCTTTCTAGATCCTGTAGGAGTAAATGCAATCTATATTCAGTTTTTTTTGTCAAGTTTGTATGTCTAGTGTTTTTTAATAAAATAATCGTTTTTGCATTTTACACTAGATTGCCTTATTTTGTATATTCTTGGTGTCCAATACTTTTGAGGACGTTTTGACATCTGGTACAGATCTCACTAAAGATATAAAGACCTTTCAGAGATACAAACTTCAAGTATAGATCCAGTAAGTCTAATACCGAAAGGGAAATCTCACAAGGAAGGGTGATTTATTTATGTCTGAATCTATAAAGGCACTTACAACGTGATTCACAGTGAATTGCGTCATCATGGCCCCATCCCCTGCTAGAATAGGCTGACAATGACAATGTTCCGCTGAGGGGCATGGCCTAATGACGTGATTCACATGTAACACCTCAGTACATGGCAGCGAGATCTCCCCTCCTGAAGGGGAAATCTCAGAAGTTGCCAAGTATGATTTACAGTCTGCTGGATTCTGATATCTGATTTTGCATCAGCATACTTTTCATATAGTTCTTCATAGTATCCAGGCACATTATAATTGCAATGATCCTCAAAGTCTTTGTTATATCCCTGCATTTCCACAAAGATTTGTCATATTCCTGCATTGTCATTTGACTATTTGACTGTGACTTAAGCCTGCACTACCTCAGAGTCTGTGTTGTCACCTGTCTTCTTTTGATTAATATCCAGTGTGCTTGTGCTCAGACCATCATTATGTGCAGTAAACGGCAATAAACGATATTGTTTTTATTACACCATAAGCTCATAATTCCTTTCAATTTCTAACACTCATTCCATGAGAGCATAGGAAAATCGTGGCGATGTGGCTTGACAAAGTTAGTAGTAAATACTAACCTTCCAATACCCTATTTGCACACAATATAATAATGTAACAAATTGTCATGTACACAAGAGAGAATATTGTCCAGACAGCTGTCATTAAATACGAAATTCACATGTTAACATAAAATGCAATTTATTAACAAACATACAAAGCACAAATTACATTTTATTAAATCTTTTGTTTTCCCCTTTAAGATCAAATGAGAATCTACTTTTCTGCAGTAGTCCACATGGGAATGTCAATTTCCATATGTGTCTATTTTCTATACCCATAATTAAAATTTTAAAGCATACATATGCATGCTTTATTAATATTGTGGGCCTAATTCATCTTTGGATGTAAATCCCGTTGCGTGCCGCATTTTGTGTGAAATTGCTCTGAGCATGCTCAGAAACTGATTTTACACCAGTGAATGCAAGTACATGCAATTCAAGTTCAAACGCAAATGACAATTCTGACTCCCTACAATTTGAAGGGCAGAACAGGGTTAGGAAGGGGCGTATACATGTAGGCAATGTACAGTAAGAGATTGAGCACAAGCACCTTCGTCTGATTAAAGTATTAAGAGTTATTAATGTATTTACATTTTTTTTCTTCGTGTTCTGATGGGACTTTATATTACACATATCCATTGTGCATTTCCTGCAGTGTGTTTTGTCTGTCTGCATATGACAATTACCATGTAGCTAGTGCATACTTATACCTGTATTCAGTGTCGGACTGGGGTATGAAGGGCCCACAGGGGGAATACAATGGAGGAGGCCCACCAGATGGGGTGTGGCCAGCCACTAGAGAGGCATAACCAAACCACTAGAGGGGCTATGATAAGCCAACGAAGGACAGCTAGCACAGTAATGTAGTATAGAAAGAGTGTATATATAAAGAGTGCATAGTCTTGATCTGCCCCTTAGATTCGGCAGACGAGTCACCAAAAAACTCGGCATTGTCCCACTAAAATCAGAACATTTGACAGACTATCCTGCTGCCTCCTACCTGTTCTTGTCACTTTCACTACCTGTGACTGTTGGTTTCTTTCGTGGCAGCTTGTCTGGATCTTGGAATGTTGGGGGTCCTATTTGGAAAAAAAAAATGGGTACAGAAAAATTCCAAACAACCCAGGCGTTAAATCAATAGCACCCACGATTAATACTTAGGCCTTCCTCCAGCCCCAACATTAAAATAATAGTATTCCCATTTAATAAATAAACCTATTTCCCTCCCTCCAAACAGCCCCAGCAATAAATTAATAGTATTTATATTTAATCAATATGCCTATTTCCCACAACCATCACTGCCATTGAATAATTCATATTTACATTTAATAAATAGACCTCATTCTCCCAAAACTCACTCCCACATTCAATTAATAGCCCCAAACCCCCCCATCTTAAATTAATAGCCCCCACTATTAAATTAAATTGCCCCACTATGACCCCCAAACAAACAAGCACCACCTACCTCTCACACATGCACATTACATTGCCACAAGCCCCCTGCATCATCACACACATTACATTGCTTAAAGCCCCCTGTGCCATCACATACACATACTACATTGCCACAAGCCCCCTGTGCCATCACACACAGAAACTACATTGCCACAAATCCCCTGTGCCATCACACACACATACTACATTACCACAAACCCCTTGTGCCGTCACACATTACACTGCCACAAGTCCCCTGTGCCATCACACACACACCACATATTACATTGCCACAAGCCCCCTGTGCCTTCACACATGCACACTACATTGCCACAAGCCCCCTGTGCCATCACACACGCACACTACATTGCCACAAGCCCCCTGTGCCATCACAACACACGCACACTACACTGCCACAAGCCCCATGTGCCTCACACATGCACACTACATTGCCACAAGCCCCTTGTGCCATCACACACACATTACTGTGCCACCTTATGATCGTCATGCTGTGCCCCCTTATGATCACACTGTGCCCTCCTTGCTGCTCCCCCCTTCACCTGGCCCCCCTACATCACACTGTACCATGCAGCTTTTCCCCCCCCGCCCATGTCATCATCACTCTGTGCCATGCTGATTCCACCCTTCATCACTCTGTGCCACGCTGCTCTCCCCTTCATCACTCTTTGCCCCATTGAATTTCCTCCCCCTTCATCACTCTTTGCCATGCTGCTTTCCTCCCCCTTCATCACTCTGAGTCATGCTGCTCCCCCCCCCTCATCACTCTTCTTTCCCCCCTTGCCTTCGTTCCTTTACTACTTGTCTATGGGCTTCCTTCATCTCTTTTCTTCTCTTCTTCTCTTCTCACTGGCTTGCAGGCTTCTCTCTGCGCTGCTCCTCACTGAATATCGAGCGTGACATGATGATGTCATGCCCGACATTCAGTGTGAACGGAGCAGGGAGGAGGAATTAGGGGCGCAACGCCGCAATGAGGTAAGTTTTTTTTAAAAAAATGTAAAAAGTACCTGCTCCCCCCACCAACAGAAGAGGGCAGAGCCGTCAGACAGCGAGGCCCACCGGGGAATAACCCCGACTCCTCCGACCCTGCCTGTATTCTAATGGAAACCTTTCTTGAGATCCGCTTGTACTTGAATACAGGCATATGTGTACAATTTCCAACCAATTTCCATCCAATTTGCATTTAATCTAGTAGTGATAGAAAATAGGGAATACCAATTTTAATATCTAGAAGATCTCTCCTGGGTAAAGTAAGTACAAAATATAGAGAAAAAATAAACAATGTTAAAAGTTAAATCATAGTACTGTTTCGGCCTGTATAACTTCCTTAGACTAGAAGGCTCTGTGTATTGTAGGAGGATACTGTAGGACCCTCAGAGCTTACTAGGTTTTGTGACACCTACAGGAAAGATCAGATTCTAATGGAACAGAAGGAATTCACCAATGACCCCCAGAAGGAAGTATCGGCTTTGCGGATTCTGCCTTGCAGGTAGCGATTCTCCAAGTAGACTCTAATCGCGACTCAGTGGAGAATGATGGATGGAAGTGGATATAAAGAAAATAATGGTCTGCAGATGGGATTACTTGTAGGTGAAGGTATGCTGGGAGGCAAGGAGGCTGGATCAGTGGAGGTGTAAAGGCCTGCATACAGGAGTTCACGGAGGTGCAGGTAGGCTTGGAAACAGATGACTAGATCAGCAAAGTGTAATGGCCTGCGGCAGGTATACACAGAGGTCCAAGTAAGCTTGGAAGCTGGAGACTGAATCAGCAAGGATGTAATGTTCTGCGGCAGGTATACATGGAAGTTCTGGTAAGTATAACAAGAGCCAGGGAAAGCCACGCCCACACAGGTAGAATAGATTCAAAGATGTGGCAATTAATGAATGAACACAGGCACTTTATATATCCTAGCCAATAGAGGACACAAACCAATGAAAAGAAATAGGATATCATAAAAGGACGGGTCTGCACATGTGCAGACCTGGATCAAAGATGGCAGCTCCCAGCAGCCGCAGTGGTAGAACATCGAAGACCAGTGACCCGGGGAGCCCATGTAAGTGCACCGGGCCCCGACCTAATGATTGGCAGGTCTGGTGCATAATAAAGGACATTAGAATGCTCCATGTACCATATAGAGGTCACTAGAATGATCCATGTATAATATAGAGATCACCAAAATGCTCTCTGTATTGTATATCAGTTTCTAGGATGCTCTCTATACCGTATAGCGATTACTGCAATTTTCTGTTTTGCATAGAGGGCTGTACATATTGTATATTAGTTACTAAAATGCTCCCTGTATTGTATATTGGTCACTTGAATGCTTTTTGCATTGTATAGAGCTTAATAGAATGATCTGTGTATTGTATAGAGGTCACTAGATTGATCCATGTATCATATAGAATGCAAAATGCTCTCTATATTTTATATCAATGACTATGATGCTCTCTGAATTCAAAATTGGTCACTAGAATGGACTCTCTGGGTCTGAGTCATTAAGGAGACCAAAGCATAAAAAAGGAGTGAATTTGCACCTTGCAAAACCATGTTGCATTAGAGGGGGAGCTAAATTTAAAATGTGGGGACAGATATATAGTTGGGTAGGGCATGTCCTAGATCACCTTTAGATTTCAGTGTAACAATAAAGTATTTGTAAGTGTGTGCTACATGAGAAAGCTGCCAGTATTTTCCTTATGTGCAAAATAATAAACCATTTTGTACCCCTTGCACTGTAACATGATTTGTCCAGGAGCAAACTTTTTTTTGCTTTGCTCTCCTTAATGACTCAGTTCATCTGTATTGAATAGATGTCACTAGAATTTGCTCTGTATTGCATATAGGTCACTTGAATGCTCAATGTATTGCATATAGGATAGAATAATATCTGCATTCATTAGTCATATGGGGCTGGTAGGTCTTGTATATGACAATTATTCTTGACAATTTTTCATATATTTCATTCATGTAGTTAGAAAAACCACTCCTGTACATTTTTTTATTTGGCCAAAACTTACCAGCCAACCTCTGGTGACACAGTTCATAAGTAATTGTCATAAACTTAAATTTAATTGTTATTTTTCTGGCAATTCAGTGTAGTATTTCAGTCAGTCTGGGTATATCTGTCTCTGCAAAACAGCATCACAGAACATGAGAGATTGCAAAATTTATCTTTGATTATATATAGTTGTTCATTCACTTAAGCAGATCAGTGTTTCTTTATGGCAAACTGTTTAAGTATAAAAAACAAAAAGACAGTTGTTGTCAACACTTATCGTTAACACTGCATATCTGTGTGTGTCTAGCAATATGAAAACATGAGGTATTAGCTAATATTTTGATCAATACATTTAAGCCTGCATCCCAGCGTCAAGGGCACCTGATTATATGCAGGTCCTACACTGACCTATATGCTTTAAACACCATTAAAATGCAGTTAAAATCAGATGTGCTCACATCCCAGGTATACTGGGTTTAAGGTATAAACTTACAAATAATGTGGGATTGTGTTGGCTTTTAAGTGCATTATAAGGAATATATATATATATATATATATATATATATATATATATATCCTGACACATGATACATTAAACATTGTTTTTTATTACGCTATATACACTTTAGTTAAGCTTTTATAGAATATGGTACTGTTTTCACAAGACCTATAATTGATTCATTTTAAAGTTTTGCTAATGGAGACTTTTATCTCCCTGGGGATCCGCAGAACATTGCCTAATTCTTTTAAGTGCTGCTGACAGAAGGGAGAGATCTCAATACTGGATTGATTGTAATGTTTGTCATATGTATATTTCAAAGGAAATCTGTTCCTGGTAACTTCTTACAGGAACTCCATTCCTGCCTTACACTATTCTATTTACTCCCCAATACAATGTGGATTTTTGAATTTTTTGGAGAGTAAAATGGGTGATCTTTAATGTAATTGACAGATGAAATACTTGACGATTATTATATATAATTTTACCTTTTGAAATGGCTATCATCAAACCTACTGCTTACACTTCTCTTGGTGATATTTAATGATGTGATGCTTTGTCTGAATGTTGTGCTAGGATAGTGTTTCTTTTTGTGGCTGTGCCCAATTATCATCTTACCACTTTAGAGAATATTATTACTCTCCAAAGTGAAGCCCTGGATCTAAGAATGTGACAGTGTTTTGTTTTGATTTTTTACTGTATTTTGTAAACTGGTAAATTCAATTTCCAAAGATGGTCTCCTTTTATTTGTGTAATTATTGTTATTTTTTTTTAACTTTTAAGGCTATTGCTGTAAATAGATTACAGCACCTTGCCTTAATTTTTGTAAGCATATAATATTCATTGTTATTATCTGCTACTAATTATATTTCTTATCTATTGAAGAAAAAGAAAAAAAAACAAATCAGACATTTATATTAGCGAGACTTGTGTGTTGTAAAACAGAATAATACACATGAAATATTGGGTGTGTTTGTACTATATCTGAATCTGTTAAGGACATTGTGTTCTATCCTGTCTTACAGAAAGTTTGTGTTGTTAAATTAATAGCATTGCATTGTTTATGCATGTCTCAGGAGTGGCTTGTCCTTTCCATGTGTTTTTTTTCCTTTGTCGTTGGGATTAACTTCCCTATCCATACTGTCAGACCAAGAAAGAAGGCAGATGTTAAGTAATTATTATGGCCATGGTCTTTTTTGTATATCGTGATTTCTTTCTTTTGGATCAGGGTATGATATATTTCTTTAGGATCGGGGACATGTTTAATTTCTTTAGAATTGAATACACTTTATTTATTTAGGATTGGGGCATTATTACTTTATTAAGTTTCAGGACAATAGTTATTTATTTTTTAAGGGGCCCACACTTGTAGTACACATTTCTGTCACTTCAAGTCTAAGTATGCACTGCTATGTGCATGCTGGTGCTTGTAGGTCTACAAGTGCCAACTTGCAAGAACACTCATGGGCTGTGTCATGTGCAAGCTAGTTTTTAGGCATAAACCTGCAATTATGTGTTTGTGAATTAATTTCTAGAAATAGTGTGACATGGCTTTCAGAGAAGCTGTTTAAATCAATGTGTTTTGTTTATGTTAAACTACCCAGAGGAGGTTGGTAGATAAGGGTAGCTCCTTGTACCATTTATGGCAGATCGCAAATGTGAAAGCCTTTGAGGATATCTCTTTCAAGACAATGAAATCTAACACATGTTTGGGAGGCCCCAGACATGCCCGACTGCAGAGACCGGGTTGTATGTTAATGACAGATTCAAGCTGAATAGGGTCACAGGAAAATATCATATCATTTTCTCCAATGTCATACTTACCAGAGGCATGTGTGGTATGCAGATGAAGAAAAACTTATGACATGTCGTGTGAAGGTAAAATCATGTTTGTAAGTCATACTCGTGAAAAGTTAGGACAGAGTGGCAAAAACCTGATTTAAATTTCTAGGGCAGAATCATAAAACCCTAATTTGCATTATACAGTCCTGTTGGTTCTGACCTCGCAGGAAAGGGGGCTGGGGGCCCCTGCATCTTGGTTTTAAAACTGTAGTGTAAATGTATGTTTTGGTTCACTCTTGGGGAGTCAATTTCAGATTGAAGAGCGTCCCATTTTTCCTGCTTCTCCCAGCACAAGAAACTTGATTATAAGTGAGGTATCAATTCTGTGTTTTATCCTTTTTGTTTTATAAGAAATAATTGCGTTATATTTGTATGCCTTTTTATTAACTGTTTTATCTTAAGCATTGTGGATGTATTTTCCATATTAAATTGCACATAATAAGTTCAAGTCTCTGTGTTCTTACGAATTCACGCTACAGTTTGGTCAAGACGCTACATAATTGAAACGGGGAGAACATTATGGTTTAAGTGAACTCTGATTAAAGTAAATTGTGCTAGATTAATACTAAGGAGAACAGAAGGCTTCCTAAATAAGAGTGTCAGCTCTTGTCAGAAAAAACCTTGGTGGTGGCATAGTTAGTACCACAAAGCTAGTGTGTGGCATAGATAGGGAAGGATTTTATCATTTTAGACAGACCAGGTGGTTGTTTTTTTTGTTAACCCTGTGTCACACATGCATCACGCAGGCTCAGGTGAGTGCTCTTCGTGACAGGCTGTCAGTGAATGCTGGAACTTGTAGTGTAAGTATATTTTCACAGTATTCCCCTGGTTATCAAACACCAGGTGTACCAGGAGAGGCCCAGTGCTTCTCAGCACTGGGAAGGTACTTTTTAGACGCAGGAGTGATCTTTTAATGCACCCTTAGAGGACTAGGCCCAATGCTTAGCTTTTAGAAAATGGAAAGGGTGAAGATCTTTTTTTTCATTTTTTTCTTTGTACTGTCAGAACCACATATATAATTTTTGACTAATAAGTGGTGGTTTGACAGATTGCTTAATTTGTATGCTCCTCAATGGAAAAAGTTGGGATTGTTATTTCAGATCATCAGTTTTGATTTATGTACTTTGATGTGTATCTTGACCTTTAGTAAATCGCACAGTTTACAAACCACACATCTGAGCACATGAAAACAAATACACCGTTTGAGAAACTGCACTTTAGTAAATGTACCTCAATGTTTCAATTTGACCAGACAGAATGTAGGATTTGTGTTCATGTTTCCAAGCACTGCTTGCGGGGGTTTGGTGCCCTAATGAGGCCGTCTCAGTAACAAATTAATTATTAATTTTTTTTAAATTCCCCCACCCGACGGAAGGGGGTGGGTATTGATTATCGGGGCCGGGCCCCATCAATGGCCTAATTTAGACAGACAGCCAGACAGCCAATCAGACTATATTTTATTTTTACTTTATTTTTATTTTCATTTTTTTTTTCATTTTCATATTTATTTTTATTATTTTTATTTTATGTTCATTTTTATTTCTATTTTTATTTAAGTTTATCTCTATTTTAATTTTATTCTTCCTATTTTTTTACTTTTATTTTTATTTTTTGTTTCATTTTATTCTAATTTTTACTTATATTTTGTTTTTATCTTTATATTTATTTTAATTTTTTTATCTTTATTTTTATTTTCATTTTCATTTCTATCTTTCAATTTTGACTTATACACATCAGTCTGAATTGTCATAAATAGACTGAATATGGTGTTAATTTTATTGTGTCAATAAAGTTGTTTTTTATTGCTTGGGAAGCTATAGAGTATTTATAGCCCCATCCTTACCATTAAGATCATCCTTGATAAACTCCGTTAAAGGGATGAAGCGCGTAGGATTCAAGGAAAAGTACACTGAAAAAGTTTTACCCTTGCCGGGATCCTTCCACTTCCGCTTTGCATTCCGAGTACGGTTCAACGTTGGAAGACACCAGCTGCAGGGAAATGATTAAACATTGCTTTCTCAAGAAGAACCATCAGGATATTTGAACATTCCAGCAGCAGATTGAAACAAGAATATAGGGACAGTGGTAGGGTAATCTTTTTTTAGTGTTTTATTGGGGCTTTATGCCTCCCGATGCTACGATCATCTTTTCCCAACAGAGCTGTAACCATTTACGCAATTAGAGTGTGATGTATTTGCTAGATGTTACATATACCTTCTGATTTTGTTATTATCAGCTGCCTCTTTTACATTGCGCTTCTAATTTTTGTTGTTCTTATATTTATTGTATACAGAAGTTGCGTTTACATTTATACATTTCACGGAAAGCACACACTATTTTATCTATAGCCAATCAGACTGGTGCCAAGCTGCCTGTCGTTTCACAGCGCGGTGGCTGCAGAGCTTTTAGTCTCGCAAAAGTAGACTAAGGACCTTCCTACTGTCAGCAATAAACCTCAATCAATGGATATCAGCAGGCAGCAGCTAAGTACAAGGGTCTGGGGGTGGGAGTGTTATATGTTTGTGATTGTGTGTGTATGTGTGAATGTATGTTTGTATATACTATTGTCTATGTATGTATATGGTAATGTGTGTGTATGTAACTATGTAGGAAACTGATGTGATCTGATGTTTGCTCAGGCCATAAAATACACCCAATACTTTATTTTAGATCCTAATAAAGTTAAGCAGTTATATGTAATTATCTACACTAATGTAGATTAGGATTTTAAATTAAACATTTTGGGTATAAATAATGTTGACGTTTTGAGAGAAATGGGACACATGGAAGCCCAATACTAACTGTTTCCTCATTAACTGTAACATAGGGCCTAATTCATTAAGGCAAGCATCATCATCATCAGCTATTTATATAGTGTCACTAATTCCACGGTGCTGTACAGAGGACTCACTCACATCAGTCTCTGCCCCATTGGAGCTTAGCAGCCAATTAACTTACCAGTATGTTTTTGTAGTGTGGGAGGAAACCAGAGCACCCGGAAGAAACCAATGCAAGTACAGGGAGAACATACAAACTCCACGCAAGCACGGGGTGAATATGCAAAAAAAGGAGTAAATTGCTCCTGGACAAACCATATAACAAAGCAAGGGGTGCAAATTAGTTTATTATTTTTAATGCAAGGAAAATACTGGCTGCTTTTTCATGTAACACACAAATATTTATTTTTGCACTGAAATTTAAAGTTGATCTAGGACATGCCCTACCCCAACTATAAATCTGTCCCCACATTTTAAATTTACCTCCCCCTCCAATGCAACAAGGTTTTGTCAAGGTGAAAATTTACTCATATTTTTGTCTTTGTCATTCTTAATGAATCAGGCCCATAGAGTCTAAATATACCAAAATGTGAGGTTTTTACCAGGTTGTAAACTTTTGGGTTATACTTATACGTGTTGAAGATGGGGTAGAATCAGCGCTCCCTATGTAGTGGTGTGTAGTAGCTGCCACTTGGGAAGGGGATTGGGAACAGGATAGCAGGTAAAGGGGACAAAGTAAAGTTGGTAGGATAAAGGGTATGCTCAACCCTGTAGGCAATACAATTTGTGGTTCCCTGGGCGCTTGTGACTGATAATGGCTAATAAGCATCAATAATGGAATGACCATTTATTAATATAGCCATAAATGCGAGTTGCAACTCATGAATTAACAGACATAGGTTGTGAATGACATACAAATCAACCAAATGGTTATGGATATTTGGACAGGATCATCAGACCAGCTCACTCTCTTCCTTAAACACATCAATTCCAATCACCTAAATCTCCACTTCACTGCTGACAATAGTTCAGAATCCACTAACTTTTTGGACCTCAAAATATACATCGAGAATAATCATTTGGAAACTAAAACTTTTTTCAAAGAAGTGGATTCGAATTCATATATACCCTCAACAAGCGGTCATCATACAAACTGACTGCGAAATATTCCAAAAGGACAGTTTACACGAATTAGACGAAACTGTTCAAAAATAGATGAATTCGATAAGCAAGCTAATTAACTGACACTGTTGCTTTTGATTTTTATCTCGAGCTTGCCTAATCATGGTAATCAGCTCATGTGCTGGTTAGCATTCGGAAGCTTTCTTTCTCTGCAACTAAATACATGTCAATAACTAATTGCAGAAACCAGGGTGTATTCTGTGGTAGTGAGAAATGTAGTGTAGCTTTTTCTGCTGATTTTTTTTCTCTAGTGTTTTTTATTTTGTGTTCTATTGGAATGAGTTGCTTTTTTACTTACAGGTTGACACTCAAAACAAGTTTTCTGTTCTGACAGTTGTTAAAAAGCTGCAAGCAGTGGTCAGGGCCAGCAGCAAAACATCTCACTTAAAAATGTGCATAATAGAAGTCTGGTATTTCTTCTATACCTGTCACACAATTAAACAGTGATTAAACAGCTGCTGAAACACTGCTTACATACTATGAAGAAATTGCAGTAAGCAATTTTCCTGCCAGCACAGAAATACTCAGGAGTAAATTTATCAAGCTGCGAGTTTGAAAAAGTGCAGACTTTGACTATAGCAACCAATCAGATTCTAGTTATCATTCATTTATTACATTCTACAAAATGACAGCTAGAATCTGATTGGTTGCTATAGGCAACATCTCCACTCATTCAAATCTGAAGCGTGATAAATATACTCCTTAGGGTCTTCTTTCCTTGGCTGATTTTCTTTAATTTGCTCAGGCTTGTTGATTTAGCCAAATAAATGGTCTGGGTTCTCTGGAGTGGTAGGTGATGTAAAGGATCATATGAAAGTTAATGACAGATAACTTCCTACAGATGTGTTCTTACTGTTTGAAAGGTGTGCTCTCCATCATGGGGAATAGTAAGTAATGCTGGACTGCAAGCACATGTGGAATGCTTGTGAGTTAAAAGTAATCTAGGGTTTCATATAGTAAGGGTCTATCACGCATCTCACCAGTTTAGTTCCATTCTGATCCTTATGCACATTGGTTTCCCTTGGTTACTGCTATCTGCTGTACAGTCTGGCGATCCTCTATCCGCGGATGCCATCTTGCCAATTATTCTGCACATGCGCAACCCCAGGAACCTTTTTTAACCTCTGCTCCGCAGTGATTGGATGATCACCAGCCAGTTCCCTTTATAAGGGTCCTCCTCCTTTCTATGGGTGTCAGATCATCGGGTCTCCCTACCTGATAGGAAGCATCACCTCTGACTCCTGTTTGTGCTTATATACACCTTTGTTCCTTACTTCGTGGGTTAGGCCGTTCATTCATCGTCTGCAGCTTCACTCATCATCGACCCTGTTCCAGAGTTATAACATCTGTATGGATCTCAGTGCTTCTGTTCTCTGCAGTTCATCGCTTCAACACATTACCTGTTCAGCTTATTCCACAGTCAAGACCTGTTGATCATCGCACAGGATCCGTCCAGTTCCTGAATTTCCATATACCTGACGCTACATTCCATTCTGCCATACAGCTATTTTGTGGTTTTCCAAATGATCTGCTCTGCGCCCCCTAGAGGACCGCGACCTGCGGTTGAGAGCAGCTAAGACCATGTTCCCTTGCAGGAATCCCTGGTGAATACCTCTCTTCCGTTAGACTCCGCACCTCTCTGGGGGTAAACTGTCACTCAAGCAGAGATCAAGACCATTCTCACTATCTGGCTTTCGTGAAAGGGACAAAATGCAACCCACAGATGTTGTAACTTTTTAACAAATTTTGTCTTTGGCTCTTTTTGATTATGTGGAAATAGATTTGTCCAATTCTGAAATTTATACAAATTATATAGATTTGCTGTTGGAGAATACATTTTAAATCATCCTCCAATAATCTCAAAGCTTCAGAACCTGGCAAGATTGTTCTTAATAGTGGAGCAGACCAGTGCTGGTGTTGACAATTTCTATGCCATATTTTGGCCAATTATCAGGGGCAAGTTGGCATCTGCCCCCTGGGCCGGTCCCATAGTGGGCTAACTTGGGTTGGGTCACAGGGCCACCTGCATTTTTTTCCCATTCAAATAGGCTGCTGAGTCGGGTCATGCCTCCCTGGCTAAAATTTGCCAGCCCTCCCCTGCCTATTATCCCCTAACCTCTGAACCAATGGAGTGTGACAAAAAAATGTCAGTTTCTCTATGCCCGAGCAATGTGTGCTGCAGAAGGGACTGAATTACCATTGTGTTCTCCTGTGCAGGTTCTCTTGGCCTCTGGAAGTCTTGTGCTGCTTTTGTAAACACAAGCAAAATATAATCCTGTTGTATGTATGCATTATGCATATTTGGGTTTGCTGAGGTCTGCTTAGTCACTGACGAAGCAGACCTTAGCGAAATGCGCGTCGGTGTTCTCACTGTCTGCACCTTTGCCTCATAACATTATTAAGGCAGCTCTCGCACTATGGACCATATTGCTCCAGTAAACCCACAGTTAGTTTGGAGTCACTGCTAGGTAGATAGCAAATCATTACTGAGCATACAGCCCACTAAATGCTTTCTAACCTCTTCATTCTAGCTGGACAAATATTCAATATGATGTAGCACTTACCCTTGTGTATCAAACCATTGTGCCATAGATTGTAAGCTTGCGAGCAGGGCCTTCTTACCTCTACGTATGTATGTATTACCAGTATTGTTTTTTTACTGATTGTTCCCAATTGTAAAGCGCTACGGAATCTGCTGGCTCTTTATAAATAAATGTTGATGATAATGATGATTTCTCATATATCAGGCAACGATTGAAGCCTCATTGATGATCTGCTAACAGACAGTTTAAGGGATTAACACCTTGTCTCTGAGTGTGTTTGCTTTATAAGAGAGGGCATGTTACAGGTTGTATCCTGAATGGAGGCTGTTACTAGACCAATGGATAGAAGTATCTAGATACGGTGTTAACAGTTAATAGCTATCTCCATCTATATTTATGTGGTTATACTGAATTACGATTCAGAATTATTATGAGCCATTACAATTTTGGAATTTATAGAGCACAAGTCCTTTAGATTATAGATTTATATAGGAGATTTCTTTGGTGCAGACAGCAATTTTATACTCACTTTTGTTTATGCACTTATACTTTGTTTTACATTTCGCTAATTTTAATATTGGATTTTAAACATACTTAATAAAAGTTAAAATTTTAATTCAAGATGTTCTCTTTGATCTAATATATTTATATTGTAGAGTTGATAGTTCACCTTTGTCAGTTCTCTTCCTTCTTTCAAAAATGAAAAAACGTCAGAAGATATCAGAATGTCATCAAGATATGGTATGTCACCACAAATTAGTCTAAGATATCCTGCAGTGCATTGTTAATTAAGCTGCATGAATGTTGCAGTAGCATTACAGAGTCTGGAGGGCTAATAATGCCAATAATAGGCCTAGAAAACAATCTTCTATTCATCCCCTGGTTTAATGCTGATCAAGTGGTACAGCCCCTAAAAATCAAATCTTTGCAAATAACAATCTTTCCAGTAACTCAGGGATCAAAAGGAGAGTATATTGGATTTTAAAAGCAAGGTTATTAATCTCCCTTTTGTCTCCACAAAAAATAAGGCTACTCTACCCAGATAAGTGCCTTAGCTGTATTATCCTTTAAGTATTTATTGAGACCTGGTAACACTTGTTCTGAAAGAGAATAAATCTGGCCAAAGTGTACAGTATTGCAGTTCATAACAGCAGTTACGAAAATCATAAGGTTGATAAGAAGGCAGTTGGCCAGCAAACTTCATTTTGCAGAAATCACAAAAATCTTGAAAGATTTGAGGCAGTCAATCAACTTCCACAATTGTGAGACCCTGTATACTAGAGATGGGCGGGCTCGGTTCCTGGAGAACCGAACCCACCCGAACTTTGCCTATCCGAGTACCGAGCCGAGTAGGCTCGGTACTCTCCCGCCCGCTCGGAATCCAAATCGAGGCCGAACGTCATTGTGAGGTCGTCGGATCTCGGGGCTCGGTTCTCGTGATACTTGAAGATTATAAATACCCCCCTCCACAGCAATCCATCGCCATTTGACAGAGGGAGAGAGCAGGGTGTAGTCACAGGCTGATTAGAGCAGGGACAGACAATACAATTCTGATTCCAATTGTGGTAACAACAATCGATAGAGAAGAGAGGAGGATAGAGGAGTCTTTTTTTTTTTTTCAATGTTTGGCCCTCAAAGTGCTTTTTGGGTGTCCCCCATTATTTTGCCTAAATATTTCTGGCTGTCAAAATTACTATCTGTCAGCAGATTTACAAAATAATTTTTAGCACTCCCAAGTGCTTTTTGGTGGTCACCCATTATTTTGCATAAATATTTCTGGCTGTCCAAAGTATTATCTGTCAGCAGATTTAAAAAATAATTTTTAGCACTCCCAAGTGTTTTTTGGGGGTCCCCCATTATTTTGCATAAATATTTCTGGCTGTCCAAAGTATTATCTGTCAGCAGATTTAAAAAATAATTTTTAGCACTCCCAAGTGCTTTTTGGGGGTCCCCCATTATTTTACATAAATATTTCTGGCTGTCCAAAGTATTATCTGTTAGCAGATTTAAAAAATAATTTTTAGCACTCCCAAGTGTTTTTTGGGGGTCCCCCATTATTTTGCATAAATATTTCTGGCTGTCCAAAGTATTATCTGTCAGCAGATTTAAAAAATAATTTTTAGCACTCCCAAGTGCTTTTTGGGGGTCCCCCATTATTTTACATAAATATTTCTGGCTGTCCAAAGTATTATCTGTCAGTAGATTTAAAAAATAATTTTTAGCACTCCCAAGTGCTTTTTGGGGGTCCCCCATTATTTTGCATAAATATTTCTGGCTGTTCAAAGTATTATCTGTCAGCAGATTTAAAAAATATTTTTTAGCACTCCCAAGTGCTTTTTGGGGTCCCCCATTATTATGCATAAATATTTCTGGCTGTCCAAAGTATTATCTGTCAGCAGATTTAAAAAATAATTTTTAGCACTCCCAAGTGCTTTTTGGGGGTCCCCCATTATTTTGCATTAATATTTCTTGCTGTCAAAAGTCTTATTTGTCAGCAGTATCTAAAACAATTTGTAGCACTACAAGTGCTTTGGGCTCAGAATGGATTCAAAGCAGTCCACATATGAGCAGAATGAGCAACCAGGTTCTGTCACCAGTCCTGATGGTAGTGTTCCCAGTACATCATCTGGGCAAGGCGATGTCAAACTACACAGTGTTTTGAAATCATCCAAAAAAAACACACACCCAAAAAAAATTTACGGTGTTGAAGCGAAAACAAAGTCTAACTGAAGAAAAGTTAACTGCCGATAAAAAAAAATTGCCAACATGCCATTCTACACATGCAGTGGCAAAGAGAGAATGAGGCCTTCGCCTTTCTCTATTAGTGGCAGATCCAAAAATGTAACCGAGCTTACAAGTAGTGCACAACTACTGTTACGCGTCAAAGCCGAGCTGCAAGATAACAGTAAGGCATTAGAGGATAATGTTTGCTCTGAATCAGAAATGACACCAATCCCTGTGGAGAGTCCATCCAACAGTGGGATGTCTAATCATGAGCATTCTGTTAGTGTACCCATGAAGAAGGGCCCTTCAGCAGTTCTGCTGATGTGTGCCTGAACAGAACGAGTGTAGCCGGTGATACACCAATTGAGGATGCCACTTTGGAATTAGAAGAGGATGAGGGGGAGATTTGTGTAGGCGACGAGGGCACTAATGATGATGTTGATGATTATGATGCAGACAGATACCAAATTGCCTTTCTCAATTTCTATTTATATTCTAGAGTCTAAAACGGCTGAATAGTTTTCTATTTTACTCCTAGTGGAGAGGGGGTCTGATGCAGACAGATACCAAATTACCGTGGTCCATTTATTTTTACTTTCTAATTCCACAGTCTATGCAGGCTGCTATTTTTCTATTCAACTACAAGTGGAGGGCGGGGGGGCATAGATAGCCACCAAACTACCGTGGTCCATTTATTTTTACTTTCCAATTCCACAGTCTATGCAGGCTGCTTTTGTTCTATTCAACTACAACCAACTTAAGCAAGAGGTGGTAACTAGGTGGAATTCCACCCTGTACATGCTTCAGAGGATGGAGGAACAGCGCAAAGCCATCCAAGCATATTGCAGAAGCCATGACATTGGAAAGGAGGGGGGATGTATTTCAGTCTTGCACAGTGGGGAATCCGTTCAGTGCTGTGCAAGGTGCTGAAACCATTTGAAGTTGTGACGTGTGAGGTGAGTGCAGACTCTGCTAGTTTGAGCCAAGTCATTCCTTTAATTAGACTATTGGAAAAGAAGCTTGAGAAACTGAAGGAGGAGCTGAAAGCAAGCAATTCAGCAAAGTATGTTGGCCTTGTCGATCAAGTACTTCATTCGCTTCCCAATGATCCTCGAGTTATTAAGATCTTGAACTCGGATCAGTACGTTTTGGCCACTGTGCTTGATCCAAGGTTTAAGACCTACATTGAGTCTTTACTTGTAAATGAGCGAGATGTGAACTGTTGCAAGGAGCTGTTGCTCAGCAAGTTGGCCGCTGAACTGGGCCTCGGCTTGACTACATGTCCTCCTTCACTTTCTCAAGCTGCTGCTGCTCGTAAAAAATAAATTTCCCAAAAAGAAGCAGGGAAGACGCAGGGGGCAGACCAGAACAATTTAACATCTGGGCTGGTTTGAAGGATTTTTCTAAAAAATGTGTCACCTTGCCCATAACTCCATCCAATACGATTATAAACATGCAAAGGATGGTGGAGGATTATTTTCAAGAGGTAATTGATATGGAAATATCAGACAGTCCCTTTCCTTACTGGGAGGAAAAGCAGGCCATTTGGAAACCCATGTACAAACTTGCTTTGCAATACCTAAGCTGCCCACCCTCCAATGTGTACTCTGAACGAGTATTCAGTACAGCCGGGAACTTAGTCAGTGATCGCCGTAGAAGGTTAATTCCCAAAAATGTGGAGAAAATGATGTTTATAAAAATGAACTACATCTTCCACGAGGAAGGCCTTCACCATCAAAGACATACAAGCACTGACTGTTCTCTAATGGCGGATTCAAGCGGCGATGAATTGATAGTCTGTGATGATGACGTACACACTGATGAGGGTGAGGATGAAGATCCAGATGATGACGATAACATCTTTTTAAAACTTTCTATTTAAGTCTATGGTTCAATCTACCTCCAAAGAGGAAAGGGACTTGGGGCATTTCCATATCACGTACCATCTTGAAAGGTTGCTGTTTTGGCAATTTCTCATTATGGGTAGGGTGTCATACACAGACTGACCCCAAACTGCCTTTGTCCATTTTAAATAATATTGTACAGTCTATAACGGCTGATTTTTTGGGTATTTTCTACAACTGGAGGGGGGCCTATGGAGACAGAAACCAAACTGCCTTTGTCCATTTCTTTACATATTTAACTATAAGTGTAGGGTGTAATATACACCCAAAGACGATGGCTGCATTGCCAATATGCATAGATGGAGAGGAAGTCAATCTGGTTTGTGTGTAGAATTAATGAAGGCCTACCTACCAGGAATTAAACTGTTTTTTTGATAATTTATTAGCTTTACAATTACATTACTTATCCAAGAAACATGTGGAGCACTAAATTTGGTTATTTTAGGCCCAAAAACATTGATTTTCCAACAAAATAGCAAAACAAAACCAAACAAAACCAAAACCAAAACCAAAACACGCAATGGCGGTTTTGCAAAACCAAAACCAAAACATGATGGTAATCCAGATCCAAAACCGAATACAAAACCTAAACACGGGGGTGAGTGACCATCTCTACTGTATACCCACAGGGGGATCAAATAGTGTCTCAGGAGGACAGTGAAGGTGATAATATTAAAAAGAGAGTTGTAAGTCAAGGATAAATGGGAACTGTAGAGGAAGAGGTGAGAACAGATGGTTTTGCCTGGGCTCTATTGACTACTCCCGTGGGTCTGTCTCATAAGTGACAGATCTGCAGTTCAGAGGATAGCCATCCATAGAACATTAATATAAGTGATGATTTGGTCAGGACATGCTTCTCTTTTTAAAATGTTAGGGCTATAAAATTGCATTCCGCACCAGAGCCAATCATTGTTGTAAGAGAAATGTGTACTGTCCTTAGTTATTCATGGCAGCAATAGCTTAAAATGAACCATGATCAGCTTATCTTGATCGTGCTAATATGTATATTTAAGAGGTTTTGTAATAGAATGGATTACATTAGTATGCAAATCCATTAAAAAGCTTATTCTTCAGGGATCTGCTGTATGCATTAACCTCATTACACTGATAGGAATATTAGCAACACAGGGAATCATTAAAGTTGTATGCATTTGTGCCCCAAAAGTTAGCAGGAAAAAGTAAATTTAGGTACATATTCGTATGTTCGGTCAACCATATCTCACAATGAGTCCAGCTCAACAACACTAACATATGCACCAGGTTTATGTCAGGAGCAAAAAATATCATGTAAAAAAAAAAGAGATATCGCTTGAGAGTATTAGTTGTATATGCGAAAGTTGCAATACCCTATTTGTACATAATATAATAATATAATGATGTGCCATGTACACAAGAGAGAATATTGTTAATAAGTGCAAAAGTTCAATTTACCATATGAAGAAAACACAAATATAAACTAAAAAATAAATAGTGTACAATTAAATTAAATTAAATAGCAGCATATGTTATTTCCACTAAATATCCTTTCCTAGCACAGTCCAAATGGATATGTCAATTAAGTAATGCGAATAGGTGGCCGCAACTTCATATAACATAGCATTCTCATGAATTAAGTAGTATCAGCTGGAGAAGTGAATCTGCAAAAATCCAACCAGAAGCAGCTGGCTAGTGCTGCCAATCGCCATCATCATCACTGTGTCTCATGGCACCCACCCTCCAGCACCCACAACAGAGTTGCCTCCTGTTCAGTTCTACCTCAGTCACAAATATGTGAACATATCCTTATTGTAGAGCAGGTTTTCTGCAGTACAGACACAGATAAAAGTGAACGAGCAATTACTGAATGATCACCTTCCGATCAATTTTCTCCAAGTAAGTGAAAATGGAGAAAGTCAATTCAAGGGTAAATTTAACTACATTTATGAAAATAATATAGGGTCACGCAAGGTCCCGGTGAGGAAAAAAACAGAAAAGAATTAAAGCTGTGGCGGTCAGACTCATCACTGACACGATTTGTCTGACATACACCATCTTCCTCATTTGTCTCTTTGAACATTTATAATGTGTTGTGCCTATATCAACGAATTGGTTAGACATAATGTAATTTTTCCAGTTTAATCACATAGGGGTATTCTTGGACTATGGATAAACTTCAGTAGGATGACTTGAAAGAGGCCACCTTGTTCTTTAATAAAACCGGGTGGGTTACATATATTTACTGCAGTTTTCACAGTGGATACAAACTGGGGATTAGTTCCATTTTCTGGTCTACATTCCCAATCTCTTTGAGCAAACAGGAAGCCAGTAGTCTCTGAAGCCCCTGTAACATCATAACAGCTTGTAAGGGGTTAAAAGGAGGAGTTGCTTTTCATTAACTTGGATCAGGATGTTCATTAATCAGTTTAAACCACCATTGTTCTTCCCTGGACTTTAACAGAGATTGAGGCATCATCCCAGCATGGAAGAAGCACATGTGGGGATGATCCTGATCCTAGCCCATCTCCAACCCATAGACTCGTCCCCTACAATCCTGATGCAGCTGATCTAGACATAACCCTGAAGGGGGGTATTATCCTCATGGAAAATATTGCCAGCTTAAAAGGGCCCTGCAGGAAGGGCTCGAGGTGTTCATGGTTCTACTGACACATGGTGTTTGAATGTCATCACTTACCAGTGCAACTGTGGTTGTTGCGCTAAACCTTGTGTCTCATTCGCGACTTTACCAAAGTATCAGACTGTCATGTGCAAGCTAATTTTTAGGCATAAATCTGCAACTATATGTTTGTGAATTACTTCCTAGAAATAGTGTGACATGGTTCTCTTAGAAGCTGTTAGATCAATGGGTTTTGTGTATGGTAAACTACCCAGAGGGGACTGGTAGATAAGGGTAGCACCTTATACCATTTATGGCAGGACGCAAATGTGAAAGCCTTTGAGGATATCTCTTGCAAGACAATGAACACATGTTTGGGAGGCCCCAGACATGCCGACTGCAGAGACAGGGTTGTATGGTAAATGACAGATTCAAGCTGAATAAGGTCACAGGAAAGGGGGGCTGTGGGCCCTGTAGCTTGGTTTTAAAACTGTATTGAAAATGTAACTCGTGGTTCACTCTGAGGGAGTCATTTGATTGAAGAGGTTCCATTTTTTCTGCTTCTCCCAGCACCAGATACTTGATTCTAAGTGAGGTATCAATTCTGTGTTTTATCCTTTTTATTTTATAAGAAACAATTGCACTATATTTGTATGTCTTTTATTATCTTTGTATCTTAAGCATTGTGAATGTATTTTCCATATTAAATTACACTTAATAAGTCCTAGTCTCTGTGTTCATACGAATTCACGCGACAGTTTGGTCCAGACGCTACCTAATTGAAACTGTGCAAACCTTGTGGTTTATGTGAACTCTGATTAAAGTAAATTGTGTTAGATTAATTCTAGGGAGAACCGAAGGCTTCCTAAATAAGAGTGTCAGCTCTTGTCCGAAAAAACCTTGGTGGTGGTAATAAGTATCGCAAAGCTAGTGTGTGGCATAGATAGGGAAGGATTTAATCATTTTAGACAGACCAGGTGGTTGTTGTTTGGTTAACCCTGTGTCACATATGCATCACGCAGACTCAGGTGAGTGCTGTTCGTGACACAGCTATAGGAAAACTCTGCTCCATCATGAACTGCTCGTGGATCTGTCTCACTTAATGAGGCTACTGGTATAGGGTGACTAAGATAAAGGTGGCTACCACATCGGTAGTGAGCATTGCCCGAGTGGTCAGGACCAGCAGGATAGCACAGTATGCAACAGCAACTTGGCCATGGATTTGCATTAATATTATAGGTATTGGTTTATCGAGTTGGGTACGAATCACTGGTGCTGAATATTCCGACACCGAGGACTCCTGCAATAAAAATGTGACTCTGTAAAAAGACAATGTAAAGAGAAACAGACTTACCTGCATATCAACTTTGGAGATGTCCGATCGGCGCAGGATACTGACCGCAAGTGACTGCAACTACTGAGGTGTCCAGCCGGGGACTTTAACGTCAGTGCGACTTCTATCCCTTTTAATTTAAAGCGGCAATGTCAAACCCCGCAGGTTAAGTGTTTAAACACTTAACCAAACATTGCCGCTTTAAATTAAAAGGGATAGAAGTCGCACTGATGTTATAGTCTCCGGCCGGACACCTCAGTAGTCGGAGTCACTTTCGGTTAGTATCCTGCGCTGTCGGACATCTCCAACGTCGATATGCATGTAAGTCTGCTTCTCTTTACATCGTTTTTTTACAGAGTCGCATTTTTATAGGAGGAGTCCTCAGTGTTGTTATGGTGGTAATCGGAAAAATGATTGCCACCGGAATTAACAACATGTCAGGAACCTATTTACACTGTGGGGAATAGGTCTTAGCAGCTTGGCTGGGAGTTGTCGCAACCACTGCTACCAACAGTGTCCTAATATTGAGGATCTAGGTAAAAATAGCTTGACTGAAATCTGGGTAATCTGTGTGCTCGTGTACAATCATAGAAACTACATCCGCAGCACTGCTGAAACTACAGCTTGGCCCTGAGAACCATTTTGGCAACTTGGAAGGAACAGATTCCCCATAGATTCTAATAACTGCTAAGGTACAGTGCATCCTTATAGCGAAACAGCAGCTTGACCGGATACCATGGTACTCCCAGCATTCTGGTGTATCTTCATTCACTGCATCAGGACTACTAGCTAAAGATACACTTGGCCAGAGAACGTCTTTTTACAGCTTGGCCCAGTTAAATAATAGACTATATTGTATATAGTGGTTAAGGGGTAAACACTGGAATGCTGTTGGTTGTTGTTTGAAGTGTGGAGATCTATTGGGTGTTCATGGTATATATTTGCTACTGATTACATTTGTTTCTGTCATCTATAATAAAGATACCTTTGTATCCCCTCTCTATCTTTGCTTGTGTGATCCCAAACCCCAAGATACCAGGATTACTTAGTGGGCTCTCGCCCTAAAACCCTGGTATCCGGACACAGATCTTCAAATTATTGACAACGCCACTGTTCAGTCCTGTTCAGACACCTTCTAACTGAATCCACTAACAATGATTGAGACTCAGAAGTAGTAGCAGTAGTTTTAGAGAAGTATTGATTGGTAGGATTTGGATAACTTTATTGATTAAGAAGTGGTGTAGATGGCCCTTTCTCTCCATTTTTCTCTAAGAACATGTTTGTTCATTATAAATTCTTAATATATGGGTCCAATTCTTTTTAGAATTTGAGCAAGCTCATCTTTTATCTTTTTATAGATGAAAATTATGTCTCTGTGCAACAGCATTCCAAGTAGCGTCAGTAACCCATCTGCAGAAATTAATCAGCTTACCCTATGAGTGTACATCTTCCTTGATATAGTGGCATAATGATTAGGATCATTGAAAAGTAAATTAATTTAATCATTTTAATCATCCAGATTTCCGTCCTTCGGGGCTGTCTGGTTCAAGAAATGTCTATGCCCAAGACATAGCCTCATCTGGGAACAACCAAATTATAAAATTTGCTTGATATGTTTTGGATTAGAATCGGAAAGATTGTAGTTGGAAATGTATCTTGCACTCATTTAGGAATCCCCATCAATGGCGACCTTGAAGAGAGAGAGAGAGAGATAAAAGGTCTTCCTGAGATAAAAGGTCTTCTACAAAAGAGGCAGGATGGACACACAATTCTTGAATCTGCTATTGTAAATCAATGATTTGATGTATATAGTTGCAGACATGGTCGGTAAGATATTGGACCGGATTTTGCAAAGCTTGTATAACCTGCACATAAGAGTTAAGTTTGATTTTAAATCAAAGCAATCACTTGCTAGTTCTGAATATAATCTGCTCCAGAGGACACCATGCCCTGATTTTTCTGAGGAATCGAGTTGGCAGAGGGGAAGGAATCCCCAGATCTTGCTATGATTGGCCACTTTGATTAATTAGAATACCTTGGGAAGAGTTTCAAGAACTGCAGTTCAATATTTACCATTTGTTTCATGTCTTTGCATGAAAACAGAAACCACTGCTTTCACATACACAAAAAAAGTTTTCCACAGAAAAGCATAATATACGCTATACTGATAAAGAAAGCACCAATCAGTGTCAGCGGTGCAATAGTAAACAGCCAATCACAAGTGGGTCACTAGTGCTGGAGACCATCATTATAATCATCCGCTATTTGCTTTATTTTCCCATTCTGCATTTATTGGTGATTGTGCTAACATGTACCTAATGTGCTCTGTCTATGCTAGAACACCACCAACATACCTCTCCATGAACAGGTTGGTGTAAGTGGCAGAATTATGCAAATCTGCATGCGTACATATGCATGCATCCACATTTTGTACATGCACAGAGGCATTTTACACAAGACACGCTAGGCAAACTGGTGTAGTTCTCACACTGCATCAGCCCCACCTTTTCAGTTGTATGTAGGAACCTCTATTGTTAACACCAAGATTATGCCAATCATGCCAGGGCCCATAATGTGCAAACTCCAGTGGTGTTGTAGGAGGGTAGAAGTGACCATGTGGTGCCCCAAAAACCCTGTTGAACAGCACAGAGGAGTGCATAAGCACTTTTAAAATGCAGGGCTACAAGGGGTTAAATGTGCTCCTGGAGACTTGTGCCCAGGAGTGATTGACAGGAGGAGGATGAAGGCCCTGATTGGCTGGGGAGTAACAGGAAGAGGATGTGCAAAGAGGAGGAGAAGAGAGCAGCATGGTAGAAGGAACAAGGGGGCTGATGTGCAGCCGAGCAGAGAGAAGACTGAGCTGCTGTCGGAACTGGTGACATTGCCAGCAAAGCGGACGGAGAACGGCTGGGAACATGCAGTGGGGCGCCAAATACAGTCTCCACTATCTGCAGAACCCTCTCAAGGTAAAACCATAGCCTGTAGTGTACTGCACACACCCCAGTGTCAGAGGGAAGAGTGATGAGAGAATCTACCCAAAACTGCCATTGCATTCTTGTACAAGGAAGGATACTGTTTCCTTTGTGAGAGCTTTTCCCCCAGAGCATAACTTTACACGGGCTGCAGGGAACAATTAAGACTGTCGTTTCAGTTATATCCTATGTGTGGCTGATATCTGGACACTATCCCCTGTTGCAGAGCACATGTGCTAATAGAGATTCATTGACTGTTGAGAGAACAGCGCCATCTTGTGGCTGAACTGAGCAACAGCCCTGCTTTTTATTATAATACTTAACGCAGCCTACAGTTCAACAGCTCCCCTTTTCAGAGAAAGTATAGAGATTTAACCGGGACTGTTAACCCTTCTGGAAGCCTCTGCAGGATATGGGAACACTACCAAATTCCTGTGCACAGGTCAGCCCAGGACTGAGTGGAAAATATGCTAACATTACCGGGGATAATATTGGTGCACCAAATGTTTTAGAGGGATGTTAATGTTAAGTGATTTACCCGAGAGTTGATTTATTGATATTGAAGGTGTGACATTCAGCGTTAGTGGTACTGCTGCGATTCAAATTAACCCCGTAGTAGATGATAAGAGTGGGGCACCTGACCCAGAGGGAATAGCACGGTACCCCAAACACTTGAATTGGAAGTAGCCCTCTAAGTGGGCACGGTAGTGACCGTAAGAGTCTTGATTGGTTATTATCGATGGTTACTTGCATCATCCCCAGTCAGATATCGTTAACTTGAGAGTAGTACCTGTGATTACCTGTGTGCCTTATTAGACAATGTGAATTGTAGATGTTATCGCTATTGTGCCTTATACTCACCAGGTGTATGTTATATGTTAAATGCTATTGTGCTCTATGCTGACCAGACGCATTATTTTGTCATTACTATTGAGCTGAGGGGGTCAGTGGTGCGGTGGCTTACTAAAACTATCCTTACCGCATTCTCAATAAACCCAAGTTGTTTGATCAATCCTTGTCCCTGTCATTGAAGTATTTATCTCCTGGCCACCGGATATCCGAACAGAAAAGAAGCTGACTCGTGTCTGGAGGACAAGGTAAGGGAAGGATTTCCCATCAGTACTCGACCACCACAACCATATCCTGCTAAACAAAACTCATAGATTGTAGGTGGCAGTCATTTAATCTGTCACAGAGCTTTCTCATGCCAGTGTGTGATATTGCCAAGACAGAGAGTAGTATGAGCAGGACTCTAGGGCACCCACATATTTAGCAGTGGAAATAATAAAAGGGAGGGAGATCTACCAATGAATCAGTAAAAACTGCAGACATACAAAAAAAATCAGACTAGTACTATCAGTGCAGCGTCTGTCAGATACCACAGCAGAGTGTAAGGTCAGGGGTCGTCAGCACTGAGATAAGACTGCTAGAACCATGCCATTATGGTTTTCACCTACAGGAATCCCTTTTTCCATAGAGTTATACACACTCACCTGTACTCTGCAGAAAAAGAAAACATAGTAAGGTTCAGGCATAGGGTCAGTGGAAGGTGACAGGCAGATAGCATATACAGGTCCAGTCACAGGGTCAGTAAAAGTAGTCAAACAAGAAAAAAAGTAGCAGGAAACAGGGACAAAGAGACCAGTAACCTGCATCACATAACTATGTACTGTTTAAAAGGCAGTTAGCCAATTAGAAGATACATGCAGTGTGATCATGATCACTTGCACGTCCATTCGGCTTTTAGCAGTTGCCATAGCAACAGAGACCGAGGATTGAAGCACAGAGAAAATTGTGGTGAAGCACAAGGCACACCACTCTTAACACATGTAGAGGATCTGCAGACACTTTTGTAAGAGATGATGCTGGAAATATGACATTGATTGGTTCCTTGTCACCAACAGAGGTGTTGCAAAAGTCTTCACACTGTACTAAGACACACATGGAAATCACAGCTTTCCCATATGAAATCACCGTCTCCACACTGGGACAACCAACCAGGTCTGGCAAGGTAATATTGCTTGCCAGCTCCTGAGCCTGGCGTATTTTTCCTCCATCGCCGCTAATAGGGCCGGGTGAGCATTAGTGAGAAAGACAAAGCTGTTCCTAATACGTTACCTCCTCAATTTTATACAAAAGAAAATTAAAGCATTACTAAACATGCAAAAAAAATTAAACTGAGCCAACTTATATAAATACAAACTATGCTTATGCTTAATAAAAACTAAAAGAAACCCTATAACAGGGCCGTCTCTTGGATTGGGCACAATGAGCAGGTGCCCGGGGCCCTGTGGGCCAGGGGGGCCCACCCGTCCGAGGCAGCGCTGTCAGCTAAAAATCCCAGTGGCAGCAAGGAGAACAGGGAAACAAACTATGTCAGCAGCCACAGCCCGCAGTAAACCACCCCGAGCTCCCGGGACTCACTTCCGGCAAAAGGTTAAAAAAAAAAATCCTGTGAAAAAAAAAATAATCAAATACTTACAGCTGGCGATCCGGCTCCCTCCCTCCTCCGTGCGGCGCTCGCAGTGCATGTCGGGCGTGATGCCCGAACGCCCGACATCCATTGCGGAGCGCAGGACGGAGGAACAGCATTCAGGTGGCAGCAGCAGTAGTGATGGTGAGGAAAATTGAAGAGGAGAAGAAGCCGATTAAAAGGTAAGTTAAGGGTTTATTTTTTTTATGATTTCAAGGGATGCTGACGGCTAAAAAAATAAATAAATATAAAAATAACCTGGTCCTGGCACATAAAGAATTGAGAGGGCGCAGCAAATAAATGAAATTTATTGATGTCTTCGAAGGCCTTTTTTTTAACAGGTCGTTCTGGTTGTGAAAAGGTTAATGTAACATGCAATAAAAGGTACAAAATATTATAATAACATCTCTACTGGATGCATTTTTGTGTATGATGCATACAGCAAGAAGCTGAATGGGGCTCAGGTACATTCAACAATCCTAAAAGAGCAGCTGTTTTATGTACATTACAATACTTAATAAATAGGTTTGTAAAAAATGCAATAAATAATTAATCATAATTGTAGTGAAACATTACAAAAAACTCTTAGGATGAGGTTGTAGGAAAATCAAAACATTTTGGGACAAAATAATTTGTTCATTAAAAAAAAAATTGTGGAATCAATTTTGTAGTACAGCATTTATTTTAATGTTTCAACACTGAATTTGTTGCAGGAAACAATTAATATAAGCTTAATTTTATCGATATTTTTTTTTTTCTTTCCTGCGAGTGGTTGTGTAGGTAGGGGCCCCGGTGCACTGCTTTGCCCGGGGGCCCATAATGTTGTTAAGATGGCCCTGCCCTATAAACCTAAATAATGACTGTGACGGGACTAAGCCACACTGCCACGATAACATCTCCCACCAGCTCGTCAATTTGCAGGGATTACATGGACTGTCACCCCAGTACCAGTTCTAAATTGCACCTGGCGAAAAGGGGGAGAACTTATGGCGGTAAGTAAGGAAGGAACAGGAAGTGAGAGACAGCTGGAGACCCTGACATGTTACAAAAGCATGGAAGAGGTTACTGCGTGTTATCCAAGATCTAGAGGTGGGAAAAGATAAGTGTTACCCATTGTCTTCCACAGGACTTGCCCAGACATTGTGAGAGGGATACATCAGGGAAGCCACTGTGAATGTCCAGCTCATCTCCACTCCCACTCCAACCTCCTGGCTCAGCACGCACCAATGTTTAAGAAGGAGAGACCCAGGGGTTTGCCCGTGGAGGGAAAACACTGTGGGAATTTGACCATGGCTATAGAAAGCTACTCCAGGGGAGAGGGGATATCCATTCTGAGGATTGATTCCTGGAAATGTATGGGCCCACAGGAGGGTGGAGACTGATACCCAGAACCCAACCAGACTGTTGTACAGTTTTACACTCTGTTGTTTTACTGTAAGAAAAGTAAAGATAGCGTTGTATCACTCGTTCTCCTTCTTGCCTGTGTGGTTTCTGAACCTAAAGTGGGCTGGGTAACCTAGTAAATTTCGGTTCTAAAACCCGGTATCATCACAAAGACTTTAGCTTTGTTCTGATAAACTGAGAAAACACATGAACTTTCTAATTACTAGTAGGTAAGAATCTGGCCCTGGGAGGCTGGGGTTGGAGAGTGGAATCTTACGGCACCCAGTATATCGTCTAGTTTTCCATAGTAAAATGCAATCATTACCATCATTTTGGAACATCTTTTATAATGCAACAAGACATTGTTTTTCAATTTGTTTCCATTGTACTAGTAAATGTGAGGAAGAAGACAGAACCTACATTTCAGGCATTGAAGAGTACTTGTTAAATATATACAAATGCACACTAAAAAGATATCTGAAAAGACAACATATAAAAAAAAAGCAGTTTTATCGTTTGATTTCTAAATTATTTTACATGTCTGCATGAAGTTAGCCATTCCGGTACTTTAGCACGAAATATGAGGCACAGAGAAGGGTCATAGTTTTAGAACTGAATTTCTATAAATTTCTAGATGTGTTAATTACACATATGCTTTCATCCAGGCACTAATATTCATTTTAGATTTTCTAAAACTGAATGACAGGTACAGGTTTAGGTTGAAAAATAATATAGCTGTAAATATGCTTATACATATTTTAAATACTAAAAATTTGTAAAACTTGAGTCAGATAATATTAATAACCTATTGAAATTCTCAAAGATGTCTGTCCCTATCATCGTTGGTAGGCTAAATAGACCCATGTACTTTCCCAACATACTTATATGCATGTGTTTAGTCAGACTCTTAAATGTGTCTAAATATTTCAGAATAGGGTACATTGCAGACTAAATTCCCAAATTAATTTACTAAATTTAGGCCCACTGGACATTCCGCTACAAATGATAATCCAGCCAAAACATAATTATTAGATAATATCCCAACTAGAAGATCTGTGGGGTCACATATCAGCAACAGTTATAATTACTGAACCTCAGTCCTTCTGTTTGTGGAGAAGGCTTGCTACATTGTTACTCCAAGGGGTTAAACATGATTTTGGAACTCATTCTAGCACTCATATCTTACACAGGTTACAGATTTTGCTGAAATTCATCCCAAAGCAGGTCTCTAACGTCCATAAACACCTATAGCTGTCACCACCTATTATCATAGGTGTCATAAGGCCAATAGGACCCTAAAAACTGTTACAGAAATGTACATGCTGGCACACACTATGTACCTTATTAGCAATTTGGATAATAATTCACAAACCGGCATCAAAGGGTTATAGCGTACACTAGCACACAACTCTCATCTTAAAAAAAGCTTGTGAATGTATTGGAGTATCAAGGACAAAACTTATTAAGTTTTAGATTTAATGTAAAAAAGTATTAGATATAGTTAAAAAATAATTTAAATGACATACAAAATAAATCCAATACTGTTACAAAATAAAGGGATACAGATACATAAAAAACACTTACATATACCTGGGACTGGACAGAATAACATGGACAGTACTTAATTGGATTGAGTTTGCAGAGCTAATATTGTTTCATAATATGCAAGTTTATGAACATGTTCTAGTGGCAGGTTCCTCAGATGGGCAGTCTATATATTTATATGGAGAGGAGATTTCATTGGGTGTGAATCATAACTCGTTTAGGAAATAGTCCAAAATGTTTATCTTCTCCCTGGAATATCATAGAGACATAATTCCAAATTCAATAGACAGGTCATGAGCTCCAACACAATTACTTATAAAATATGCTAGTATTATGCATTAGTAAGTCTCATTCCAAAAGATACACAATTACTGTAGGTTCTACATACAGTGATAGTTTATAAATTTAACACCTTATACATTTTTTGCCCCTGAGTTTGAATTGGCACAAAGATTTCTGAAAACATGAAATCTGTAGAAGTGTGTTTTGAAGTTTATATTTTCTATCTAAATGCATGAAGATGACAACTGTGTCCTTGAAGCACTCTATGGGCTATTCCTATTTACTAGGAAGTGTCTCCTCTTTTGGGCCTGTTTTAGCTAACAACTCCACCTTGCCAAATAACACCTTTAAATACTAACATGCATTGTAATGAAAGAATTTACAAGTCACAATAAGCTTTAGCTTTATTAACAAGTTTCAAGGGCATGCAAGAACTGCAACTATGATTTCTAACAGTTATGTCCAGTTTCACAGAACATGTATATCTTTCTTTGTTCATTGTAATATCTGCTGATGTTATATTTTGTGATTCACGCTTGCGCAGTGCTAAAATGTCTACATGACTAAAAGATTATATATAGATGATGATTTGTTTTGATAAACTCAGAGCATATACTACACCCCACCTGTGCTTGTATTTATTGTCTCTCCTGTCATAATGCTATATCTTATCTGATCACTGACCACTGAAGAAATATCGCTATCATCAAAAACCTTAATTTAGATAGTTATTAAAGAAACATCCTCAGTTGTGGTGACAAGTTTATCTCATAGGTGTGAGAAACACTTGCTTTTAGAAGGCATGGGACATCTGCCTTGCAGGGTGCTTGCTGTAAGATACACTATATGGACAACTGTATTTGGCCACACCTGTTAATTTTTGAATTGAGGTGTTTCAATCAGACCCATTGCCAGAGGTGTATAAAATCAAGCACCAAGCCATGCAGTCTCCATTTGCAAACATTTGTGATAGAAAATTGGTCATTCTGAAGATCTAAGTGACTTCAAGTGTGGTTCTGTGATAGGATGCCACCTTTGCACTTAGACGGTTAGTGAAATTTCATCCATGTTCGATGCTCCAAGGTTAACTGTAAGTGATATTACTAGAGAATGGAAGCATTTAGGAACAACAGCAACTCTGAATACAACGAAGCGGAAGACAACGAAAAATCACAGAGCGTTGTTAACGACTACTAAGGCATAAAATTCGGCAACAATCTGCTGATTCCGAACTTTCACTGGCATTAATGTAAGCACAAAAACTGTGTGGCAGGAGCTTAATAGAATGGGTTTCCATGGCTGAGCAGCTTCATGCAAGCCTCACACCACCAAGAACAATGCCAAGCATCTGATGGAGTGGTGTAAAGCACACCTACACTCAGGCGCGGGCTGGGAGAGGGAAGCCTGGTAGGCACACAGGCGGCTGCATCCCATGAAAAGGAATGCGGCCGCGTCCCCTGTCATTTGAAGCGGCCGCCTGTGCGCTCATCAGATGCGGCCGTGAGGGAAAGAGTTGTATTTTGCATCTGGGGGCGGCCGGCCTACCCCCCCAGTCCGAGTAGCGGTCTGACCTTGCGGCCCGGGGGGCCACTGCCCCCCTGCCCCCCGGGCCAGCCCGCCCCTGCCTACACTTGACTGTGGAGCAGTTGAAACCTGTTCTGTGGAGTCACGAATCACGCTTCTCTGTTTGGCAGTCAGATGGGCGAGTTGGCAGATGCCGGGAGAAAATTACCTGCCTGACTGCATTATGCCAACTGTAAAGGAAGGATAATGGTATGGGGCTGTTTTTCAGGGTGTGGGCTAGGACCCTTATCTCCAGTGAAGGGCAATCTTAATGCTTCAGCATACTAAGTCATTTTGGACAATGCTATGCTTCGAACTTTGTGGTAACAGTTTGGGGAAGGCCCTTTTCTATTCCAACATGACTGCCCCCTAGTGCACAAAGCAAGAACTGCAAAGACATGATTTGATGAGTTTGGTGTGGAAGAACTTGACTGACCCGCAGCGCTGACCTCAACCCCATTGAACACCTTTGGGATGAACTGGAACAGAGATTGCGAGCCAGGCCTTCTCGTCCAACATCAGTGCCTAACCCCATAAATGCTCTTCAGAATGAATGGGCACAAATTCCCATTCCAACCTCTTGTGGAAAGCCATCCAAGAAGAGTGGAAGCGGTTATCTCTGTAAAAGGGGGACCAACTCCATATTAAAGTATATGTATTTGAATAAAATTTCCATATAGTGTATCAAATGAACTGCTTCTTTGGCCAACGTGAGTTTAGCTATTTAGATACATTAAATACTTCAGATATTTTAACCACTGACTATGATATATGACAATTCCTATTTTGTTTTCACTAACCACCAACCACCATTATTCTAAGGGATAGACAACTTAGTTTGTCTTAGACAAAACTCATTTATCACAACATGGACCATTGTAGGTGACACTAAAAGTGTGCTCAGAAAAGTATGAAGAAATATTTTTCATTATAAAATCTATGAATATTCCTTTCTTACTCATAACCATATAAATTCGTGTTGCCATCTAAACTGAACATAGTAAGCTCAGTAAGGTATTAAGGCGAGTTGAAGGCAAGTTTTAAATAAAAAATAAGCATGTCAAAATTCTAAAAGTTCCAAGCTAATGCAGCCATCTGCTTTCGATAATGTTCAGGTGGATTTTGGTGTCTAGAAATATATGTAAATCTGGCTATTCCTGCCAAATAGCAAACATACCCTTTATAAAATATAACTGGAATTAGTTCTATCTAGAACAAAAACACATATTGAAATGATTTTCCCATTTGGCTTCGATTTGCTAAAATCGTAGGTGACATCAATGGTTCAAAACACTATTTATGTATCATGGCAATATATGACACGGTTTGTCTGTTCTCTCCTAAACCTTTACAAGCTTTGCAAGAGACTCTACAAATCCCATTAAAGCAGTAATTTCCTCCATACATTATAGTCTTGCAAGATTGGACATAAGGGTGGACATATAGGTGAATAACGTCTTGAGAATAATGTCCCTTCAAATAAAATTCTGCCTTCTTCTCTATCTACCAAGAAGAATGTTTTTCAAGAAATTGTTATTGGTTGTGAATAAGGTTACAAAAGAGTGCCAACATACAAACCATGTGACAATAATAGTAATAATAATAATAATAATAATAATAATAATAATAATAATAATAATTGATACAGGATAGCAATGACAATTAAGCATTCAATTTCTCTTTTAAGATTAGTAATAGCAATATGAAAATTTACAGAAACCTTAAAGATGAAGATTCTACTGTATATACTAACAATACTAATTCCCAGATGATATGCAGGTAACCAATACAGTGATAAAGACTCCAAGCTCTTAGCTGGCAATTACTCGAGTCTGTTTAGATGGGTCTATTACAAGCAGTATTCATATGCAGACCCACTTACACTGTAAACTGACTAACAGAGCCTGTTCATACAACTAAAAATTCAATATAAAGAAATGATCATCAATAAGTTGAGATATTCTGTTACTCTAGCAGATGTTGACCAGGGTCATTACATTGAGGTAGCAGCAACTTTGGACAGATACAATTCCTCTGGTGGTACTAGTATATTAATCAGATCACAGTTATGCCTAATCATGACAAAAATAATCCCAGTAATATATACTTAGAAAGGTGAGGAGAGGAGTAGTCCTGGAAGTATATATAATTGTCAGAGACACACCACAACCAGCCAATCCGCTTAGGCCTGAGAGGGTGAGCCATGAGGGTCAAAGCCAAGACCTAAAGCTTGTAGAATATAGAATCATGAGCAATAAAGCCAAAATCAATATACAGGCAAGCAAAACAGGACTCTTGAAGTACCAGCAGAGAAGCAATATTCCATCTTTGCTCATGCCAAGATTGATAGGAGTGAGGGTCTCAAAAGTGGCATACAGGTGTGGTATCTTAGTCCTAACTGACTTGACCTGTAGCAAAGTGCTAATTGCATTGGAAAAGGATGTGCAGTTGTCAGTTTTTATGGTTCACTGCCACCTGCCATCGGTAACTTGCATTATGGTGGATCCTCACAGTGTCCCCCCTTTAGGTGCAGATTATGGATGTGAAAGTAACCTGGAGTATGTGTGATCATCAATTGACTTATTCCAGGATTGAAGCCCTTCTATTGCACACCTTTCTGGCATCTGTGGGAGTCACTGATCAACAGAATAATTTATTCCTGGTGGACTTTTACAGTGGGACAAGAAACCTTATTTAGTTTTGGAAATTCATATATCACTGATGGTTTAAAAACGGAGATATGAAACACTGGGTGGATCTTAAAGGAATGTGTTAACTGTAGAGAGATTGTCAGGGTTTAAAGGAGATACATATGCAAGATATGCAAGAATCAGGTGTCCGAAATGACACAGAGGGGCACCCTGACTGTGATCTACTGATTGCAGCTAAGTATATACTACTTAATCACTTAATTGTTCTTGTTTTTTTATTGATAATAAGTTTCTTATAGTCAGTTAATAAATCACTGGCATTATTTGAACACACATTCCAGTGAGAACAGGTGCCTTGGTGCTATGCTAATCGTGCACCTTGTTCTCATTGCAGACCTCCAGCTGTCAGAATGAACCTCTTGCCTTCAGATGCAATGAGCACTTTGTGAATATTGCTGTTTCAACCTGGGTCCTGTCTAGAAACTACAAAAAGCTGGCTATCCAAGAATAAGTGCAGAAATGGAAATAGCTCAGTCAATTTGTAGGCCATCCCAGAATCAGGTCAGACTCAGGCCTGGATATATAAAGGTTTTGTCCTCCATGAAAGCCTTGATGTTGCTGGATCCAGGCCAGTATGTTATGATAAAGTCAAACCTGGTTTAGAATAGCACCACCATGCCTGAAAGAATTTAACCTCTTTTAACCCCTGAATATACTGTAGGTGTGTTATAATAGAAAGGGAATTTGGCCCCTCCAGAAGGTTTCCAAATGCATCACATGTAATTATATCCAACATAGAAAAACTCACTTCAGTTCTTTAGTTACATACATGGAATTTCCAATAAAATCAATGTATAATTGCAACATAAGATATGTAATTTACTTATTATAGTTCCATTGGAGCAATCAATACATCAGTCAAACTAATGGTAAATTGAAAACTCGCTTTCTGGAACAGTGTTGAGAGTCTAATGATGAGGTAAATATGCTAATATATTAATGACCAATCAATACCTACCTTCATTAATTACCAGTCGCAAAGAATAGGTTATAGTTTAAACCCAGCTCTATTTCAATATCTGCTCAATTTACTCTGTTACATACAGTATAATACAGGGAATAAGGATAATTATATCTTAGGATGTAAGCTCGAATGAGCAGGGCCCTCTTCCCTCCTGTCTCCTTACCCGTTCTTCTGCTCCGTGTCTATTGCATCTGCCTGCTTGGAGTTTCTGAAGTATTGGTACTTTTTGTTTATTGTTCTGTACTGTTAAACCCTGTATAGTCTACTATTTGTACTATGTGCGGCGCTGCGGAAACCTTGTGGCGCCTAACAAATAAATGATAATAATAATAATAATAATAATAATATCAAGAAAGATTTTCCACAAAGTCTCATCTTATTAACAATAGGTATTTTCAATAAGTCTTTACACAAATAATAACCATGTAGAAAGCATTACATCAAATGCAATATATTGCCTACATCAAGTGTTTTATCAATGTGTTTATGTGCTTTTTCTATCTGTCTATGAATGTGTGTATGTGCATATCACAAATTTAGTCAAAATTCTCTTGTTATCTAGTTTATTTCAGCCCATATCAACAGAGCACATAGCCCAATTGTGGCCATTGTTAACAAATCACAGTATTTTTACCATTCAAACTTAATTGTCTGTGTTATTTCAATATGATTCCTATCAGACCACTGAAACTATGTGGATTCAGAACACAGTATTATAAATGCGTGTCTGATGCAGTAATAACATATAAAGCAAGTTCACTATAAGATTAATCCTGTATACACACAACCATGTAACAAGCATATTACACAATACAATTTGTATTTAACTATACAACCAGTATTAGCAATATTAATACTGAAACTCCAACAGTAACAATGCAACCTTTGTAACAATAGAAAAAAGCCCAGTTCTTAACTTCAACAATAACACAGTAAACTTAATAATATAATTTAAGCTAAGATTCTATTCCTGCAAGTATATCTTAAACAAACATTCTCATCTTCCAAGTCACTATCCAACACTTACAAACAATGTATAACAGTGTAACAATATCTCTTAAACGATTTACATCTCCTATTACTAACACAACACAATTACCTATGATTCCCATGTAACAATGATTACAGTTATAGATTATTCTCAGCCTTATATTGAAGCCAGGACTCTTTGTGTAAATCCTTGCGTTGAAACGAAGCCATCCCAGTAAAACAGAGAGAGAGATTGCAGGTGTGTCTGAGTCCAGTGTTTCTGCAAAGGTGATCCACAAAGGCTATTCAAATTTGTATTAAGAGATGTTAATTAAAAGACCTCTGTAGATGGAGACCTAGGCAAGCAATGGCCTGTACATATCATATTTCTAAGCCAGAAATACTGGTTTGCTAAACAGAAACTAATAAAGAGGGGGGCACCGCTTCATTATAATATAATAAAGAAAAGAGATCATTTCACACCATTTTGCAAATACACCAGAATGTGTTCAAATGAGTATTCAGCTCATGTACTTAAGCACATCCTACAGCCAGATATGTTGATAGATTCAGTAGACTTAATTTAAGAGAATCCTATTGGATTTATAATTTAAAAACACTACATTCTGATGGTTTAAACAAAATCTTAGAGATAGATTTTGATTGATTCTTTATTGTACAATAATAAAAAATGTGAGTAACATTTGAGCTTTCTATATTGCGTGTAGATATATATTTGTGATTTTGGACTATATTTATATATGACATTAAATTCTTAATTGGTTATATTTCTGTAAAACTAGACAAAGAGTTATCGAATAATGTGTCCAGTTAATTTCTGTATTAAGTCTTTCAACAGTTTGACTAAATAAAATTACAGCAAAAAGGTTTTTTAATGTGTAGACTGATCCTTAATTCATTTGAGTTGATTGTTTTTTTTCACTTTTCATAACAAGACTCTGCAAATTCATAACCATGTGATCGTACAACTAACTTATTAATTTATATATTTACTTACTTTGTATTAGAATAGTTTGCTCCTTCTTTCGAAATTGTTAATTATTTTCATGAGTCTCTTGACCTATACAGAGATACATATTTACAAAGGACTAGTATAAGTCTGGTGCACCATAAGAGATAGTGTGTGTTTTTATGCGTGACAAATACAGCTAATATTTTTAAATTTAATCTGACTTACTATAAAATAATATTACTATAAAAAAAAAAAACAGTGTAACGTCATTTGGCCCATTATAGTAAAATAAACCATAATCATTCCTAATTCTTATATGGTCTTAGTCAGGTTGAATCGTGTATTAATTGTTGCTCAATAAGATAAAATAGCACTGTTATAACATTTCATATCCTTTGGTATAATGATTTTTTTGATATTTGATGGAAGAAATAGAGGAGTAATCATTGCTATCACATAACTTGTTTTACTTTTAACTATTTACTTGTTATTTGTATAAGTGTCTGTGATGTTGTTCTATTCAAAACTTCTCTTCAATTAGTGGACTGAGGGGTGTTTTTTCACCTTCTTATGAAAGTGCAAATAAGAGTAGAAACGCATCAAGATTTTGCAAAGTACACACAATCATTAACCGTCCCGGGACTCTCTGAAGTTATTTTTTTCTACATTGCAGTTTTATAACAGTAGACTGCCTTTGGGATTTTCAACTACATAAGTGGGAGACAATTCTTTCTAAACAGAGACTGATACCTGGATGGATACTGGTTGGAGATTTGTGAAAAAGTGGTGAAACTTTCTGACTTTGCACTGAGAGTGCTTGGAAAATTACTTTCTGCCTCTGGGCCTGATTCATTACCGTTCAAGTCGTGGTCCCGATTTTGTGCCACTCTAGCTATACAAATCGCCAAATGTATGAAGCTGCCATTTTGCAAACTCGCCCAAGTTTGAATTTGCCAGATACAACACGTTGCTTTCTATAGGTGAGATTATCAAACACATCACTGTTACACTGCAGGGCAATATTAATATAACAGGAGGAATAGTGGAAGTTTAAATAAACCATCTTTTTTGTTGTAGAGGGGCAACCATGATTATGAATTTTCTTACGGAGACAATTTATTTTAAGAATAAATTAGTAGACCAAATGTAATTATAGTTGAAAGTGGCTTACTATTTCATCAGCAGTGGGGCAATATGTATATTTTTATGATATGTCAACTCTTAAACTGTCCTGATGGGGACACCATTACAAGTACAGACTTGTGGCACTACAATTGTCAGCATGCATATGAGCACATGAGCACTCTCACGATTTGTGGCGATTTTAAGTTGCCCAAAAAATTGCAGCTTCATACATTTATCCCCAAAGAGCCTGATTCATCTTCGAATGTAAGTTCCTTTCCACGAATTGCTCTGTACATTCTCGGATTCATGTTCAAATGCAAATGACACTTACAGCTTCCTGAAGGACGGAATGGGGGAGGGACTGGGTGGATGAACGTAGCCCAGGAACAGTAAAGGTATTCCAAAGCAGATGCGTTTGATTACAAGTTCAGCCATGCTCATTAGTACGCTTATTGTCAGACGTATTAGCACCTGCTCCAGGGCAGGTATAAATGTCGGATGATAGTGGTGACCAAACACAGCATCCAATCTCACATCTGAGCAAACACCACTATAAAAGATTAGAAGATCATTACAGATGGCATCCATTGTGCCATTTCATTTCCAAAAAATGAAAAGCAAAAAACTGCTGACGACTTACTTAAATGAGGTAGGCGAAACTATCACCTGTGCGTCTCAGTAGCAACAAAGGTATTTTATTTTATTTTGAAAGCATTGCATACGTTAGCATGTGATAGTGTTTTATATTGTCGTACTGAACCTTTTTAAAAATGTATTTCATTGCAAGAAAAAAAATACACCAAATGAATTGACAATTTGCATTGCAGTATGTTGTTTCAAATGCTTAGACAGTTGCATACATTAGCAATGTGGTTTTATGTTATAAATGTTAGTGTGTTGCCTATGTGATGATGTTTATATATATTTGCATACATTGTCATTTTTTATGGTTAAAAATTACATTTCATGCTTTTTTAATACTGCTTTATTTTTTGTTTTTTTTTAAAAAATACATTTTGACACAGAACCTTAAAAAGTTTAAATATTAGGATGCACCAAGCTTTCTTATCTGTAAGTATGTTTTGCCTAAATGTGTAATTTCAAAGGGAGCACAAAAATCTACAATGCATAAAGTAATGTTTTACAATATTGCCATTCAGAGTGAGGATCCATGGGTGGAAGAGGTTGAGGTTGCTGGCCAGGAGAAAGATGAGTCGATCTTAGTCCTTAGTCCTAGATTTGCTTAAAATGTAATGCTTACAATAAAGGAACACATAACCAGGGAAACATTTTTTTCCAGAAAAGTGGATTTAGTTGAACAAACAGGTAAAATAGTGACACACATAAACACAAAACAATAACTTTGATTTGCGCACTCACTTGCACCCTGCCTCAATATTCCTTGTGTTGCTTGATCAACACATATGTTTTTGTCAATAGCATCCTACTTCATATAAGTAGATTGTATAACAAATATTAGTAAATTCACACGTAAAAAATGTATATATATTTTTGTCATGTGTATATATCTTGGGTCATTTACAGAAAAAATGACTTCAAATTATTTGACAGTATTCATAAAATAAGCCCGCGCTTGGTATATTCCACATTATATATGGTACCAGCTGCATGGCAATAAGCCCACGCTCGGTATATCCCATATTGTATATGGTACCAGCTGCATGGCAATATAAATGCCTATATATTTATACAAAACAAAAAACAGTTGTCAGCGCTTATCCTTTACACTGCATATCTGTGTGTATCTAGCAAATTGAAAACATGAGGTATTAGTTCACATTTTGATCAAAACATTTAAGCCTGCATCCCAGCATCAAGGGCACACTCAAATGTGCCTTAAATAGGCTTGATGCACAGCTGCTATGACAATAAGGCAATATTTTGAAACAAAACCACAGAAAAAACAAGCACGTGCCAGCTGCATGGCAATAAGCCCACGCTCGGTATATCCCATAGATGTACCCTCTCCCTTTAAGATAGCAGTGGGCTGCATTTTGATGTGCTATGTGGTCCCCACTGCATATTTGATTGATAATTGTACCCAGGAACATTTTTATCACTGCTACCTGTCAAATCGTGTAATTGCCAATGTCTTCTAACCAGGAACATTTTTATCACTGCTACCTGTCAAGTCGTGTAATTGCCAATGTCTTCTAACAGCTGCTTTCTCATATTACTTACTCATATTGTGCCCTAATATGTCTTATTATGCGATAGTCTCCATCGCAAGTCCAGTCAGTTGCACGGCAGACTGTTGCCTAATAACCACATTAAAATCCTCTCAGCTCGTGCAGCCTGTACCAAATTGTTTAATTGTAACCAGCCTCTCTTCAGCTCTCAGTCTGGCAGCATCAGCTGTGCAATTACTACCACACTCATGCAGCAAATCACCATGCATTTTCTGGTTGTTGCTGCATTCTTTATAATCTTCTTTATGGCTTCATACCAATGCTGTTGATAGTTCCTGTTTGACTTAGTGTGCATTGCATCCTGTACTGTTCTGTTATCTATATTTGACCTGGATTGTTTGAAGGATTCTGCTATCTTCTCCACTCCTGACCCTTGGCTTGTTAAATGGATCTACATATATATCTCTATCTGCTCTGACCACTGGCTTGTTTAAAGGAACTGCTGTCTTCTCTACTCCTGACCTTGGCCTGTCTGATATCTGCATTAATACATGCATGTCTGATTCTCAGTTTGCAACACTACATCATTTGGTTGCTCATGACCTCCTACCAGGTTTTGTCCATTCCATAGGGCAATTGTTAATCAACAACTACTACTACCCGAGCTTAAGTCATGGGGGCAACTGAGTACTGTGGAACAAATCAAGTTCCTCGGAAAGGGGGCTGCTCTAGTTGAACATCTAATGTAGTGGTTCTAGTAGTTAATGATCGCACATACATTGCACTTAACATCATCATTTTAGATATGGTATAGAAGGGATCTGCGATTTACATACCTACGCCCACACATGGTCTGGAAGCCAATTGGAGAAGAGAATGTTAAAAAGTCTCATTCATTTTTAAACATGCAGACTGCTAGTTTCTCCAAGATGGAGCTCAGGATCCTGACTAAGTTCATGGACTATTACTTGGTTCCCACAGCCCAATACTTCAGCAGTTATAGCCTACACTTCATTTGCACTGTACAATATTGACATCAGATACCTCTATCAGTGCAGGGGCTGGAGGAAAGGGGGTTAAAGAAACTGATTTAGCGTCAGTGTTACCTTCTGGCATCCCCTTTCCCTCCCTCTCGGTTAATTCTGAGCACTTGGCCTGCACTGCTTGCTGGCATGTGAACACTGACACTTCAGGCAGTTTACACATTTCAGGTATACTAAAACCTACAGTTTTCCTGTCATTTCCTTGCTTACACATTCTGTATAAAATGGAACCTATATTTTCCCTTTCATATCCTGGTACCTGGGTACAAACTGGGGTACTCTCAGCAGATTCTAAAACAGTTGCAGGAACATTGTCACCTGTCCCTACCTCATGAGAAGAAGTCAGTAGAAAAACAGGTTTAGATTCTACCACAGTACCATGTCTGACATTCACACCATTACACATCTCACTATTATTAGGGGTTTCCAAATTATCCCCAGTTACATCTGGATCATTGCATAAATTCACATAATTGGAAGAATTAACACTGTCAACTATCTACTTCTCACCATCACATATCTCTATCACATTACAGGATGTGGAATGATCACAGAGCATTTCAGGTTCTTCACACAAAGTGACATTTTTCTCTCGGTACAAAAGGCCATTTTCCCAACAAATTCTATCTTCCTTACTTTCCGAAAGGGACTGACTGACCCTCCCCCTTACTGTCGATAAACTGGGGTCAGTGTTTTGTTCTGTTTTAAAAGGGTCACTTCCAAGCTTGTCAGTGTTGCACACAGCATGAGGTCGTTCATTCAAATCACTGCCTGAATCTGTAGCTTCTACAGTGAGGGTGAGGGGTGGAGGCGAATTAGCGTCTAGTGAACTTCTCTCCACACTTTCAGGGGTTAATGCACAGATCCTCTGTGCTGCTCTCTCCGGGTCACTACTGCTAAAACAGTGGATACATTTTCACACTTTGGGTCACCCTCAGAACTGGGCACATGTAAATCTATCTGATTACTTAAAACATTAGCAGACATGGTATCACATTTAGGCATGATTTTACACATTTTGCCCTGATCGAATTCATAACCTAGGGGATTTAAAGTGTTAGTCTCTCCAACAAGAGCATTATCATCAAACACATTGACACATAAGCCCTCCCTCTGCATCACAGGTACCTGCAAATCTGCATGAGTATTCTCAGCAGCATATGAAATTTTAGTACATATTTTTGCACTTATTTTATACTCAGCAGTAGAATTCACCTGGGAATAAATAGAGCTAGTTTACACCAGTGCATCAGAAATTACATCACTTTCCTTTGTATAAGCAACGTTTTTGCTTCCCAAATCTGTTCCCAACAGTATCGTGGCAGGCAGATTATCTAGTACACCAATGTCTCGTATTCCTCTGCCAGATCCCCAATCTAGGTACACCCTGGCTAGGGGTACTGCAGAATGTAGGACCCCCCCCCCCCACTCCTCGCACAGCAATAGTCTTCCCGGGAATCTGTTCTCTGGGCTCAATAGAGCTGGATGTACAAGAGTCAGGTCTGTCAGGCTAGAAGCCGCTTGCGCTGTCTTAGGGTCACGATCCACAATCTATTCCCTCACCTCAGCTGGGCACAGTGTGAGGAACTGCTCCTGGAGAATAAAATCCTTTAGTTTATTATAGTTCAGTACCTGCAATCCCTCAATCCATTGATGCATCATAGATGATAACTGCGCTAACAGTCCGACATAAGTATCAGTGTGACTGCGCCTTGAGTATCGTAATTTCCGCCGGTGAGCCTCAGGAGCTAGGTTGAAACAAAGTAACAAAGCTTTATTAATTGCAACGTAATCACCGTCCAGTTTCCTGGGAAGGTCTGCAAATGCTTCCAAAGCTTTCCCTCTCAGTCCAGGGTTTAAATAGTTGACCCACTCATTGGGTCGAGTTCAAATTGTCGGCAAGTCCTTTCAAATCCCCTAGGGAACGCATCAAGGTAGCCGTCCGTTTCCAACACAAGAAATTGGTCGTGCCTGGATTTTTTCCTACCCGGACCTTGGTCCGCCGACTGTCTGCTGAGCCTGGCTAGTTCCAGCTTGTTTTCGCGTTCGGCTTGATGCTCTGCAGTGGCAGCCTCCCTGTCTGCAGCAGCCAGTCGGCGATCAGCAGCCTCCCTGTCTGCCCAGTGTTCAGAAGCCTCCCGGTCTGCAGCCTCTTGGAGTTGCTGGATCAGCTGCAGCGAGGTTGCAGGGTTGGCATCCTTCAGCTGTTTGAGAGCAGTATGAAGGTAACTGTCTAGGGTAAACTCCTCACTTGATTGAACAGAGGTAAAGTGGTATGTGGTAATGTCCAGTGCTGACTGCTCTAATGAAGCAGAGAGATTTTCTCCACTGTCTCCTCCGACTTTTGGTTTCTGATGAGCCTCCACAAGCGCTTGAATCAGTTGCTATCGGTTCCTGTCTGGGACGACAGCAATTCATCTTTCGACACACAAAGCCAAAAGCTTATCCTTTTTCATCTGCTTATAGTCAGGGGCCATCCTGGACCTCAATCTTCCCCCAAATAAAAAATAGAAAGAAAACAAGAAGGGGGGAACAGAAACTATATGTGCAGTATGTTGTTTAAAATTTTGTAAGACTTGAGCGTAATCACCACCTCTCAATTCACATAAGTTCTTATGAAAAAATTAAAAATATTATCAATCCCATCACTGCCAACCAGTTTGTCATGAATGCCCGACCTGTCCCAGCTACAGCAATCTGAACAGCTGGCCGTGACTGGAGTCAGCTTAGTCACTTAGCATTGACTACACCGAAGGATTTATTATGGTGTTCTTACGCTCACCAAAACCACTTATTAATGTTTCACACTTAAATCACATACACATGTAGCATGAGCCTCCCTGGGCTTCATAACTTCACAAAGAATCACGGAGAACTGGCTAGATTAAATTAATTTAATCTGAAAAATATTTTTCAAGGCTTAATTACAAAAAAGTTAACAACAAGACATACAATAAATTTGCACAAATAAGTTTCATAAAATAAAATAGGAAATAAACTCAGAGTCACTACTTACTAGTTAAGGTCTGATGTGTGAAGGAACATAATTGATGAAAATGGGACACTTTAGTCTTGATAGACCCCCTCATGAGAATGCACACAGTAATGTCTAAAGCAGAAGATTTAAACCCTTTTTCACATTGCTCTCACCCCCCCCCCCCCACCTTTGGAGTTTAGCTGTCAATAAGGACAGATTGATTTCCCAAAAGTCACATGGCTTTTGAGGTGAGTTAGGGATGTCCCGTGATCAGAATGTTCACAGGTCCTGATTTTCCACCTTTGCTCGTTCTCCTTAGCTAGATGGTTTACAGCTTTGGGGCTTCAAACTCCTCCAAGATCCTATATCTACCTGGTCTGGCTATTTTCAACAGATTGCATAAGTTCAGACTCATGTCATCTAGCAAAGCACATGTTGAGATTTCATTACAAGATTATATTACAAGGTTACATACAATATTCATTGTCATACATGAATTCAACAGAAAATAACATAATAATCAGTCATTAGATATACTACATAACTGTAGCATTAGACCTCGAATCTTAGGCAGTTGCAATAAAATACATTATATATCACAGGTCCAGAAACACAATCCCATCATACCAAATGATGGTATATCTATCTGGACATTATAGCAGAATGAATGTAATCAATAATCAGAGAATGCAAATCCTGACATTGGTATACATATAGAAGAAATCAAACCAAGCAATCAGTAGATTCACGAACTTAGAGCAAAGATTTATAAATTGAAGTGAGTAAGGTGGTAACCGATGTAGCACACAGGAGAAAAGGAAGCAATCTGATACCGTGCAGACAGTTATCTGGAAGAAGGACACCAGACTCATTCTTGAAGAATGTAGTCTCCCCTGCTGTTATATACTGGAAAAGATAGTTTCTCACCCCAAACGTTGTACTGAATCTGCAGCTTGCTCCAGAGTGTTAATAAATATCTATTAAATTAAACAATTTAATATTTATTTGATTAAACAAATGTCTTTAGTTAATGTGCTCTTACTTTCATCCAACCAGCTGTCAATAGCCAAATAATTGAAGCTTATGTCCAGTGAATACAACTCCTCAGAACATGGGAAGACCCCAAGTTATAAATACAAAAGAGTTCTTTCCCAAAGGGAGCTCTTAACAGACCTAGTCTTGTGATGTCTATTAGTGGTAGAGGATGATGTGGGGGAGTTTTTATTTAAATTAAATTATTTTAAAAATCGGTTTCTGTGTGTTTCCTTTACATTTTTCTATGGTGCACTAAAGGTTCCAGTAAACCCTGGGTGCCAGGCATGGTGGCACTTGTTCACCAAGTGCCAGCATGCCCAATCAATTAATAGTACCAACTACCTAATGGCACATGTTGGGACCTGTAGCGTACCATGTCACAGGGATTATTATCTCTTTTTAATGTTATTAGCCCACATCCACCGTAAAAGGGGATCCCACATTTTATTTTTCAGGCCACATTCCCCTAGGGGAATTCAGCCTTATGCTGACCAGCCTTGGGTTGGTTATCACTATAGCAGAGGAACCCAGTGCAAGTTTCCATACTTTAGTGCCACCAGTCCTGGCTGGTATAGCCTAGTGCTGGTTTTGGCAATATCATCACTTTCATCCTCATGAACTTCCTAATACCAGCCTAGGCTGGCATCAGTAAGGCTGTGTTGGCTTTTTAAGAAGTATGTCACGCATTAATTTATTTTATTCACCAATCATATATTTGTTGGGCTTATGGCCTATAGTGTTTTATGCACTTAAAGTGCAACTTTAACTTTTAACGCAGGATACATTTTAAGAGTATCTTTCTAAAATGTATGCATTTTGCATACTATTAAGATATGCACATACCTTACATACATGCTGCTCTCAATAGAGAATAAGGTACATATTGTAAGAGGACACAATTTCCACTTATGTTGTAAGCCTTAATTGTAGACTTGGACAAATTTCCATCTAAACCTCAAGCCTAAATTGCGTAAAAAAAACCCACACTTTAAATAGTATTCTTTGTTGATCGCATGTCAGCTGATCATCATCATTATCATCATCATTATCAGTTTGAAACTTACATCTATTGGACAGAAACTTATTATCTGGGCACTTGTGCTGTTATATGTAATCGGTGTCAGCAGCGTTGGTGGAAGATGTTAAACTACAAAAAGCTTCTAGACTTAATAAATTTTTTGGTTAAGTCTAGAAGCTTAAGGGCAGGTAAGTCAAGGGCCTTACCTGCTTCCCTGGTCTTCAGGGAACTTCTCCTGGCTCTTTCCCCTCTGCTGCCGCCTCTAGACTCAGCCGCAGTCTTCTTGTCTTGATCCCGGCGATGTTCAGGTGGCAGAGGCGCTCTTAGCCCTGTCAAGGGCTCGCTGCCGCCGCTGGTGTTCTCCGCTGCCTTCTTTTCTTCTGTTGATCGTGACGAGCTCCGGTCTGCGTCCTCTCTCTTCAGGCTCCGCTGAGGAACTGAAGATGGCGGCGTGTGCACCGGTCTCAAATAGCTGGCAACGCGCAGCGTCGGCGCGATGCTATGTGATGCGCAACAGATTCAAACGGCCGGGAGGTGAGCCCCGATTGGCTCACCACCCTGGCCGAACAGAGACGACCGCCGCCGCCCTGAGGACAACGACAGCCCACGGGGAATTGTCAACAAGGTGAGTTCCCCACAGACTCACATCACTGCAGGTCCATCACTAGTAAATAGAAGTAATATTTGTGCAGTAAACAAGAGATAATATTATATGATAATATACAGTATATGATAGATTTGTTTGTTTTACTGTACACAATAATTTAAAATGTGATAATTTAATCTGTAAAATATTTCTTTAAAGCTTGGAAATTGGCTTATAAGCCTATTGTTACCATGTAGCATGGGTGGAATTTGCAATTTGGTTGGATAGCTGCAGGGGAGGTATAGTGTGGTTCTGATTCCCTGATGTGGCTCTAGTAAGGTGTCCAGAGCAATGTTATGGAAACTGGTTTCTGAATTTTAGCCATGATGTTTGAATAAAAAGTTAGACTAGGTTAATGATAAATTATTGTGAAACAGTAAATTTGATTCCCGTAGACTGTATCAAGTGAGATAATGTAAAGTGTTAAGAAAATCCATGTGTAATACAATACACATGAACAAGAAAAAGGCAAAATAGTGCAGTAAAGTTATGCTTAAGGCTGTATAATTGAAGGATGAGAGGGTATAATAGTGAAATGGGGTTATGGGAATGTTGAGCGGGTGTAGGTGATGGAAGAATGTGTATAGTAAGGTGTGGTATTTCTGACACTATGGACCGAATGTGCCACCCTGTCTGCTGTTGCTGGAAACAGCTGGGCTTACTTTGCCACCCTTTCCCTTTCGTTATCCCGAATGCGCCCTCTTGCCGCAGTAGGAGGGGCTTACAAATGCTGCCATCACTAGACTCCTTACCGGCATCCAGTACCAGGTTTCTTCTGGGTAACGGATGCTACGAGTGTGCCCCGTTACTGGTGTACCTGGGCTGGTACTCCTGACCTCTTCCTATGGATCAGGGTTGCTGTGGATGGATCCACCCTGGCCTATCACACTGGTCAGAGCTGCTGGGTAGTGGCAGAGCGGTGGTACTGGATTCTGGATCCAAACCTCAGAAACAGCCAGGAACTTTTGGGTCTAATCTGTAGGTCACAGGATTTTCAGCATGGAAGATGTTCTCAAGCAGGTTTTTGAAGCAAGTGATGTCTATTTGCAGTCACACTGATTGAAGGTATCAGTGCTCAGGTCCAGAGCCGGATTTAGACCTCATAGGGCCCTAGGCAGGATACTGGTTTGGGCCCCCCCACCTATCATCACACTGTGCCCTCCATCATGCTTTTGCCCTTTAATCATCACACTGTGCACCCTTCACCATCACACTGTGCCCTCCATATTTTTGCTCCCCTTGTTTATTTCCAAATTTGTGTCATCATTCCCCTCTGCTACATATTTTTGCCATTATGCCCCCTCATGCCCCTCTGATACTTATTATTGCCATCATGCCCCTCTGATACTTATTATTGCCATCATGCCCCCTCATGCCCCTCTGATACTTATTATTGCCATCATACCCCCTCATGCCCCTCTGATACTTATTATTGCCATCATGCCCCCTCATGCCCTTCTGATACTTATTATTGCCATCATGCCCCCTCATGCCCCTCTGATACTTATTATTGCCATCATGCCCCTCATGCTCCTCTGATACTTATTATTGCCATCATGCCCCCTCATGCCCCTCTCATACTTATTATTGCCATCATGCCCCCTCATGCCCTTCTGATACTTATTATTGCCATCATGCCCCTCTGATACTTATTATTATTGCCATCATGCCCCTCATGCCCATCTGCTACTTATTATTTTTGCCATCATGCCCCTCTGTTACTTATTATTATTGCCATCATGCCCCCATATACATATTATTGCCATCATGCCCCCCATATACATATTATTGCCATCATGCCCCTCATATACATATTATTGCCATCATGCCCCCATATACATATTATTGCCATCATGCCCCCCATATACATATTATTGCCATCATGCCCCCCATATACATATTATTGCCATCATGCCCCATATATATATTATTGCCATCATGCCCCCATATACATATTATTGACATCATGCCCCCATATACATATTATTGCCATCATGCCCCCATATACATATTATTGCCATCATGCCCCCATATACATATTATTGCCATCATGCCCCTCATATACTCCCTTAATACCTCTGATATTGCCCCTCCTTTAGTTAACTTACCTTCTATTCTGCTTGTTTACTTCTCCGTTCGATGGCGCGCTCCTCTCTGCTCAGTCAGTGCTCCTCGCCACTTCTTACTGAAAATCACGTCGGGAGTGACGTCATCACGCCCGACGTCATTTTCAGTAAGAGAGGAGAGGAGACTCTCGACGAGCGGTCAGCTGACTTCTTTTTTTTTATTCCACTTCTTTCTTTTCGGCATTATGCCGGCGGACAGAGGGGGATGGCAGGCGGAGGGGAGCGCCCCTCTGCCTTGCCTGCCCCACTCACTGTCAGCTCTGACAGGGCCCTCTAGGTACCGCTGGGCCCTAGGCGGTCGCCTAGGGTGCCTAGCGGGAAATCCGGCCCTGCTCAGGTCATATGGATTCAGAAAAACAATTTCAATAGAAGACAGTGCTTTTTATACAGATTTGGACACAGCTTCACAGGCTATTTTTAGAATCAGGGAGCAATTTGTTTTCCCAAATATGGATTTACATGCAATGCAAAGCTAACTATATTTACACTTCTCTGTTATGTGCTAAAACTTGATGCTTGCATTGTCTGAGATGCAGTCACGCAAGACAGCCAGGCAGCAGCCCCCTGCTGGGTATACAGGGTACACAGGTATTTGTCACTTCACATAAAGTCTTGCTTACCATTTCCTGCTATCAACAAACAGACTTCTTCTAGCAAAGTTACAAGCCCAAACAATGACACTTGCATACAAAACACATCCCAATTTAACACGATAAGTGCATTTCAAATTTTCAAATTATACATTGGTGCCTGCACCTCTGATTGAAATACATTTCTACAATAAATTATTTTTACATAATTCAGCCACAAATAAGCTATTCATAGATGATCCAGTCACAGTATTAAACTAAAGTGTTGCTAGGCTGAGACATAAGTCAAAATTAAGGGCCCAATAGTAAAATTCTGAAGTTTCTTGGAAGGGACACTATTGTACACCCCTTCCCTCATTTGACTTAACTCCTCTTTCTTCTTCTTTCACAGCCTCAATCTAAGTACCATGTATTTCCCAATTCCATTTTTACTACTGCAAAGAGTAAGTGATGTGCCAGGCACAAACCATATTATAACATCTCCTCTAAGCCATAGTAGAGGTACATACCATCTGGTAGTTTCAATCTAAACGTATTGCCAAAAGGAAGGCTAAAAATTTGAATATTAAAAACCTAGAAGATACCCTGCTCACTGCTGTCTTTAGAATGTCCACAGAGAGAGAAAAGTTTTACATAAGAAGTAACTAAATACCTGTTGATTATTCAATTTTTACTTTAGTATTTTTCCTGGCTTATGTTTTGAAGTTTCATCAACTGTGAACACTTTTTTTGTGATAAGTTAGTGTTTCCATTTGCAGAAAGATAATGCCGACATCTGTGTTGATAGATGTGGCAAATATCACCCACACACTTCATCTAACATGCTCTATTAAAGGAATTCATTCCCTAAGTAAGTAATGTTCTAATTAATTAAATAAAAAAATTAACATGTCCAGTTTCATCTCTAATATTTTTAGAAACATTCCAGTTTAAAAAATATTGCTGTAGAAATCAAGTCAAGCCATCAGTCTCAGAATGTCATAAAAATGTGACTGACTCTAAGTTTGCCTTTCCAATACACTTGAAAGCCTTGACTATTATTGTAGTATGTATGGTTTAGGGAAATTTCTGTGCATTAAACTATGTTTGTGTTGCTGTGTTGAACTTATCTTGCAGAAACATGCATTTGACTATTGTGGTTGTTTGGAAAATATACCATATGCAGCAATAGCTGGAAGCTACTCAGTTATTCCCTGAGCCACAGAAGAGGCATTGCTATCTTCAGGACATGCAATAGCATCTGGGTATTCATTTACAATATAATTGCAAATACTCAAGGGTGTAGCCTGGCAAGCACCAGATAGCACATCTCAAAGCACATTTTATGGAAGTTCTATTAATTATTAATGAACTCAGCCTAGAAACAGTTTTAGCATTGACAATAGAAAACAGATCCTTAGTTGTACACTGTATAATGCAGGCATAAATGTACCTAGAAAAAGGGCTCAAGTTATATTTAAATCTGATCTTTATTTTGATAAGGTTTTTTGTAATGAATAAAAATATATATATCACATTTTACTAATTTTCTTTCATATTGTATATGTTGTTGTTTCATGTCTTTCTTAGGTTTGGTATAATCTTATATAATTGATCTATTCACGTTCTCATTGATAAAGGTAGCTAAGCCTAATGGAAATGAAAACCTTATTGGGTAATGTTTTCTGAAAGCACTTACATAGTAATAATTTGGCATGGTAAGGGTTAGTGCTTCAGGATCTGGCATTTCTTCCTCATTTCATGATGCTCCATAACAATGCTTTGGTATCATGAGGTTTTGCTCCACCTGTAAAGTGAGGAAGTTTTAACATTGTTTTACAGGATTGTTTTCTTTTGCTGAAGAAAATCTATCCAAATTTAATAATGATTCTTGTATCACCTTGGGATATTATCCGTTTTTGTGGAAGTGAGTCCACCTGGAACTCTCTGACATTCCTGTTAGGCTGTGCCTGTGTTGATAGAGAAATGTCTATTGGGTTTTCCTTTGATCACTTTAGTGCAGGTCTGGTTAGCAGTATGAGGAACCATAGGAGCAGCTCACTAAAAGAATGAGAAGCTGTAGGGAGACTTTCAGGCAATGCTCCTTTGAAAAATATATTCAAATAAACCTCTCCAAAGGTACCTCTTGAATCTGTTTGAGATACACCTAAATGTACACTTTGAAATACTGGTTTAGTGAGTGTGATTAGTAATAAGTTGAGAAGTGTTGTAGGAGGCACCTAAAACACTGAATGACTGACATATTGTTACTCATTCAGTATCTTTATTGTCACTGCGGCACTCCCATACTGAGCACCAGCCACTAACATAAAGGGAAACAACTTCTTACCTGTGAAGCTGCCAGCTGCTGCTCCTCCATATTTGTAATGGACTGAGGGTGCGGAAGTGGACTAGAAGATTCTGTTGCACCCCTGCTTCATACTCAGTAAGAAGCAGGGGGCAGTGTCCAAGGAATGGGTGCCTTGGGCACCTAGAATGTATTTATCAGACCTACCTGCATCCCAGCATCTCCAGGTTGACAAGACACATATCTATCATTAGGTGCAAAGCAAGATGCCATCAGTACTGGTGTAGGGCGCAGGAATTGTTTATGTATTAGCTGAATGTTAATATTTGCAAGTACCATTTTTGCCTTCCAGAGCATGTCAAGTAGTTTATGTACGTCCATGTCTATCGTCACCAATAAATATTGTCCGATGCAATCAATGTGGTTCCAAAGCACAAAAGAGATTTAATAGCAATAAGCAGCAAAATACAATAAGAATGTTACAAAGTATATCTTATACATACGCAGCACACCCTGGATCCAGGAACAGTTGCCAAAGCTGATGTCTCGGCAAAGAGACTGTTCCTGTAACAGAGGTCAGTTTATATACAGTTTGATTTAGAAAAAACAATGATGATGTCACAATTATACACAGATAACACTAAGAAATTTCTTCATTGGTCCAGAGTTTACGATATTCCAGTAGACTGCTGGTCATAGATCAGTTCATTTGATCCGCTTTCCAAAGGTAGGGGCAACTCACTCCAACTGTTGAATATGTGTCTTCCTGCTGAAAAAACAGTTTAAACTGACCCATAAGTGCTTTTGAGTATTAAGCTCATACTATTCATAACTAGCAATTGCTATGTGCGAATGCTACTCTGTTGATACCGTATTTCTGCTGGTAAAATATGGATTAATATGAGACGAAACTCAATACATTTCTGAGGACCTGAACCATAAATACCTTTACTGTAGTTTTATCTATGTATAAATAATCTCTAATTAAGTTATTAATAAATTAATGTGGGTTGGAACTTTAATAAATGTGTACTATTTACAAATGTAAGTGTAAATGCAAGTGTGTGTGTTGTTTACCTGTGCAATTGCGTTATTAGATGTAGTGTACTAATCACAATCGCACGGTAATCCAATACTAATCAATTTAGCCGACTTTATCCAATTATTGAACTTCGAAAGTAGTTTAGTCAGTAAACAACCAAAAATTTATAACATTGTTCTATATATAAATAAAGCTAAAAAAAGTACACTTCTATTATTACAATACACATTATTGGACTGTTTAAAATAAATGCATGTTAGAACACCATGCAACATTTTAATATATTAAATACAAACATTAATCCCATGGCAAGATAGATGAAATTAACTTAAATCTTCTTAAAAATATAACATCTAAAAGTGAGACACATCTTGTATTAAATTAAATTTTATCTCAAGTGAAATTTTAAATCAGCAGTTTTAACATGTCTCAGAGATTAAAATAAGGTCAGCAATAATGCTTCTCTGGGACAACCCTGACTTCTCCCCTTGGCAATGTCTCTCTCGCTTTCCATCTTGGCAGAATAAAGGTATCAGGATGGTCAGAGATCTACTTGGTTCTGGCTAATGCATCCCATTGATGACCCTGAGGAAAAAATATGACTTCCGGTCTGTTAGCCCTTTCGCTTACCTACTGGTGAGACACTATGTTAAATCCCTTTCTAACCTTGCTGCTAACATCATTGGAGTGTTTTTGCCTTCAAAAACATCTTCAAAAGAGTGGGGTACCATTTGACGATGGCGATAATACCGACATCGGTTAAAACTACAAAAAAATTCCGATTTCAAGAATACCTACAAAAAGAAAATAATAACTTACAATAAAAATGACAGTGTAGATAGCCAATATCCTTACGCTACATACCGATTGCTGTAAATTCCAGCACTTTAAATTTACGTTAATGTTCACTGTATTTAAAGCGCCAATGCCTAACCCTAACTTGTAAATGAGATATTAAAGTCATGGGGTCCTGGCATTGGCGCTTTAAATACAGAGATATCACTGCGGCTATGAAGAGTGACCTCAATTTAAGGTGCCGGAATTCACAGCAATCGGTATTGAAATATATTGAAAATATGTATGTATTGGAAAAAAAATTGTTTTACAAATATTATTGTCAACTTTTCACTGACTTTTGGTTGAAAAATAACCATATTGACAGATGGAGCTATTTGGACAAGCAGGCTGGTCATTTTAGGCTATATTGGTCCTATTGGCCCAAAAAAACTATTAATTCCCAGTGTGTCTTGTTATCAGCCAACAATGCCAACTGGTCTTTAGAGCATTTGTTAATTTTTTTCAGATCATTAAGCAACCAGATCTGTCAAATTTTACCAATGTGTGTAGATCCTATCCCTCAGCAATCAAGTAGAGTGACCAGACTGGCTGAGAATTACTAAAGGCCAAAGGAACCGCCATGCTGACAGCCAGGGATTCCGAACACACAGGACTCCGGTACTTCAGTTTCACGTCGGTGCGACTGACATCAATGTTAATTTAAAGTGGCAATGTGTGTTTGGAATCCCTGGCTGTCAGCATGGCGGTTCCCTCGGAAAGCTGCACATTCGGTGTTCAGATAAGTCTGTTTAGATTTCATTCGTATTTTTCACAAATCGGTTTTCTTTTGTAGGACTCAAGGCTGTCAGATTTGTCAGCATCGTGAAAACGATTACCACCGATGCTTAATAGCTAACGCTTTAAGTTTTGCTAAATTGTTTGCAGTGGGTGTAATTGTGTCTCAGCTTCCTTCCTAAGGGATACAAGTTCCATTGGAAAGCAGACATGGCCATTTTAAGCAAGACAGCTGCTAAATCTACCCAGAGGACTTGAATGCAGGAAAATGCAATTTAATGCATGACTATTGGATGACATTTATGAAATGTATTGTTCTTTGTTAAATGATAATATTTATCAACTTTAATATATTTGTAAGCCCACATTCATACAAAATAATACTACAAATACTTGTAAAAATTGATGTGTGTCTAATCAGTAATCCATCTCAGATAACCCAGAGGCCAGGGAAAGATATTATAGTTAGACAGGCCATAAAGTACAACAACATGATATACAGTGAAATTTAAAAACAAGGACATTAAAGAGAGAAAAGGAAATGGCAGTAGTTGAAGAATTTTCAATTTTGTATCTTTCCTTGTATCCGCTGCATTGAAATTATTTCAATGCAAATCATATTAACTACTACTGCTTCTCCTGAGCAATACTAAACACTTTTGATTAGAGCAATGTTTGCATTAAATAAGTTAACACAAATGTATTTGGTGTGCAAGTACATTATGAATTGTTAATAAATACACAGTGAATTGTTATGAGGTGACAGAGGGGGCAGATAATCTGAGAGTGAGAAGGTCACACTTGATATACCATTGTTGTGATACGATTGTGAGAAGTTGTTTATGATATGCCTGCAGAGAAAAGTGATGAGATTGGCGATAACTTAGATTTCAGAACTACATAGGAAAAGAAAAAGATAGGCACTGACATAGGAAGTCGTTTTTTTACTACACATACTTTAAAAATACCCTAAGAAAAGCTTAAATTTATTAATACAATGTAAAATGTATTTCATTTATATGGGAATTAATTCTCTATTACATTTAGTGTAACATATTTCCTTGTTAAAGAAGAATTCAATCAAAATGTTGGCAGCTAAAACATAGATATTTACTTACCAGTGGTAAACCAGCTGGTCACCCAAGGCCTCCAACGATCCTAATTTTGCTCTGCTTTAAGCTACCACAATTTACTAATTTCAGACAGGAAACAGTGTTGTCGATAGTTCCTCTCAATAGTCCCCCTCTAAACATTTCACTTACATAGGGATCTAAACATTGCTGCCTATTTGGAATAGGCCTGCCCTTATCAGCACATAACTAAGGCTGGGTACACACTACAGAGAATTTCTCCCGATGCAATATCGTTAACGATTTTACCAATGAGTCCCGATCAGCATGCCGAGTCATGTGTACACGCTATACACATTTTACAAGATTTGCCTTCATATCTGTGCTCTTTATCTGTCATAACCGTCGACTAAAAAGATTGTGACTCTGTAAACCACAAGCAGATCTGCCTACACTGCTGGTTGTAAGTGCATACACACTGCAGAATTTGCAAGACATCATTCCATCATTTATAGAGATTTTTAGTCTGGTTATAATGTCAAATCAAATGATACAATGTGCTTTGGTACAATAAAACATGATCGTGGCAGCCTACACACTAATGCAATATCAGACCTATCAGTTGTTTATCGTTTGATTGGCCCGATAATTGTGTGAAAACCTGTATTGTGTACCCAGCTTAAGCAACATTGGACTGTTACAGATATAAACAAACTTGCTGGATCAAAAGAACGCAACACTGTCAGTAATATGGATTTAAGCTTATAATGAACTTCTCCCTTTCGCAAATAAGTGCCTCATGATCTAGTCACCACCAGGACCACCTACAATGAAATAACTACCGGTAGTATATATAGCCAGAAATGACACAATATTATTAAATCAAATGCACTGACACAAATACTAGAATAACCCAGATTGTCTGTCTGCAACAGGTTTGTCTAAGGTAAACAAAAAAATTGAATACAATGTCATTTGTATTAATCTAACTTAACTAACTGACATCTTAATTAATAATAATGATATTTTTTATTTATATAGCACTTTTCTCTCAATAGGATAAATCACTTTACATGTGCAGATTAAAAAACACATGACACAAAATAAACATATAAAGTATTATATATAGAAGAGCTGCAAAGCTAAAAGCTAAAGTCTCAAATGATATATGGGAGATTCTAGGTACTGTTAATGGTCCTTCATTTGCGGAGCGAAGTGAGCATAGGAAATCAGAAGCTGCTTCAAGTAATCAGTATCCTGGTTATGTAGGCCTTTGAATGTCAATAAGCCAATCTTGAAATAGATTTGCCATCTTACATGGAGCCAGTGAAGGAACAAGGCTGGTTATTAGAAATCTGGCTGCTGCATGTTGAATCAGCAGCAAGTGGTGCAATTTGAGTATGGGAAGGTCTTCTGAGATTCAAGTGCTAGATTCTGGCTATGTTCTTCAACTATCGTGTAATTGGAAAAGCAATAATCTATTATTAATAGATTATTACTTTCCTAAAAACTAATAATAGATTTATTGCACAGTAATAAATATTTCAATTGATGCAATTTGTTCTCATCAGAATTTTGAAGACAGGTACATTTTGTTGCTTGTGCTGAGAATGAGAGTTTATAAAGTCTGATAAATACCTCTTTTCCGTTTGTGATATGAAATAATGACCATCATTATTATTTTGCTGTAATTAATCTACTATTTGTGTTTTGTCAATGCCTTATAATACTTCATTAAGGTAGAAATTGAAAGTTCAATCTTTACATAGCATCAAAGAGTGATTGAAGTGTAGATGTGCAATAAAAGAGAATATCTTACTATTCTGCTCTAGTTTTTAAAGAAAGAATATAACTAGTCTTATCAGTAACAACCTTTGCCTTTTTTACTGTAGTTATACAATTTCCTCCATTAAACGTAAATTCAGAATAAATAGAGAGGGAAGTTCACTGTTATTTATTACTTCTGTCTTTTAATGTCCATAGATCCAGCAACTTCATGTGCTATAAAATGCTATAGAAACCAGATAAGGAAATACAATAGCACAAAGTTCTATAAAGTAGTGAGTTATATGATAGGGTGAAGAATTTCTGTCTGTTTTATGCTTTACTTTAGATCCATTTTACCACTAATAATGAACCAACATTTATAATATGAATATGTAAGTACATAATAGTATAAGGTTTGAGGTAAAAACACATTTGGGCCCTTTAAAGTAAAACTAAGCAAACAAATAAAGAAAAGAAAATAATTGAAGAAATGTAAACGTATAATAAATGTGTATCTCAGGAGCTAGTCACTAAATTAAGGAATGCCATAAATCAGCAATACCACTTGTATACCTAGTTGACAGTGGAGATATGCCCCAGTCTGCAAATGGTGTTAGAATTTGCTATAAAATCTCTCTCTGAAGAGACCATACTTTTTGTGTGAAAAATAATTGAAAATAATTGTATTTGCGCTAGTTATGTGCAACGTGTTGAAATATATTATGTTTGTAGGTTTTAAAAACAAATTGTGACCAGTAAAATATTGTATATAGCTATACATTAATTACATCCAGAAAATTTCTGCCACATCTCAGCAGTAACTTCATTCTTGCAACTCTCCAATAAAGGTGTAATATTCAGGAGATTGCTGACACATATACATTATATTTCATTGCAGCCGGACATCTGTAGGTCAATCAGTATCATGACAAAGATAGAATTACCTGGCGCAAGAAAAATGATAGAAAATATATAGATCAGTGCAAAATATTTTATTAAGAATGACAATGCTGGTCAGAACCAGCAGAAAAAGGTCTAAGGGATAGTTCACAGTCCCCAATAGGGGATCAGTATTGAAAGATGCTGGAAAGTATGTATGAGTAAAAAACAGGTCAATCAAAATGTTAGAAAAAGGTTAGAAAAAAGTAAAAGTAAAAAAATATCCAGCAAAACAAGGAACAAAAAAAGGGGGGAGGGGGAGGATAGGCAATAAGTCCAATATGTATGTCCAGTATCACAGTGCAATAATTCCACTAATAATTCCAATAATAGTTCCCCCGCCGCTCCGTTGGACCCGGATCCGGGTTTAGCAGTTACATGACCGCTAAACCTGGGCTGGGAATTCAAACAGTTTTCTCTATATAAATCTCACTCTGACACTTGGTAAGTGTCAGAGCAACTTACATGTTCCTGGCTCCTGCTCCCCTGTTCCTCCTTGTGCCTGCTCCTAGTGAAGTGACCTCCTGTGTACCAGTCCCTGCTTGGTGACCTTTCTGGATCTCCTATACCTGTGCACTGACCCGGCTTGCTGACCACTCTGATTGCCTGTGCCCTTAACCCGGATTGTTGACGTTCCTCTCTCTATTCGCTATATCTGCCATACCTGTGTACCGACCCGGCTTGCTGACCACTCTGATTGCATGTGCCCATGCCCCGGATTGTCTGACATCTGTTTGCCTCCATTTGTATTGCTGCTGCCAACCGTGTACCGAATCGGATTCCCTTCACGCTGCATTCCCCTGCTGCTCCAGCCGCTACACTACTTTTTGATGCAAGCCTGAGGACCGCGATCTGCATCTCCCAGCAGCTAAGCTTATCCCGCCTTGCGACGGTTCTTGGTGAACACTGGGGAGTTCGTTAGACCCTGCACCTCAGGTAAGCCAGCGCTAATCAAGAATAGTACAGAATCCAGCTAATCCATTACATCTGCATTCTTGCAACTCTTCAGTAAAGGTCGTTCCCTGTAATGTCAAGAAAATTGCTGACCCATGTACAATACAATCCATAGCTTATTCAATGTCACAGTTGTACTCTCAGTAGCTTGCCTAATAAGTGCCTTCTTGTCCGGCAACTAAGTTTAAAGGGGAAGCATGATCTAGGCAGTGTGGCTGTAGTTTCATGTTTTTTTCCACTTCTGTACAATGGACTGAACTAAGCTTAGAGATATCCAATGCATTAGCAATTATCTTGTACCCTAGTCAGTTTTGTGCCTCTCTATATTCACATCTCTGACTTGTTTTACTATGTATTTATATTTACAAAAGAAATTACAATAGGTGATCCATTAATTTCTTACACAGAGGGAGCCAATGAACAATAACTTTTGAAGTAATGTATTGCACCTGAGCAAATTTGAGCTTGCAAATACAAGGGGTGTGACTACCTTTTAAAATTACACGTTTGTTTTTCATTTTTAGTAACCGGTGGAAAAGTTTTATGATCTTTATTTTGACTTGACATGGTGCTCAGTACGTGGATTAGTACAAGAAATCCCACTATAACCTATTTAAAATTCAGAGGGCCTTAATCATTACGGCACGCATACTGAAAAAAGCATGCATTTGTTTTAAACTGCACATAACTTGGCTCTGCATTCTCCGAAGTCGACAAGGAGCGGATCTCAGGTACGTGTGGTGATGACTATTGTAAGTCTACTCTAGTCCTCTAGCTGATGCAAGGGATATGGCAGAAAACCAGCTTACTCCTGGGTGTGCTTGAACCTGACTTGGACATTGCTGCACGGGAATGCTCTTACTGTACATGTAAATCCACCCATTCTCCTCCCATTCATTCCCTAAATAGGCTGTGTCATTTTCGCACAAAGCTGACTTGGACCTGTTGCACATCATCTGGTTCTGAGCATGCGCAGCGTGATTTTTGTACACGAGACGCAAAAAACAGGCAGATACGTTCTTTAATGACTCAGGCCCAGAATGTGCAGTAGGAAAATGGGAAACTATTATGGAGGCTGAAAATTGATGATAGATTAACTGCACATGCGAAGCTTAAAAGACAGAGGATGGCAAGGTAATAGTTACAACAACATACCACACTGGAGATAATGGAGGAGAGAATTCAAGTTTTTCTTTTACATGTACTATGTTTAGATATTTGTCAGGTGCTAAACATATAGAAACTCACTGGATTACACAAATACAGAGGATGTAGCTTTATTAAAGTAACCTTTTCCTTTGACAAATAATAAAAATCAAGGGAACTAAAAAAAAAATTGTACATAAGCAATTAGTAATCCATGCAAATCTAAGATTATTATACTAATGAACAAACAGCAAAACTACAGAAATGTAATCATTATTTTCTCTAGGCTTAGTTAATTTGCTTAATTTACAATTTTAGATGTTTTTGTGCTAAATCACCAATTAAGCGAAATGAATATATTGGTTTTCTCTTTAGTAATGCGCTGTGTTTATAATTAGTGTTTGCAACATTCAGCTTTCAGAAGTGCCAATCTTTACAGAGTATGATGCTACAACAGTCAGATAAAGTGACAGATGGTTTACATCAATTATGTAACAATCTTTCATATTATTATTTTAGAGTTGTATATTTTAGCGAACGTTTGCCTGTTGTTCAAAATTAAAAACTGAATAAATGTATAGTAAAAAATAGATAACAAATTATACATTTGGTTTGTGAATACTGTCAGTTGCAAAAATTACTTATGCATTTTTTTATATTTTAGTAAAATATATAATGGGAGAAGGCTATTTACAAAACAGATGTAGATATACAGTAACTATAAAAGTTAACAACAAGAATGAAACTAAAAATCTATGAAACAGCAGCTGCATGGATAAGGGTAATTGCCACTTTTAAACTAAACACACCATAGCAAAAATTATAACTACAAAACAGTGCTAATACTATAAATTTAATATGTATATAGTTGATATGGCAGAAAAATCACATGAGAAAGGATTGACTTAAAATACCCTTTAATCCATCAAAAAAGTTTAAGAACAGCAGATATCATTAAAGAATATGTGTATATCATAAGTGGAGGAAGTATAAAATCATTATGGTGAGAGCAAGTCATATATCTCTGATACACTGTGTATTTGTAAGGAGCTTTGCAGTACATAGATCAATCTATTTTGAATAGGAGCCATTTAGAATCCATTCAGTCCCAAATTATGATAACTCATTTGGCTCACAAATATTAAAGACTCACAATCTACTCACTACTACTATGTCAATAACTGATCCATACCAATATATACTGCAAATGTGTTTCTGTAAGATCCAAAGCGTTGGCAGTACACATTTAATTACCTTACGGGTAAGAGATAACCACCTCAAATTATATGTCTTCATTGGTAAAACTCGAATAATAGGGAGATGTCTTAGGATGGGGCAGGGTAGGCAAGCATTGTAGGTTGGGGCGAGTCTGGTCAGACGGGATCATTTGATATAAAAACATGTATAAACATTTTTACAGAATTTTACAGATTTAAAAGATATTAGCATAATTTTAAATGACATCCAAAGGCCAATCATTTAAATCTCCAATCATTAAAATACACACAGATATACATTTCTCCTAGATGTTCAGAAAGAGAAAGACAAACCTACATATCATTCATGGACAAACTTTCTCTATATCAATCCTTCCATTATCATCTTCATAGGAATTTATAATCACTAAGACCACAAAGGTATAAGGGTATTATTACACATTAGAAATTAAAGTGTTGGGGGTCATGGCTTAACTGCTTTTGAAAGCACTTGAATTATTGTAGAGCTTCTTCTCTTATTCCTCAAATTTGATCAATTAATATTAATGTTTGTGCTCATTTTTATAACAATTGTTTCTATTTGATGTCTGGGACTACATAGAAGTTCTTTTTTATACTTTATTTCATCTTTATTTATCACAGATGTTACTGATTGAACATCCCCCGTCACAACATCATCTGGTGACCATTGTTTTCAGGTCAGTTTCTGTCTAACTATCTCCTCCCTGGCTTTTCGGAACTCCTGGATACTAAATATTCTGACACTACCTGCTATCTTGGCTCTGAATCAGGATTTATCTCTCAACAGCACTGTTGCTGACAGCAGCTGTTATCTGCGTGGCTCCTGGTTTGCTCCGTGAAATGGTGTGTCGCCATTTTGCTCTGTCATCATTGCTTTCCTGGAGAGATACCTATTGTAGCACTTTGTCAAGGTATTTGACCATTTGTAATCTTTATTATAATATTGGAGGTGATCGAAGCGGTACTGAACCCGCAATACAAGAGTTTCACAAGAAAAGGTAAAAGGAAAAGGGAGGTAATGGCCCTGGTAATTATTGTGTGTATTCTGCATTTACTCCAAGCACATCCTGCACTCGCACCCTCTACCTCCTATCGCATTAAAAAAAGAAAACTGATCACTCATCAGGATTTTTGAGCAAGTCTGTCATCAACCATCATCGGATATTAACAAATAGCAAGAGACTGCAAATATATATGTGCTACCTTTCTGCATATTGCAAATAATATCTTGTTTTTTCTTCTTATCCTATCATAAGTCATACAGCCTGATATAGCTTCACAAGACAATTTTCAATACCGACTGTCATTTTTTTACTTCTGACATCTGTCATTACTTTTTCACTAAACTGTCAAATACAGAAATGTATTAATTTATACTTCTTTTTATTTAACAAGACTCTTTATATTAATTACTAAAGGTCAGTGTTAGAGAGTTCGTAGAAATTGTTCGAATATTGGCAATTTTTGGGAACAAGCAGAAATATTATATCAATCCTTTGTAGCACAAGGGTATCCAATATCACTACTAGATAATGCTTTGACACAAGTGGAATTATTGGATCATAATCTTCGTTTGATTCATAAAGAACCAGTTCTTGGCGGGAAAATTAAGTATGCATCTCCTGGAGAAGTCAAGCCCAACCCTGGATGGCGTCGTTTTAACTGGCCAATGACCTGCATTACACTGGACCTTCCTAAAGCCTGACACATCATCTGTATTGTTGTCACTGTATCACTGACTGTATATAAGTGGGAGCTCTGGGACCAGTGTTCAGTCTACTTGAGCACAGCCTTCAGACCTGAATGACTGTACACTGGATCCAGAGCGCCTGCTAAAAGTAACGACTTTACTTATTTTATTCTGATCTGTTATTCTGCTACTTTTGGCTATTAAATTAAATTGTGCTTTGGAACCACATCACTGAAGTGGACAATTGTTATTGGATAGCAACTATAACATAACATACTGTATTCAGAAGAGCACATAATCATAAAGAGAGGTTAGCGCTTAGTCATTTTGGAAATGGTAAAGGAAAATGTATTAGTAATACGAATACAATGTTACAGATTGATTGTTCAGATGCAAATAATTCATTCTTGAACTCTTCAAGATGGTTGACCACTAGACCATATGTATTTTATAGATGTGGGAGAGTGCGATGCTTGACATGTAATTCAGTGGACCATGGAGTAAGTGAGTTCTTCTCATTTGTATCCAAAGAAAAATTCACTATTAACAAATGGTTAAATTGTAGGTGGAATTACATGGTGTATGTAATCAATTGTGGATGTGGTATGCAGTACATGGGACGTACAATAAAACCATTGCACTTGCGCTTTCTTGAACATAGGGTAGCACGGTGGCATAGTGGTTAGCACTTCTGCCTTGCAGCACTGGGGACATGAGTTCAATTCCCGACCATGGCCTTATCTGTGAGGAGCTTTTAACACAACAATTATTATTAGCTCAGTTTTTCTTTATAATAAAACATTTAGATTTTTTTTAAAAGTTAATTGTGTGAACTGTTAACTTTTAACATATTTACATGTTTATTAGATTTATTTATATATTTGTTAACTCATTTATTTATTATGATTATTTATCACTGTGATTATTAATTTTAATGTAATTAGTATAATTCACATTCCTTGCTGCTAATGTAATGTATACATAATTTTGTTGTTAACCCATGTCTTAGAGATTTAAATTAATTTAGGATTACTTTCTAGCATTCCTGAACTATTCATATTTTCGGTTTTGGGATGTAAATCCATCAAGTCAGAGTTCCCTCCTGGGACCTAAATACACCTTGGTCCAGATATCCATCTGTCCTTTTCTTCTTCTTCTCCCTCCCACCCTCCACTACATCTCTTACATTTTTATTTTCATATATTTAAGACTCTACTACCTTGTTCACTCAATGTCCAGAATCTACAGATGATCTTTCACCTGCCATAAAATTGTTTTTTCTTTACAAACATTGTTCAAGATCTTAGAAAATCAATGCATCAATACATTAAATATGACATTGGGTATTTAAAACATGAACTTTATTCTATTGGTTTACACACTGATACTTTAGAAGTAAAAGTTGATCAACTTTGTACCTTAAACTATGGAACAAAATTTCTAATCTATGAATTTAAGTTTAATTTCAATTGGACTGGTTGTGATGAAGCCCGATTGTGTCTAGTTTAACTGAACCCAATTATCAATTCAATTTAGTTCATTGGTTGAATGAGTCCTAAGGGAGCAATTACTATTTAACACAGGGCTAGTTGGTATTTGATAAAGGTTTTCCTTCAATAAATGAATTAACCATTTGAAAACTGTGTTTTGTGTTTACTCAGGTCTTTGTCTTATATTCAATTTTATTTGAAGATCTAAAACATTTAAATGTGATAAATATGCAAAAATAGAGGAAATCAAAAAAAGGGCAAAAACTATCACACCACTGTATAGCCTAAAATCAAGATAAATGATGTCAGACTTTTTTTCGACCTTTAGGGGTATATTTACTAAACTGTGGGCTTGAAAAAGTGGAGATGTTGCCTATAGCAACCTATAAGATACTAGCTGTCATTTTGTAGAATGTACTAAATAAATGATAACTAGAATCGGATTGGTTGCTATAGGCAACATCTCCACTTTTTCAAACCCGCAGTTTAGTAAATATACCCCTTAATGTCATCTTTCAGACGACAAATTTCAAGTGAAAAACAAACAGACAATTTTTAGGAAAAAGAAGTGAAATTTAAAAACCTATAATACCCTGGTTGCACACATATATTTAAAACATTAAAGTAATACTTTGTGGAAGCACCTTTCGCTTTTTATTATTGCAGTGAGTCTTTTTGAATTAGTCTCTATCAACATTGCACACCTGGGGGTAAATGTATCAAGCTGAGAGTTTTCCAGCGGGTTGGAAAAGTGGAGATGTTGCCTATAGCAACCAATCAGATTCTAGCTATCATTTTGTAGAATGTACTAAATAAATGGTAGCTAGAATCCGATTGGTTTTTCAAACCCGCTGGAAAACTCTCAGCTTAATACATTTACCCCCTGGGGGTAAATGTATGAAGCTGAGAGTTTTCTGGCATGTTTGAAAAGTGGAGATGTTGCCTGTAGCAACCAATCAGAGTCTAGCTATAATTTTGTAGAATGTACTAAATAAATGAATCTGATTGTTTTTTCAAACCTGCCGCAAAATTCTCAGCTTCATACATTTACCCCCTGGACTTCGCAATTTTACTGGTTTTACTTAGCAGTATCAACTTTAGATCATTCCAATCTTAAACATATGGCTAGATATATTTGTTCTACATACAGTAGCTTTTACAGATAAATGACTTATATACCTTACACTACATTTCAATCCTAAAATAATTATAGAGTTACACAAGTAATACAGTACATAAGCCTAACATTACCCAGACTCTCTGTTTTTGCAGGGCATTCATTCTTTTAGCCCTTCACACAATGGATGTTATATCTGAGCCATATCTGATTGTGCCATATTGCAGTAAATTTCAGACAAGAAAATTAAAAAGAAATCGATTTTAATGTGTTATCAATTTGTGATTTCAGCAAAACCCAGAAAATGTATCTGGTCATTGAGGCATAAACCACGTGTAGTTTTCTGCATACCTATGACATACTTACCGACTTTCTTCAGCTCTCCACCGGGAGCCTGCCAGTGGAGGTGGGCGTGAGGGGGGCAGGGCGGCCAAAATTGCGTCATTTTGGCCCCACCCCCTGTGACGTCAAGACGCAACCGGGGTTTATTGCGGCGTTTGGGATCTAATTCTGCCCACTTCACTAGGAAGTGGGCAGAATTCGGGAGATTGCCACACTCACCCGGGAGTCCGGGAGACTCTCTCAAAATGCGGGAGTCTCCCGGACATTCCGGGAGAGTTGGCAAGTTTGACCTATGATTGAAAATGCTGAAAGGACAGACATGGTTAATTCTAGCTCTATATATGACAAAAGTCTAGCCAAAGTCTAGAATTAAATATTGCCTTCCCTTTCAGCATTTTCAGTCATAAATATACAGAAAACGACACAAAAATGTTTTGTTATTAGAGACTTGAAGACAAAAGCTATATTACCCAGACTATTCTGTCAGCACATTTAAATCATAAATATATATAGATATATTTTTCTGGCTTGTAGACTATGATAAACATTGGTTATATACAGGCATAGCATGAACTAAATCATTTGTACAAGTGTTGATCTTATATATATTCAGAGTTATATAAACATGTTTCTGGTCTTTAGAGCATTGCAAACAAAGGGGATATCTAGGCCCAGAGTGACCACGCATACAACACATGTTAATCCTAGAGAACATCTAAACCAGACAATAAGGTGCAGAATTACAAATCAGAGGGAGGGTTAAGTTTGAAGTAAAGGTCAAAATAGGCTTACAGCAAAGTGCAAAATTAGTGCCTAGAATAGTCGCTAAATAACAAGTAAATTAATAGCGAGCAAGCAGAACAAGTAGGGTCAGCAGAATTATCTCACTTTGATATTCATAACATAACCAGGCCTATAGTATGTAGAACAATTTAAAATGAAAGTAGAAATTAGAAAAAATATCTATATACACCAGAGCATGGTATTGAAGAATACGATGAAATGCCCAGGTTTGAGGATCCCTCAAACCAAATTTATTTATGGAAACTCTCTGTCCTTTTAGATGAACATCCAGAAATGGCAGCTGGAAATGACAGAAGCTCTTATTAAGTTGCAACACCCTATAATAACAAAAAAGATTCACACAGATGTCCTACCTGGTTTATAGAGGAACCCTGGTCTTCCACACAGACCCACCCAAGTTGCCTCTTCCCTTTCGCACAGTCCCTTTCACATAGTCTTTGTCTAGGGGCTGATGGCTGGGTCCTACAGAGAAGTATACTGAAGGGTACAGACAGTTGGCACTAAAAAGAACAACGACAGCATATGTTTTGGTATCTTACCTGCCGTGGCAACCTCACGAATAATCACCGGTTTTCACATGCTGCGTCGCTGGCTTCCACCGGTGGCCTGGAACCCCGGCTTCTCAGCCTATTACATTGGGGATGCAGGACTTTGGTGTCCTTCTGGACCAGATAGAGGGGCCTCGTATGCCACTCTCAGCCTAATGCTTACACTCCCTCACAAAGGACCAAACGTCCTACAACATCCAGGGCCTTATGGCCTCCTAAACTAAACAGGACCTAGTGACCCCTTAACTTCTTAGGGCCTTATGCCTTCTAAACCTCTATCAGGGGCCTAGTGCCCTGCTAAAACACTATAAGGGCCTGGTGCCCTGTTATAACTATAAGGACCTAATGCCCTGCTATTATTAAAAAGGCCTTGCGCCCTGCTATAACTACAAGGGCCTTCTGCCTGAACTAACTATGGGGCTTGTGCCCTAGTGAAATAAGGCTTAGTGCCCAACTTGACGATAGGCTTGGTGCCAACTAAACTATGGGCTCAAGTGCCTGACTAAACTTTAGGGTCTTGGGGTTCAAACTACATAAGGCCTTAACATTTATTAACCCTACCTACCCCTAACTGCACCGTGCCTTGTGCCCCCTGTTTGTCCATGGGCCTAGTGCCCAATCTATGCCAGGGCCTTGTGCCCTATGAAATAAAGTTATGAAGGACAGAGGTAAAGGGGTGCAGGCGTGGGCCCGGGAGAGGTGATGCCTGCAAGTGCCTTACCTGCTCTCAGCTTCTTCAGGGTCTTCACCTCATTCCCCCTCTGCTGTCTCCACTGGTCCCCCTCTGGTGACTGCTGTTATTGATCCCATCGGTCTTCACGGGCTTGACCACGTTGTCTTCTCTTTCTGACGGTTTCTTGCTTCCTTTCTTGATTGAGGCATTCTCTTTTTCTTTCTCTTCTGTCTTCTTGCAGCTGGTCCCCCGACGCCACTCACCATGATCTCCGAAGAACTTCCAAAATAGCGGCGGGTGCCTATGTCACTAGGCGGCAGCGCGACACCACACGGTGATGCAGCAAGGCTTAATTGGCTCGCTGTGGCACCAAAGAGTCAAGCAGCCGGGTTGTGAGCCCTAATTGGCTCACCAACCTGGCCAATAGGGGCACAGCCACGGCGACCTGGTGAAGCTCACCGCATGTCGGACTTCACAGTGAGCTATTCACAAAGTGGTCAGTCTGGCTGAGAGTTCTTGCACCGTATGAGTGAAAACTCACATTTGGTCTAATATAATGTTAGTTCTGAACTACCAAACTGCTTAAGAACAACAAAGATCAGACTGGCATGGTCTCTACAAAGAGCACTCTCTGTTTCCCATAAAGATTTTTATTATTATTATTTTTATTTATATTTATAAAACACTGGCATACTATGTAGCGCTGTACACTGAGGGGATCATGACATAAAACGATACATACAATGACATGAAACCAAAGGTAAAGATGGCCCTGAGCAAATAAGTTTGCATTCTAAGATGTTTGCAGAATACTTGATACATGAGGAAGTGGAATAACAGGCACAAAGCAAGATCCAGTCTGCTGTATGTCAAGTGAAATACAGCCTTTCCCACAAACAAGTATGTTTAATATATGCTTAGGGAAGCAAAGTTTCATTTTCCTTCACACCAAAATAGCAATATGGAGGAACTCTTGAGGGCTCTGGTGAATGTGACCACTAGGCAGCAGGAACAGCAGGAGGCATTACTAGCTGTAGCTGCTACACAACAAGCACAGCAGGCCCAAATGCTACAGGTTGCAGAGAACCAGATAGAGAATACCAAGCTCTTGAGCAAAGAGCTAGCACAAGTGAGGCAGGTGCATGAGGTGTCTGAGGTGCCTGTCTTGCAGAAAATTACTGCCTCAGATGATTTGGAGGCATATGTCTTAGCCTTTGAGAAAGTCGCCACAAGACTAAAATGGAACCTGGGAGGAGATGCTGGCGCCATATTTGAGCAGAGAAGCTCAGCGTGCTTATGTTGATTTATCTGATGAGCAGGCTGCTGTCTATCAGGAAGTAAAAGTGAAATCTTCGCCCAAATAGGTGTGACTGGAGCTTGGAGAGCTCAGCGCTATCTCCAAGGAAAATCGGTTCGCTCACAGATGGCTGGTCTCTCTAAAGTGATGAAGAGTTGGTTGCAGCCAAATACCAATACACCTGGCCCTATGGTGGAGATACTGGCAATTGACCATTGTGTCCGTGGGCTGGAAAGGAGCTTGCAGAGATTGGTACTACAAGCGGATCCACAGTCTTATGAGGAACTTGCTATGGCAATAGACCATTACTCAGCACTGCAAGGCATGTTTAATGGGCTTCATATGCTGGAGGGCTAATGTAATACACAACCTTCTACAGTAGTACAAATTGAAATAACAAATAAGGAATATAGATAGACAAATATGACTTAATATAGTATAGCTGTAACGCTAATTTAGTATTATCATTATCATTTATTTCTAAGGTGCCACAGTGATCTGCAGCACTGGACAGTGGGGAAAACAGGACATACATAAAGCACAAAATATATGCAGACATAAAAAAAATGGTATGGAGATCCCTGCTCATGAGAGAGGTTACTTTCTTATTGGAATAGGGCACATATGAAACAGGGGAACAATGTGGCTCAGAGTGGGGATTGGGACAGCTATGAGGGTACTTTAGTGTGCGTAGTACAGGTGGGAGTAGACTCAGGCCAAAGAGCAGGATCAGCACATGTGTGACCAGCTTTATTTTTTGATCAATCAATTCTGCAAATTAATTTCCCAATCCAAAACCTACAAATGTCTCTATATATTCATGACCCCCTTCCCAACACACATCTATACCCACACCTGCAAACTTCCAACCGCATTCTGCAAGCTACCCCTAACAACTTACTCTCTGAAAAATCGACTAACATACCCTATATTTGATCTGAGCTCTTCAAGAGAGGGGCAATGTCATTAGACTAATGTAGATGTAATTACAGCAACCAGGCTTATGTGGTTTCACAAATGATGAATTAAAATTAGTCATACTGTAGACTATGTGAGTTATTACTTACATCCTATGTTGTAAATCATGACATCATAAATTACATTATGTGAGATATGTATAGGTCATGTGAAATGCCTAGAATTTTCAGGTTACAATAACTCTGA